>NW_024067705.1:315000-630000 GCF_009389715.1 Phoenix dactylifera
TCTATCGGATCGCATCAGCTGATGTGGTAGGTGATATGTTGATGTGGCAGAGGATGTGGCTTCTTCTCAATGGGTCAGATTTAGGTTGAAATATGACAGATCTAAACCCAGATCCATGAAGAGGTTTCGCTCTTCATGAGGCTTTGGATCTGAAACCCTAGAGCATGGTTGTTAGAGAGGGAAAGGCCTATATTAGAGAGAAGGCACTTAAAGGGAGACAAGCAAGGCGCTGCAGGAGAGCAAGGGCAAAGAGGATTCAGGTAGCAACATCATTGACGATAGCAATGAACAAAGGTAGGCAGCCTAAGTTGATGGCGGGAAGCTGGAGCTCAGCAAGGTTATTGCTGAGGCAATGCTCAAATGAGGTATCTAGCTTCTTGAGGGCATCGAGGTCGAGCACCTCCACACCATAGCTCTATGACTTCTCCACAACCTCCAGGAGACAAAAGTTGGTCTTTCAATGTTGTTGGCAGTAGCTGACGGGTGGGGGCTTTATTGTGCTTCCTCTTGATGTAGAGAGCAGTAGAGGCCATTCATGGCAAAGGTCGTCAGCCATCGGCAGAGAGAGTGGAGATTAGAGAAGGGCAAGGTTGCTGGTTCTCGTGAAGGAGGAAGTGATGATGGGTCTCATCGGAATGGAAATGTCATGGAAATGATGTCATGGAAGAGGGGTTGATCATAGAGCGAAAAGGGCAGTGATCAGCGATGGTGGCTCAGGCTGCGTTGGCATCATCCTCAGCCTTGGCCTTCTTCCTCTTTCACATAAAGAAAGTTGGTGGTGGAACCAACCAAGATGTATGTCATCCGACCCAACCTCAGACTCTTTCTTCCCGACCTACATGGATGCAGATGAACATACCCTTGGCAGCCTTCATAGGGGACGGGGGCACAATAAATGTTGGATCTAAAGACCACAACCATGGTTGCAGTTATAGTGGCAACAATGGTGGAGGTGTATGCTCGGTTAGGCTTCTTGGTCTCACCATTGCCGAACTCATTATTGTTGTCAAGCTTTTTGGTGGAGAAGAAGGATCCAGCCTCACCGAGACATTGGTGCTCTGGTTGCATGGTAGAGAAGAAGCTAGGATCTTGGATCAATCCAAAGCTCCAAATTGACTGGAGGAAGAGAAGATATTCGATGAAGGAAGAAGACTAGGTACATTCTCATTTCCCATAGACAATGCTAATATGTTGCCTCCCAAATCCAATTTGCTAGATGGAAGGCCGCTAGTTGATCTATATTAGAGGATGAAGATCTAATATGCATTGGATAACCTAAACACAAGGAAGAAGAGTTCAAAGGTTGCCGAAGCTAATCCAGTTGGGTACCTCTTGATGTTTAAATAGGGCTTTGAGGAATAGCAAAAAAGAGAAGAGAGTATTGTAGAATAATTTGAGATGCATACTTGGTACCTCAGCCCCTTTTTATGGATATAGAGTCCTTGTCTCACTATGGTTGGACTCTTTAGAGTCCTAAGTCAAGTGGAGAACTATTTCTAGGCTTTTCTTATCTGAATCAGCTTAAGAATATAAGTTCAACTAAAACTAGTCCCTACTATGCCACATGTTAGCTTATGATTGGAAGATGAGATTTAGCCAAATCAATGATTATTTCAACTAGTTATATCTATTTTGAAAAAGTTACTTTCACTTTCAACTAGAAAAGAAATTCAACCCGAATTGTATAAGGGAGACCTTAGTAGTATAAATAGAGACTATGCAACTCGATTTATTATCCATAAATTAAAGAAAAAGAGACCTAGATCATACTTTCATCAATTTTTCTACTTTTTTTAAAAAGATTCGAGATGTGTAGGTTGAAAAATTATTTTCTTCTTCTTGATCGGATCACCAAATGAAGGAATAGAGTTAGATCTTAAATTTTCTTACAAAGACTTTATTTCAGTTGGGAGAAACCACTATTTCAACTCAATTCGCATATAGGAATTATTTCATGTGTAGGACCTTCTACATTACCTTATCTTTAAGAGATTTCCAATAAGATAATCTCCATGCAGGTATTGCATAACAAAATTTAGAGAAAGTATGATATCAACAAATGATGTTTTCACATTTGCATCTGTCCAGAAATTTCGTCCATACTAAAGCAGGATACAACAATAGCATGCGAATAGCTTCATAATTGATATCTTTTCCTATCTTTAGGATTGCATATGCTCTATTACTTAACATGTAATACAATAGGGGTGTGTAAAAAAGGGGCCAAACTACGAACCTAACCTAAATCGGTCTCTTTGATTTAGTTTATATCCTTTTTTTTAAAAAAATTGGTATGGTGTTGGTTTGAAAAAGTCTTGAAATAAAAATATTCAATTCAATTTCTATTTGAGTTTTTAGAAAACTGATTCAAATCGATCCGACTTGACCCCTATTCAACCCACATATACATATATATATATATACACACACATACATATATATATACATATATTTATGTATATATACATATATATATACATATATATATACATATATATATATACATATATATATATATATATATATATACATACATACATACACACACGTTCAAACCAACTTGGCCTGAACCCAACCTGGCCCATATGTATATATAAGTATACACATTCAAACCGAACCGACCTAACCCGACCCATATGATATACGTGCATATATATTCTTTTTTTTTTTATATACATATTTAGACTTAGTCTAGTCCATTTAGTCCAGCCAATTGAACATCAATATTATATTAAATAAAATTTTTATATTTTGACTTAGCCCAATCCATGCAGTCCAACCCATTGAACATCAACTCAATAAACTTAACCAAACTAAACCAAATTTTTTGGGTTTGTTTGAACCCCCTTATTTTAACAAGTCAGTTTAGTTTTGGTTTCAGTTTGAGAAAACCGATTTTAATCAGTTCAATTCCAAAAATAATCCTAAACTAACCCAACCCAAACAAACCATGCACACCCTTATATACATATGTGGGTGCAAAGTCCTAATTGGATTAAGGCCATACACTACTTCAAAAGGATTACAACCAGTAGTTTGACTTGCGAAACGGTTGTAGGCAAACTCCTCCTAAGATCCCACTGACGAATGTTTTTACCCACTCACGGTTTGGTGCTTCAACTTTCTGCCCTCTTCTACCACGGCCTCGACTAGCCATGATGCTATGATACCAATTTGATGTCGAAAAAATAAAAGGAAGAGAAGACAAACAACGAGCAAACCAAAACTACCTAGAATTTGAGCATAATGGTAAAACCAATTTTTTAAGGACAAGGACAATGGATAGATAAAAACTCACTACCCAAAGAAATCCACCCAAGGGATACAAAGTTTGATGGAAAAAAAAACTCACCACCCAAAGAAATCCATCCTTGGAATACAGAGTTTTAATTATCACTACTCACAGACAATCTCTCTGAGATGCATAGCAAGAGCATGCTCACCAGCCAAAGAAATGCTTAGAGATACAGAACACCCAAAAGAAGGAACCCATCAAGCCAAAGGCTTAATCCTTAATTCACTCAAACTTGAAATTAAATTTTCTAAAAATATAACATAGGGCATCTCTTTATATATACACATTTGGAATGCTTTTCAAGCAATTACAATCAATAATCCTAAATGTAAGGAGAAAGAAAAACACCATAAGAAAAAAGATCATAACCAAAAACATGAGAAAAAGCATCCCAAACTTAAAAAAAGGAAAAAACATCATAAATAGGCTTTCCAAAATTTACCTTTATTTAGGTATAAATCAAAAATAAATTGCCATAATCCCTGGTTGAAAAAGACTCTCCTTAAGCACCCGTGTCAAAATTGCCATAGACAAAATTTCTTTTTTGTTCTGCCGTTTGAAAAAAACTCTCCTTAAGCACCCGTGTCATGAAATTTGCCTCCTATAATAGCCATCATTCTAGCATCAATAAGGAACCTTATGAAGCCCTTTATGAAAGAAAGTGCAGGTCTCCGCTACTGGGATGATATTGGTGAAAAGAAGTTATTGGGTCCTGAGTTAGTCCAAAATGCCAGGAAAAAAATTTATTGATCAAGAAAAGATTCAACATAGCTCAAGATAAACAAAAAAGTTAGGCAGATAAGAAAATAAGAGAAATAGAATTCCAAGTGAGTGACTTTGTTTTCTTGAAGGTTTCACCCTCAAAAGGTATCATGAGACTTAGGAGACATGGTAAGCTGAGTCCTCGCACATCGGGCCCTTTGATATTCTCGATAGAGTAGGAGAGGTTGCTTATAGATTGGCCCTGCCGCCTGAGCTATCCAATGTATACAACGTCTTCCATGTTTCTTTACTAAGAAAGTATATTCTGGATCCGAGTTATATGGTGGAGTATGAGCCATTGCAAGTTGAAGAAGATTTGACTTACAAAAAGCTTTCCATATGTATTATTGATCACAAGGAGCAAGATTTAAGGTGGTGCAGTATTTCCTATGGGAAGTTCAGTGGAGCAATTATTCAGAAAGGAAGTCTACTTGGGAGCTTGATGAAGAGATGAAAGCTAAGTATCCACAGCTTTTCAAAACTTCATGTATGCTAATTTTGAGGACAAATTTTTTTGAAGGGGGACAGAATGTGAGAGCCTAGTCCATTGACCGTTTTGCACTTGTTTTGGGCTTGTGGGCCGGCCCGAAGAGGCTAGCCCAGCCCTTCATGTGCACTGCATGTGACGAATTGGAAGAGGACAACTCTGGCAAAGATTCTCCTTCCTCCCCGATTTTGATCGCGATCGCGATCGAAATAGCTATGTTCCAAGCCAATCTAAACACCGAAAAGCTCGAATTTTTGCCTAAATAAGACTCCCCATCCTCCTCCTTTGAGACCCATCAATGATTAGGGCTTGGGTTCTCTCGATTTCAAGCTTCGTTCTTGAAGTTCTTCCTCCAATTTTTGTCGAAAAGAGTCGTCGGGAAGCCTCGCCGGACTGAGGGATGAGTTCTCTATCTTTTTCTCTTCCTTCCATTATGTTTTGGGCCTTCGTTCCCATGGATAATATTTCAATTTAATAGGTACATTGTATCATTATCTTGATGTTTATTAGTTAACCCAAAAAATCAACAAAAGAGGGACACATGGCATGTACATGGATGATGACACATCCCAAACTTGCTACACAAGCTAGACATGTGAAAACATTTTTGGCCCTCATGACTTGATATCAATAATGTCACATTTTTGGCCCATCATGGAGCATAGATAAAGTCACATGTCCAACCCATGATAATGCATCAATGATGTAATATTTCTATCCAATAACGGAGTATCGCGAGCATCATATTTTCAGCCCATAATGAAATATAGACGTTGTCATCTTTCCAGCCTATAACAAGGCATCAGTACTATCATGTTTTCAATCCATGTAAAGGCACCGACGATGCATAGCTAGTCGATAGGATTTATACCAAATTCAATTTATCAAGTGTTCAAATTCACATCCAAACATAATCAAAATCATTTTTCTAAGCTTTATAATAGAGTTATAGTTCTAAAGTTTTCCAAACTTGTTCCATGATAAAAAAAAATCCAAACCACAACTAATCATGAATACTGTTTTCATTTAAAATAATCCTAGCCAAAACCAAGAATATGAGAATCTCACAATCAAAACAAAAGTTTAATAGCTTAATAAATCACAAAAAGGATGTGCTAAGGATACTTACCTCAAGACATCTAATCTATTGACTTGCAAAGTGCAATTGATGATAATCCAATTCAAGTGGTGCACAGTCTTAACAACATCCAAAAACACCGAAACAATCCCTTCAACAACCTAATAATTATTTACAGCATATCAAAATACAACCTACATTTGCATACAAATGATTTCCTAGAATTATTTTGAAAGTCTTGGTAAAGGTCACTAGACCCAAAATAGAGTCAAGGCACTACCCAAATAAGACCTCTCTATCTTTTGAATTGACCAATTATAATAATAATAAAATCCAGAAACAGATTTTTATATATTTATATGTACAACACAATATGCCTCATGATCTACATTTAGAGTCTAACCATATGGTTCCATATTCTGAATTTCAAGAAAATAATTTACTGAATTTTAACTTCTGAAATATTGTATCCTCAGCAGAAAACTAACAAACAGAAGTTTTATTTTGTAGAACTGAAATTAGAGAAATATAATATTAAATAATATACTATTCGGTAGTTGAATTTGCTAAAATTTATTGTACAAAAATTACTGTGTGTAGTTCTTTATTTGCAGAATTGAAGACACTGAAATGTAATGAACAAAAACTAATAATTTGAAT
The DNA here is from genome assembly GCF_009389715.1 of Phoenix dactylifera. Classification (NCBI taxonomy): domain Eukaryota; kingdom Viridiplantae; phylum Streptophyta; class Magnoliopsida; order Arecales; family Arecaceae; genus Phoenix; species Phoenix dactylifera. The sequence goes on from NW_024067705.1 coordinate 321,283, forward strand.
ATTACTTTGCTGAAATTTATTGCTTAGAAATTAAGTACATGTTTTTCAGTTTGCAGAAATTAAAAACATATTCCTTTTGCTGGAAACTAATTTTGTGGAATTTATTTTGTACAGAATTCTTTTTTTTAACCAATTAATATTTAAAAAAGTATTTGCATGTAAAAATAATATTAGAGAGGATAGAAATGTACCAGGAGACCCTCTATCTGTTATCATGGAATCACACCCTCCCTTCACTGCTTCACATAGGATGACATGTTAGCGCAAGGGACATTCCCATATTTTCTCCTATTTATAATATGAAAATATCCATCTCAGGATCTTATTCTGTGCTCATTTGACTATCGTACTGAACTGGCTCAATTGTTGGATATTAAATAAATAATTAGCATGGAGAAAAATTGAACTCAAGACCTCCAGTAAATCCGACCTCCAGCAAATTAAACTTAAAATTTATAATAGATACATATAAGATATGCTGAACCAATTTGAACCAGCATGATACTAGGTTGGCACAAAGGTGGTTTCACTCATTCTGCTCAATTTGGGGCAAATCAGGCTCCTACTCTTTTTCTCTTCTTCTTTCTTATTGTCAATCTAACCTTGGGGAATATCTATCACAGAAGCAAGGGTAGTGTTATAGAGGGCTAATCAACTATTTCTCCTCATTTTGTTTGCATGAGTTTGTTAGTTGATATGAAGGCTTTTATGGTTATTGATTGCACAATACTAGGAAAAAGGACAGCAGAAGACTTCTTCTACCTTCTTGACTTTTCAGCTTGTATATGTGATAAATTAACAAGAAAAAACATATTTCGAAAAGAATTCAAATCCTCGCACAAAACAGGGGAAGAGCATAAACTAGAACAAAGTAGATTTTTCTTCTTCTTCTTCATTCCAGCACTACAAACAAGTTCTCATACGTGGGTAACTAACAACATATTAAGTAAACATAAGAACTTAGTTAAACATAACAACAAATAATATTGTGTACAGTAAATTCTAGATTTCTAGCACACTAACGTCAACATGCGCTTATACAAGCTCCAAAATACAAGCCAAGAACTTATACAAAAGAAAGAAAAATTAGAGAAACACCACCTTTACTTTAACCAATTTGCATTGACATCTTCTGGGCTTTAAAATTTTTTATTTGGATCCTTTGAGTTACCATCATGGCCAAAGATGATTCTGCTGTTCATGACCATTAGCAGAGTGGTGTTATGTGCCCATCACCTGATAACTTAAATTTCTTTTAGGACTAAAATTCCCCTAGAATAATTAACTACTTTTTAAGATTTTCGATACACTATATATGATTAGCAATGCTGATTTTGTCGAGTATTGCTACCACAATTATAGTGAAAATAGGAAATAAAAAATCTGGTCATGTCCATCTTGAAGAAAACATCCACCAAGGTAATCACGTCAAGCCAGGCACTGTGAGCTAGAAGATCTGAAATACATCCAGCACTTAATGGGTTTACTCGTTCTGAGCATACTATGGTGTTTAAAATTATTGTATCTCTTGGCATTTTACCAAATACTTGTCGTGTATATTAGCCGAACCACAGATAGGATCGTCTAGATGTTGGTGGGGGGATGATCGTGAATGATAGCATAGAGAGGAGGCAGGGTAGAAAGATAATGGCTAGCGGTAGCAAAAGATTGCGGCTTGCAACTAAGGGAGAAGAGAAGGGTGTCTGCACTACTCCCAATGCCTTATATTCCATTGACCTCAAATCAACATCATCAAATGTCTCCACACTTTGTTCCTTGTTGTGAAAACATTGAATCACTTTTCGTTTACTAATAAATAGGCATTGCATGAAGAACTGAAAGGTAAAATAGGATTGAGTGGAGCAAACCTATAAGGTGGAATATTCCTCTCTTCAGTATAAAAGAAAATCACCATCAGATGTAACTCCAAGATTATTCTACCTCCAAAATTTGGTTTCAAGGATGTCACACACATGATGTCCTAAATTTCTAAAACCAAAAAAAACTTCTTATGATCATAGTCAAGTGCTACTTGGGTTGAGGCTTGAACATAGCCCGACTTCATAGATAAAACTTAGTTCTTGAGTCGAGCTTGCACTTATTCATTATTTTCTTGGATCAAGCTTGATATAGTGTTAAAGATTATTATTTATTGTTTATTATTATCCTTGATCAAGTTTCATATATTGGTATAGCGGTACAAGGCAAGGACAAAAAGGAAAGCGAAGAAGGTGTGATAGGAGCAAGGAGGTCGCAAGGGTGGGCTTGAAGTGGAGGTCAATTCAGATAACAATTCAAAACTCGGACAGTAGAGTTTATTGGGCATTGAGGTTCGGTTCTCCGCCTCCATCTCCAGGCGATGGAGGAGGCGTGAGAAGAATTGTGGAAGGCGGAGGCGAGGAGGAGAAAGAGGCGGAAGATAGTTGAGATTGATTCATAGAGAAGGGGTAGCACATGAGAAAGGTGAAGCAAGATGAAGAAGGAGGAGGTGGAATAGAATAATATAATTTAGGGAAGCGAAAAGGATTACGTAAAAGGCTTAAGAAGAATATAATATTTTAATCTTTCGTGATGGCTCACTAATAGCATGGGATGGTGGATGTGTTGTAAGATCGCATTGGATCAATATGGAAACTCAATTGACCCATTAAAAGTTTTTAAAGCCGAGGAGGTATGAGTGCAAAACGATCAGAATAGAGAGGGTGTTTCTATAATTTTTCCAAAAATAATCGGTGTGTTACTACATTGTTGTCCACTTGGGGCAGGACTAGTAAAAATCGATGCGCTTTCTGAAATCTCAACTATTTGGACCTGAATCTAAAGAGAGGGGTGGCCTAGTTCATGAGACTCTCACAGCTGCAGAATTTGGAGAGGGTCATATCACACAGCCTTATCTTCTTCGCTTACCAAGAGATTGTTTTCATCTTTTATGCTGATGAACTTCAGGCTATAATGAAGCAAGTTTATTGTTATGCCAAAATTCACCCTCTTGGATCCAAATCCAACTGGTCCTTACATATTTAGGGTTTGGTCACAAGTTTAGACTACAATTCTCTATAAATCTAGGTAGATTGGGAGGTGCCAGAACCTCACCCAGTAGCATGCCTACTAATAACATAGGATATGGTAGGATTCAAAACCATGCACAGTAGCTTGTCCAGGCTCGTCATATTATATAGAAACAAGCCAACCAGCCAACGCATGGCTTGATTCGGCTCGTTCATAGCTTAGTTTTGCAGTTAACCGTAATTCTCCCGAATTTTTCACTAGAAAAAGGTGAAGAATTTTGTAGAGTGAGTCCGTTGACAAGCACTGCACCGAGATACTGTTTGGCTTCTTAAAAATACAAAATGCTCGGCCTAGAAGGCAACACCTAGTGCGGGTTCTCAAATCCCGTGGCCTTTGTCGAGCTCTCCTTGCAAGGTGGCCCACATTTTGGTTCTTAAGATTCCTGGACAACTTGGAGACTCCTCAAAGGCACCAAAAGGCAGCGCATTCTAATGCGATGTTTTGGGTCTTTAAAATCTTCTCATTTTATCGAGGAGCCGAAAGTGCAATAAAGAAGGGACCTTCCTTCGAATCTTGTTCCAACTTTACGGGTTCAAACATTCAACGTGACGCGCGTAGCATCCATGCTTCCGAGCGCCGACAAAGGCAGACATTCATCACGGAGCATCCATCGTTGCCGATACTTTTAAGGTGTCGGCAACTAAAATTTTTATTCTCACATGGCCGATATTTTTATAGTGCTTTCGAAAGAACCAATAATAAAATTACTAATATTTATAAGCATCGGTATATACGTTAAAAAATATTAATAAAAAGTCAAATTTTTCTTAGTGATCATGAGCTCTCCTACTTTATAGAGGTATTAATGGATAGCAAGAGAATTATTTAAAATAATTATTTTCAATTAATTAGTAAAATACAAGCAAAATACCTCTGATTCAGAGGATATGACAAAAAATAAATATAAGATATTAAAAACTAAATATTGATTTACATTTAAAAAAAATAATATATCACCATCAAATATGTGATATAAAATTACTTTTTATGTCCAAAGCCCCATACTCGGTCATAAGGATAACGAAGTCTTTAATAATAAGTACGGATGCAAATGGGCCAGGTCAACCTGTGACCCGACTTACATAAAACCCGATCCAACCCGAATTTTAGGACCCGCGGGGCCGGATCGGATCCTAAATTTGGAGCTGTTCTATTTTTTGGGTCAGATCGGGTCCACCCAATTTTGATTCGGACCTAGACCTGATTCGACCCATTTTTTGGATCAGTTTTATACTATTATATAGTAGAATTTTGAATATAAAAATACATAGATCCGGATCCGACTCGAATCCGATCCGATTCGAATGATCCGTCGGGTCAAAATTTATAGGCATGGACCCGATCCGACCCGAGCCGATTTTTAACTGGATCGGATCTGGGTCTAAAATTTAGATCCGAACAAAAAACCGGATCAGATCGGAGTCAGTTAGAATCCAACCCGATCCGACCTACTTGCAGCGCATAAAAAAAATAAAATTATCAAGACTGCAACAATGCATCCTCACCTTATTTCTAATGTAATGAAAAGAATCTTTCCTAATCACTGACTACCGCAAAAAAAAACCCTTCTAACTACGTTTCTCTGGACTCCAGTCGGATGCCCTCCCTTCATTTCCTTGTTGGTGTCAGCCATTCCCTCTCTCTCCTAATCACTAACATCCAAGAAAAGGGCTTCGGATGGGAATGACACTCATCTGTCAGACAACTTTTGGATACTTCAACATACTTAGGCCCTATTTGGGGGAGCTTTTGGAGGGCCAGAAAGCACTTTCTGGCCCTCCAAAAGTACTTTTAGATGAAAAACTGTGTTTGGTAAATTTTTCAAAAAGCTGTTTCAGCTTTTGCGGGAAGCTGAAAACAGCTTTTGGGAGGAAGCTCCAATTTGGAGCTTTTAGGAGGAAGCTGTTTCAGCTTTTTCGGAAAGCTGTATTTTTGACAAAAATGTCCATATTAAAATAACATAATTACATAGTTTATCCCTGTATAAACCTAAAAATCTGCTGGAGCCAAGAACCCAAGCCGTCAGACTCCCTTTCGTAAGAAAATGTATTTTTCTTTTCAATTTTTGTATGCATCTCTTGAACCACATTTTAGAAGAAAAAAATTTTATTCCTTTTCCATACCTTTCAAAATCAATCTATTGTTTTTTTTTTTTATCATCAACCTCGCGGCCCACGCTGAGGTCCTCCTCGAGCGTGGACCACACAGAAGAGCCCCTGGACCGCGGAAAATTATTTTATGGAAAATTATGGGAAATTATTTTATACTAATAATTATAATATTTTATACCTTTATTTTTGTATTATACTATAAATATAATATCATATTATATTATATCATAATACATTAATATGTTATGTTAAATAATTTAATATTATGTTATATTATGAAAAATTAATTTATACTAACAATTATAATATTTTATACCTTTATTTTTGTATTATACTATAAATATAATATCATATCATATTATATCATAATACATTAATATGTTATGTTAAATAATTTAATATTATGTTATATTATGAAAAATTAATTTATACTAATAATTATAATATTTTATACCTTTATTATTGTATTATACTATAAATATTATATTATATTACATTACATTATAATACATTAATATGTTATTTTAAATAATTTAATATTATGTTATATTATGGAAAATTAATTTATAATAATAATTATAATATTTTATACTTTTATTATTGTATTATACTATAAATATAATATATATTACATTATATCATAATACATTAAAATGTTATGTTAAATAATTTAATATTATGTTATATTACCAAATATTAATTTACTCTAATAATTATATTACTATTATGCTATATTAACATAATATTATTTTATATTACAATAATATTATACTATATCGTATATTTATGTATTAATTTATGTTATGTTTTATTATGTTCTGTTGTATAATACTATGCAATGTCCTTTATGGTAATTTTGTCATATAAAAGTACTTTCTCAGCTTATTTACCAAACACAAAACAAAGTACCACAGCACTTTACAAATGTAGTTACCAAACAGCAAACAGCTTTTTATAACAGCTCTACTTCAGACAGCTCTACTTCCAACAGCTCTACTTCCAACAGCTCTACTGCCAACAGCTCCCCCAAACAGGGCCTTAGCATGCTGCAGAGGTCTCTTCCATCTTTAATGCCCATTTATATCCATTCCTACAAAGCTGTCTTCAATCTTTATTCTTCCCATCAAAACTCCTGGAAAGAAACAAACGAATAGATTCTTTCAAAGGGAGCCTCTGGTGGTGGTAAACTCAATACCTGGTCATCAGTTTAATGAGTTTGGATGTGCTTCCCGTCGAGAATTTTCATGACGACAGCATCCCCGCTCTCCACGTGGTGCGCATATTTCATCCTCCCAAAGTTCTCCCCCTCCTCCTATTCTTAACCATGGCCAATTATTAAACTTTACAAATAATCAAGGAAGAAAAAAACCCTTCCCGATATACCAAAGTATTTTAAATATACTTCTCAAAAGAGGCTTGCGAATGGGAAAGAGCCTCATTTAATTGGATGACTTTTGGATGCTCTAGCATCCTTCTAATCGTGTACTTCACAAGTTGCTAAGAACTCCATTTAGGAGAAAAAGAAAAATAAAAATTATATTTAGATAGAAGAGGGCTCTACCTCTCCACAAAATTAGGGCTGAAAATGATCGAATATAGATCGAATATTGATATATCTATATTTGTGTCTATATTTTTCAATGAATATAAATATGAATACGGATATTGAACGAATATCAATTTAATATCTATATTTGTTCTAAAAAAATATAGATAATATTAAACATATCCATATTTATTATAAACGGATACAAATACGAATCAGATATTAAATATATACATATTTTTTTATCTGAAAACAGATATAAATAGGATATTTTTTTGTATTAATTAAATTTTGAGGAAAATTTAATAGTGAAAACTAGCGATAAACATATGATCATAAAGAAAGGATTCAATTAAAAAAAAATTTTAATAAACATTCATCAACAATTAAATAATCATAAAAGATATATTCAATAAAAAATTATAATTTCAGCAAGCATTCATCAAAAGCAAAAAGTAAAATTTTAATGAAAGCAAGAATTCAAAAATAAAAACCATAATGACATATTCATAAAAGATAAATTTAATTAAAAAATTATAATTTTAGTAAATATTTATTACATAAAAGAGAGATAGTCATAATTCAAAACTCTCTTTAAAGCAAGAAGTAGATCATAGAATTCTAAGATATTTAGAAACAGAAATAAAGAGTATCTTATATTGAGAATTCAAATGATCATGAACATTCTTCCTAGTTAACATGAATATATATTCATCCATACTCATAATAGAAGTACCTAAATATAAATATGAGAAAATAAGAAAGTCAATTAAGATATATGAATATTCCAAAATAATAATCATTCAATATATATATATATATATACTTACTTTCTCACTAGAGCTCCTATATTCTAGCTTCATCTAATGACACAATTATGATAAGGAGAACTATAATATTATATCAGATCTATGGCATCCAATATTAAAAGAGCATGGATTTAAATGATAAGTGAATCAATAAGTAGCATAATGCCCATAATACAAATGATATAAGAGCAAGGATTTAAATATATAAATAGCATCAAAAACACAACCACCATCCACCATAGTTAATCTCATTTAAAGATAAACTTCAAAGACATCCCAACACAAATATCTTTAGAAAAGTTTCATAAACTAATAAGTAGAATAGTTCAATTTAATGGAATGACATCATGTAACAATCTTCAATGCTCCAATCATCCTGTAATAAAAATGATAATATTAGTATAATAGTTTCAACATATATAAACAAAAAGAATATACTAATTTTTTAAAATGATGTATCATATTCATTTACTTTATCATAGTATATAAATTGATGTTTATTTGTTTGAGTCTTCAACAAAAATAGAATAGATATCCGACACAACTGAAGAATCAAGATCATGAATAATAGATTCAATAGTACCTAAAACAAAATTTAAAAATAACTAATAAACTACTATAAATAAATTAAATTTTACAAAAATCTTATATAAAATACAATAATTACCTTTTTTCTCATAGCTTAGCCAATCTTGAGGACAAATCACAGCTTCAACAATATCAGGATCTAATGAACTTCAGAATGCATCTATCACTCATCTACGTATACTAAATGTTGATTTCGATGCCACCATAAATACTGAAATTGCTAAAATATCTCTTACAATTCAACCTAAGATAGGATACTTTGGGCCATTATATTTCACCAGCCTAAATATCAAAAACATCAACTTCAACCTATGGCAATAAAGGCTCCTCCACATATATATATCTAAATCTATTTTCACTCGTTGCTGCTGTGTGTTCTCCTTCAAAAATTATGCAAACCTTATTTTTCTTCCTGCCATCTCATGAAACTCACCAAAAATATATTCACTACCTCTCGATGAACCAATATCATCCATAAGTGAATGAAAGAGTGTTGCCCAGATAGACAACCCAAGAGGGGGGGGGGGGTGAATTGGGTTTTAAAATAATTTGAATAATTAAAACGATGTGGTTGACTAATTAAAAACTATTGCAAGTTATTTAATTAATGCTAAGTGCTGTGAGTGATGTGAGGGGAAGAAGAAGAGAGACAATCCAACACAAACACAAGGTTTTATAGTGGTTCGGAGCTAACCCTTGCTCCTACGTCCACTCCCCAAGTCTCACTTGGGAATTCACTATAACCCCCTTGGATTACAGCCGGTTGTTTTCCAAGCTCACAACCAAACTTGTTGTTTTACGAGCTCACAACGAACTCGGTCGGTTTTTCCAGGCTCACCGACTAGAACTGCTCCGATTGTTTTTCCGGGATCACAATCAAACCCTTACACACGTTGGTTTTAACTCGGCTCACCAACCAACCTCAATCTCCTTGATTCAATCCCCGATTGAACCAAGTAAATACAAGTTGTTGAAAGAAAACAGAAAATGAGCTTCTCAAAAAGCAGATGAAAACAATATGAACAATAAATGAAGTTAAGAAGCCTCAAACGCTTTTAGATTGGAGATGAGGAATGGCTTCTTAAACTTCTGGTCTCCTCTAGAAAGAGTAGTCGACTTGAATGCAGGAGAAGGAGGCTTTAATTGCTGGGAAGATGTAGTTGGAAGCAGTAAATGCAGATCTTCCTCTTTTTCGTTGAAGAGCACGTTGCGGAGCTTGAATGCTTGATTAGTTGGAGTGGAATGGTTGTTCTCTCCCTTGCTACAGTCCTCTGTGGCTATTTAAGCCAACCCCCACGGAAACTAGCCGTTAGAGTGCTTTTTCTGCCCGTTCTGAACACTCTGCGCAGCCTGACAATATGACCGTTGGTGGGTTGGAGTCGACTCGCGCGATCAGGAGTCGACTCGGCTGTAGCGGGAGTCGACTCAAGCTTTTTCGGAGTCGACTCGGCAACTGTTCCAAATTTGAATTAAAGTTGCCTTCACGACTGGGAGTCGACTCGTCTTGACCTGGAGTCGACTCGTCAACTTCTGGAGCTGACTTGGCAATTTTTGGAGTCGGCTCATCCACTGAAGTCCGTGGATCCAATTTTGAATTTTGTCCACTCGAGTCGACTCGACTGTCCTGGGAGTCGACTCGAATCTCAGAGCCCGAACTTCCGATCCTCTGTCTTTTGGCTCGTCCAGTCTTGGAGTCGACTCGAACTTCCTTGGAGTCGACTCGGCTCTCAGTTTCCGAAAGATGGTCTTCTGCCTTTTGACGTGAAGCTGTCTTGGAGTCGACTCGAGCTGTCTGGGAGTCGACTCGAATCTCAGAGGCAGTAACTTGGTTTTCTGTCTGTCTTGGGGTCGCGGTGTCTTGGAGTCGACTCGCGTATTGCGGGAGTCGACTCGAATCTCAGAGTCCATAAAATGCTCTCTGACTTTTTCTTTGTGTACCGCTGAGAGTCGACTCTTGCTTTCTCTGGAGTCGACTTGCCACCTATCGGAGTCGACTCGCGTTCCACTGGAGTCGACTCGAATCTCAGACCCGAAAACTGTTCTCTGACTTTTCTGCCTGTGACTGCTTGGAGTCGACTCTTACTTCCTTGGAGTCGACTCGGTGAACATCGGAGTCGACTCGCGCACTTCGGGAGTCGACTCGCTGACAGGTTTTGAGTTGAAGCTTTCTGTCCTTCTGTCTGTTCTCAGTCGGAGTCGACTCGTACTTATCTGGAGTCGACTCGAGCTCGTGCTAGTGAACTTGATATGCTTGGAGTCGACTCGTGATACTCGGGAGTCGACTCGAGTCTCAGACATTGGTTCAAATAGACTCCTTAACTTATCCAAAAATTATGAACCAAGTCTTGGGACACTTAGACAGAATTTTCACTGAAACACTCAATTGAATTCATTAGTAATCAAAAGATATACTCAAATGCTTTGAGCTCATCAAATCAAATGGGGTTTTAATCAATCACTCCACAATCTCCCCCTTTTTGATGATGACAAAACTTTGAGTATATGTAAAATGAATTGCTCAATAAATAATGAAATAAAATCCATAAATGAATTCAAATATCTGGAAATTCAATTTATCCAAGCTTGAAAGGAGTGAAACAATAAATTTCGGAGTTAAAGCTCCTCCTTTCATTTGGAATTATATAAGCCTTCATATTATGCAATCAATTGTTTGGCTTATATGTCATTAATGATTTAGTTTGATTAAAATTCAGATTCTCCCCCTCAACATATGCATTCAACTATGTTTTGATTCTCTGAATTTCCTTTTAATGCTTTGAAGTTTTTGAACTGAATTTTTTGTATTTAGAGGGAAAATCTGTCAATTTGTTCTTGTGTAGGATTCAGCTAATCTCCGAATATCCCTTGAATAGATTCTGGAGATTACTCCATTAGGAGCCCCAAAAGAGAGATAATGAGCCTCGAGGTACCGAATCCACTTAGAACAAATTTGTGTGTTTTTAAGAGTTTTATGTTTTTATTGATTTCCATTGATTTCTTTTACATATTTCGCCCCTTTTACATACTTTATACATATTTCTCCCCTTTTTTTTTACATATTTTATTTCTCCCCCTTTTTGTCATCATATCAAAAAGGAGGTAATCACACACAATCAATGGCACAACCAATCATCAAATGGCACATAATTGAAGATAAAATGTCTACTCATTGTATTGATATGAATGTGAATACATGTGAGAATACAATAAGTAAAGTAAAACAAGACAAAACACAAAAACATCTATGGCCTCCTCGAGGATGAGGCACCTCCTCTCGAGGATGTGGGTCCTCCTCTCGTGGATGTGGCTCCTCCTCTCAATCGGCTCTGCTCCATGAGGAGAGTGACTGCATCTGTAACATGGCCAAGCTGCGTGATAATAGACGTAGTGGCTCTGCTATGTGTAGTGGAGAGCTCAGTCACCGACGTCTGAAGCCCAGTCACCGACGTCTGAAGTGCGTCCAGCTTGTCGATGAGTACATTCGACAAGCGCTCGGCCCCCTCGGTGGTGGTGTGCATGTCACGACCTATGTCCTCTCGCATCTGTCGAGTGGTGCTCGTGACCTCACTCATGCTGTGGAACTGGGCCTGGACCAAACTCCGGACATTGTAGATCTCTTTCCGTACATGAGCCGTCATGTCAGTCACGGCTGTCAAGGAAGGGACCAACTGAGAAGATACGGGTGCAGGAGTGGGAGCAGGCACCGCACCTCGGAGCTCCCGAAGCAGCTCATCCCTCACATCTCTGACTATCTCCTGTCGCAGCTCCCGGAGCTGCTCAGGATCAATCCGGACCTCCATGGATGGTGGAGCCGAGGAGGAAGGTCCGGCGGAGGTGGTAGGAGCAGGAGGAGTGGATGGAAGGTCTGGATGGTCTGGAAGGTCTGGGAGTCTGAATCGGGCTCAGGACTGGGTGAAGGTCTGGTGGTCTGAGCGGTGAGGGTAGACTTCCTAACCCATACCCCCTCTCTCTTCCGAAACCCCATCCTGTGTAGGGTCCCCGCACGCGTGCGATCAGTCCATCGCAAAGCGCGAAAGGGCTCCCCCTCAGGAATGGGAACCTCGTACTCCCTAAAAAGAAAGGTGAAAATCATGCCGTATGGGAGGGTGAGCCTAGGTCTATCTAGGGGCTCACACATATACCTATAGATGAGCTTAGGGAAGTTGATTGGGGTGTCCTGAAGGATATAGAACATAAGAGCTAGGTCTCTCTCATTTACAAAATCAAATCTCCCTGTCTTAGGGAAGATGGACCTAGACAAAATACTCAAGAGGATCCGCACCTCAATCGGTAGTGAGCTCGCGGATACCTCGTCTAGAGGTGACTGGGGTGGATGTCCTAGAACGGCCGTAAGGGCCTCAACCCTATCCTCAGGGTGTGCGGGAGCCACCCCTGCTAATGGAAGGTGGAGGATGTGGGCAATAAGATCCTCCGTGACACGCAAAGGGACACCGGCTACTGTGCCCTCGATACCTCCATCTCCCCGATGGACGGTACCATAGAACTCTCTAATAAGGCCCGGGTATGTGGGGAGGTCCAGTGTAAGGAAGTACTCTAGGCCCTGGGCCCTAAGTCTATCACCTATGGTGAACCCTTCCCGGGAGAGGAAGTCGAAATCGACATACCTCCCGGTGGAGACGACCTTCCCGGCCAATGGCCTCGCGGGAACCGCCCTAGGCGGGGAACGAGCCGGAGGTGGTTGCCTCGCGGGATCGTGCCGCGCCTTGGAGCGCCGCTCGGGACCGGCCTCGGGTCGGGACCTCTTCCTAACTACGGTCTTACGCGGCATTTTGACCTAAACTGAGAGGAAAAACCTAGAGGACGGTGAAGGACCGACGGAAAAGACTCGGAACCGACCGGGAATGACCTAGGAAGGGAGGAGAACTCAATGTCCGGCGAAGAATCGACGGAAAAATGGCTTGGAGACGATCGGGGACGACCTAGGAGTCGGCTCTAGGGCTTTTTGAACAGTGGCGGCTTGAAAGAAAAGTGTTTTCGAAACGACAATTCTAGGGTTAAAAAGTCGGATCCCGACTGCGAGTCGACTCTACTGAGTCGTGAGTCGACTCGACCTCGAGTCGACTCCAGAATATGCGCGAGTCGACTCTCCTTATGCGCCTGTGGACCTCGAGTCGACTCCTGACAGTATGCGAGTCGACTCCCCCTCTGCTGCCATCTTTGCGAGTCGACTCCCGCCAATGCGCGAGTCGACTCCCCCTTAGGAGCCGGCTCTGAAACTTACTCGAGTCGTCTCTAACCTTGGCACGCACCTAAAAATCATGCTATAATCGTGCCAAATGAGGGAAAATCACCTAATTAAGATCTGATTTGATGATCATTGAAAAGGAACTCTATTTTAACCACATTGTAATCATCAAAATCAATGAATCTAGTGGAAACTACCACTAGGATGGATCAATCACTCCTAATCCCCTCCTAAGCACACTAAACCTCTCTTCACTTAGGGGTTTTGTAAAAATATCTGCTAATTGATTATCAGTACAAACAAATTGGAGTGTCACATCACCATTCAATATATGATCTCTTATGAAGTGATATCTTATCTCAATGTGTTTAGTTCTTGAATGTTGAATTGGATTTTTAGTTAGGTTTATGGCACTTGTATTATCACAATTAATGGAAATTTTATCTTGTTTAATGCCATAATCTTCTAATTATTGTTTAATCCATAAGATTTGAGCACAACAACTCCCGGCTGCAACATATTCAGCTTCTGCAGTGGATAATGCAACCGAGTTTTGTTTCTTGCTAAACCATGAGATAAGGTTTTCTCCTAGAAATTGACACGACCCGCTGGTACTTTTTCTATCAAGCTTACATCCAGCGAAGTCTGAATCTGTGTACCCTATTAAGTTTAGGCTAGATTCTTTAGAGTACCATAGCCCTATGTTCTTAGTTCCTATTAAGTATTTAAAAATTCTCTTAACTGCAACTAGATGTGATTCTTTAGGATTAGCCTGATATCTAGCACACATGCACACACTAAACATAATATCAGGTCTACTTGCAGTAAGATACAGTAAAGATCCTATCATACCTCTATAAAGTTTTTGATCTATAGATTTACCTGATTCATCTTGGTCTAACTTGCATGATGAGCTCATGGGGGTGCTGATTGACTTGTTTCCCTCCATGTCAAACTTTTTGAGCATCTCCTTGATATATTTGGCTTGATTGATGAAGATGCCTCTTTCAGACTGTTTGATTTGAAGCCCGAGAAAGTAGTTCAGCTCTCCTATCATGCTCATCTCAAACTCACTCTGCATCAAATCAGCAAATTCCTCGCAGAGGCGATTGTTAGTAGCACCGAAAATGATATCATCAACATAAATCTGTACTAATAACATATCCTTATTTTGCTTTTTCAGAAATAGTGTTGTATCTATATTTCCCCTAGAGAATTCATGTTCTAATAGGAATTTGCTAAGCCTCTCATACCATGCTCTAGGTGCTTGTTTTAAACCATAAAGTGCTTTATTTAGCTTATATACATGATTGGGGTATTGATGATTTTCAAAACCAGGAGGTTGTTCTACATATACCTCCTCATTAATATACCCATTTAAAAATGCACTTTTTACATCCATTTGAAATAGTTTGAAGTCCTTAGAGCATGCATATGCTAATAGTAGTCTAATCGCCTCAAGTCTAGCTACGGGAGCAAAGGTTTCATCAAAATCTATACCTTCTTCTTGATTATACCCCTTTGCTACTAGTCTAGCCTTATTCCTTATAACAATTCCATTTTCATCAAGTTTATTTTTATAAATCCATTTAGTACCAATAATTGGATATTCAGAAGGTCTCTCTACTATATTCCACACTTTGTTTCTAGTAAATTGGTTTAGTTCTTCTTGCATTGCATTTATCCAATTTACATCATTTTCGGCTTCTTCTATATGTTTGGGCTCAAAGTGTGAAACAAAAGCTAGATGGTTATTCAAATTCCTAAGGGATGCTCTAGTCCTAACGGGTTGAGATGGATCATCTAGAATTAGTTCCTTAGGATGCCCATGAGCATACCTCCAAGCTTTAGTTAGCCCATGATCCATAATAGCCTCTTGGCTTGATGATTCTCCTTCAATCAACTTTTGATTATCATCTTGTAATCCCATCTCATCTATCTTTTCTTCAAGTATTTCAGCATCATCATCAAAATTAACCTTCTTACTAGACGAGATGTCACTAGAGTCATCAAAAACAACATGTATAGATTCTTCTATAACTAAGGTTCTTTTATTAAAGACTCTATAGGCTTTACTAGTTGTAGAATAACCTAAGAATATTCCTTCATCAGATTTAGGGTCAAATTTCCCTAGATTATCTTTCCCATTATTATGCACAAAACACCTACATCCAAAAACATGAAAATAATTAACCTTTGGTTTTCTGTTTTTCCACAGTTCATAAGGTGTTTTCTTTATAATGGGTCTCAATAGAACTCTATTTAGTATGTGACAAGAGGTATTAATGGCTTCTCCCCAAAAGTACTTAGGGAGGTTACTTTCACATAACATAGTTCTAGCCATTTCCTCTAGTGTTCTATTCTTCCTTTCCACCAATCCATTTTGTTGTGGTATTCTAGGTGCTGAGAAATTATGGGTTATCCCCTTCTTACTACAAAATTCATTAAATGACTGATTTTCGAATTCGGTACCATGGTCACTTCTAATGGCTATGACTGAAGACTCTCTAGCATTTGTTACTTCCTTATGGAACTTCTTAAACATAGAAAATGCTTGATCCTTATGCACTAGGAACATGACCCATGTGTACCTAGAGTAATCATCTACTATAACTAGACCATATTTATTTCTACCTAGGCTTGTTGTTCTAGTTGGACCAAATAGGTCCATGTGTAATAATTCTAGAGGCCTAGAGGTAGAGACACATTTTATGGATTTAAAAGAGTTCCTAGATTGTTTGCCAAATTGACATGCTTCACAAATTTTGTTCTTTTCAAATTTTAATTTTGGCAAACCTATCACGGAGTCTCTTTTAACTAGTTTAGTTATTGTGTCCATGCTTGCATGACCTAACTTACGGTGCCATAACCAACTAGCATCATTATCTTTAGTTTCATTTACAACTAGACATTGGTTATGTTTTGCAAGATCTTCTAGGTCTACAACATATACATTTCCACGTCTAATCCCTTTAAAAACTAAACTATTATTATTAGGATTTGTTATAATGCATAGTGATGGTTTAAACATAACATCATATCCTTTATCACATAATTGACTAATGCTTAACAAGTTATGCTTAAGACCATCAACATATCTAACATTATCAATAAAAGTAGAAGGGGTGATTTGAACTTTACCAATACCAATGATGTGACCTTGGTTGTTGTCTCCAAAAGTCACAGCACCTCCCTTCTTAGCTTCAAGGGTGAAAAATTGATCTTTGTCACCCGTCATGTGCCTTGAGCAGCCACTATCCAAGTACCAGCAGTTTTTGTTGACCTTGGCTGCAAGACACTCCTACACAAGCAAATCATGTCATCTTAGGTACCCAAGTTTTCTTGGGTCCTTCATGGTTAGTCAAGTTGGTTCCTTTTGGAACCCATACCCTTTTAATTTTCCTTTTTGTTTTATTTTTCCTAAAATTACACACATTTGCTTTATGACCTATAGTACCACAGCAAAAGCAAGTTATTTTCTTAGTTTTAGTTTCCCCAGCTTTAACAAAGAAGTTACTAAGAAGTTTTTGTTTATTTCTTGGTTTATACCCTAAACCCGCTTTATTAAATACGGCTCGTTGACTATTAAGTATCATGTTTAATTTTTCAGAACTATATGTAAATTTTTCAACTAAGGGTTTGTATTTGTTAAGTTCTTTAGTTAGAGTTTGATTTTCTGCTTTTAGGTCATTAAGTTCTTTTGTGAGATCCTTATTTAAGATTTGTTTATGATTTTTAAGTTCTGAAAGTTCCTTAGTTAGTTTTTCATTATCTTTAGTTAAGGTACTATTCTTTTGAGTTAAAAGTTGGTTGCTTGTCTTAAGTTCTATATTTTCTTTGATGATTAAATCCTTATCCTTAACTAATTTATCGTATTTATGTAGGTATGATTGATTAGCTATTTTTAGTTCTTTATTCTTAAGATTTTTGGCCTTATATTCTACCATTAATTCATTAAATGCATCATAAAGTTCATCAAAAGAAAAATCAAGATGCGTATCGGAAGTTACCTCGTTTTCGTTGGCCATGAAGCAGAAATTGGCCTTCTCTTCTTGTTCATCATCTGATGAGGAGGATGATGAGTCGGAGTCGGATAGTGTAGTGACAAGAGCCTTCTTCTTCTTGTATTTACTCCCCTTCTTCAGTAAGGGGCACTCTGCTCTTATGTGACCCGGCTTCTTGCACTCGTAACACCCAATCCCCTCATTTTCCCTTTCCTTACCTTTGTCCTTGCGGTAGGAATTTGAGGGGCCTCTCCTTTGATGATACGCCTTCTTGTGGTTGATAAATTTCTTGAACTTGCGCACAAGAAGTGCCTCACCATCATCTTCCTCATCTTCTTCTTTTTCACTGCTGCTGCTGCAAGATAAGTCCTTGTTAGATGAAGTAGATTTTAGTGCTAATACCTTTTTCTTATGAGAGGACTCTTCCTCGTTGTGTTGCTTCATGGTTAGCTCGTGCGTCATCAAGAATCCAAGGAGCTCCTCGAGTGGTAATTTGTTCAAGTCCTTGGCTTCTTGGATTGCCGTCACTTTAGCTTCCCAAGACCTTGGTAGACACCGAAGGATTTTCCTGACAAGCTCACTGTTAGTATAGTTCTTGCCAAGGCTTTTTAGGCCATTGACAATATTAGTAAACCTAGTGAACATGCATGTAATTGTTTCATTAGAATCCATTTTAAATAGTTCATATTTATGAACCAATATATTAATTTTGGATTCTTTAACTTGATTTGTGCCCTCATGGGTCACTTCAAGTCTATCCCAGATCTCTTTTGCAGAGTTGCAAGTAGAGACCCTATTAAATTTATTTCTATCTAAGGCACAATAAAGTACATTCATAGCTTTAGAATTAAGTTGTGCCTTCCTCATGTCATGTTCATCCCAATCCTTTTCTAGTTTGGGTACCTTGACACCCTCTACATATATGGATGGGATGTATGGGCCATTTACTACAATGGTCCACATCTCATAGTCTTGGGCTTGGATGAATATTCTCATCCTAGCCTTCCAGTATGAGTAGTCGGATCCATTAAAGAAAGGGGGTCTTTGGGTGGACTGACCCTCAATGTGGGAAGATCCAAATGGGGTTGTCATTTTGATCTTTTAACTCTTGGGTGGAAGAGTTTTAGGCTCTGATACCACTTGTTGCCCAGATAGACAACCCAAGAGGGGGGGATGAATTGGGTTTTAAAATAATTTGAATAATTAAAACGATGTGGTTGACTAATTAAAAACTATTGCAAGTTATTTAATTAATGCTAAGTGCTGTGAGTGATGTGAGGGGAAGAAGAAGAGAGACAATCCAACACAAACACAAGGTTTTATAGTGGTTCGGAGCTAACCCTTGCTCCTACGTCCACTCCCCAAGTCTCACTTGGGAATTCACTATAACCCCCTTGGATTACAGCCGGTTGTTTTCCAAGCTCACAACCAAACTTGTTGTTTTACGAGCTCACAACGAACTCGGACGGTTTTCCCAGGCTCACCGACTAGAACCGCCCCGATTATTTTCCCGGAATCACAATCAAACCCTTACACACGTTGGTTTTAACTCGGCTCACCAACCAACCTCAATCCCCTTGATTCAATCCCTGATTGAACCAAGTAAATACAAGTTGTAGAAAGAAAACAGAAAATGAGCTTCTCAAAAAGCAGATGAAAACAATATGAACAATAAATGAAGTTAAGAAGCCTCAAACGCTTTTAGATTGGAGATGAGGAATGGCTTCTTAAACTTCTGGTCTCCTCTAGAAAGAGTAGTCGACTTGAATGCAGGAGAAGGAGGCTTTAATTGCTGGGAAGATGTAGTTGGAAGCAGTAAATGCAGATCTTCCTCTTTTTCGTTGAAGAGCACGTTGCGGAGCTTGAATGCTTGATTAATTGGAGTGGAATGGTTGTTCTCTCCCTTGCTACAGTCCTCTGTGGCTATTTAAGCCAACCCCCACGGAAACTAGCCGTTAGAGTGCTTTTTCTGCCCGTTCTGAACACTCTGCGCAGCCTGACAATATGACCGTTGGTGGGTTGGAGTCGACTCGCGCGATCAGGAGTCGACTCGGCTGTAGCGGGAGTCGACTCAAGCTTTTCCGGAGTCGACTCGGCAACTGTTCCAAATTTGAATTAAAGTTGCCTTCACGACTGGGAGTCGACTCGTCTTGACCTGGAGTCGACTCGTCAACTTCTGGAGCTGACTTGGCAATTTTTGGAGTCGGCTCATCCACCGAAGTCCGTGGATCCAATTTTGAATTTTGTCCACTCGAGTCGACTCGACTGTCCTGGGAGTCGACTCGAATCTCAGAGCCCGAACTTCCGATCCTCTGTCTTTTGGCTCGTCCAGTCTTGGAGTCGACTCGAACTTCCTTGGAGTCGACTCGGCTCTCAGTTTCCGAAAGATGGTCTTCTGCCTTTTGACGTGAAGCTGTCTTGGAGTCGACTCGAGCTGTCTGGGAGTCGACTCGAATCTCAGAGGCAGTAACTTGGTTTTCTGTCTGTCTTGGGGTCGCGGTGTCTTGGAGTCAACTCGCGTATTGCGGGAGTCGACTCGAATCTCAGAGTCCATAAAATGCTCTCTGACTTTTTCTTTGTGTACCGCTGAGAGTCGACTCTTGCTTTCTCTGGAGTCGACTTGCCACCTATCGGAGTCGACTCGCGTTCCACTGGAGTCGACTCGAATCTCAGACCCGAAAACTGTTCTCTGACTTTTCTGCCTGTGACTGCTTGGAGTCGACTCTTACTTCCTTGGAGTCGACTCGGTGAACATCGGAGTCGACTCGCGCACTTCGGGAGTCGACTCGCTGACAAGTTTTGAGTTGAAGCTTTCTGTCCTTCTGTCTGTTCTCAGTCGGAGTCGACTCGTACTTATCTGGAGTCGACTCGAGCTCGTGCCAGTGAACTTGATATGCTTGGAGTCGACTCGTGATACTCGGGAGTCGACTCGAGTCTCAGACATTGGTTCAAACAGACTCCTTAACTTATCCAAAAATTATGAACCAAGTCTTGGGACACTTAGACAGGATTTTCACTGAAACACTCAATTGAATTCATTAGTAATCAAAAGATATACTCAAATGCTTTGAGCTCATCAAAATCAAATGGGGTTTTAATCAATCACTCCACAAAGAGGAAGAAAGTTTTCTTTCATACTCGCTATCAGGCCTATGATGACATTATCAACATCTTTATTTTCTTTCATGCGTAAGTGAATGAAAGAGGAAGGAAATTTTCTTTCATACTCACTATAAGACCTCTTTTTCTCCATTCAAAGGATAGATTTATAAGTAATATGATTCGACTATCTTTATTTTATAGCGAGGATCTAAGAATGAACCTACCGCTAGCATAAGATTAGATTGCTGCCAATATTTGTCATACTTCTTCTTCATAAATAATGCCTAGAGAGAAAAGTTGATGCTTAAGATTTGTGCTCCATTCAACAATTTTCGACTGAATTTTATAAAATTCTTAAAAAAATGATTTGTAGTTGGATAAATTGTGCCTGGAAGCTCGATGATGTTACAGAAATTTTTTAAAGCTTAACAAAATACTTTTATCTTTTTTTATTGATCATTTGTTGGACACATATCAAATTTATAAGGATCAAAATATTGTAATCTCTTTAAGGTCTTCTTATAGTAATAAGTTTCCTAAGCATCATTTACATAGAGTTCCAGCATGTAGGGACACCAAGGGACAAACTTCTGTGTGCCTCCAAATTACATTATGTAGCCCTCTTCTTGAACTCTTCAAACTATAATAGAGAGCTTTGAACGATTGTCACCATTTCTAGGATATTTTCAATTGCCATGTTAATTTTTTTCAGTCCATCTTGCACAACTAAATTAATAATGAGTGTAGCACATCTCATATGAAAGAATTTGCTATTACATACAAGTGTTTCTTAAAGCCTTTCCACAATTTCTCTAACCCAAACATCATTGGCATGATTATTGTCCAAAGTTAATACAAATAACTTATGATCAATATTCCAATCAATCATATTTTTGATAAATGTGTTGCATAAATTGACTCCCATATGTCTTTCTCCCATATGCATAAAATTAATTATTTTCTTTTCAAAAGCCAATTATGATCAATAAAATGTGTTGTCACACGCAAATAAAATTTATTTTGTCTAGAAGTCCATAACTCCATGGATGCACTTATGCGGCAAGAAAGTGGACCAAACAAATCATAGACCTTTTTTTTTGCTCTAAATATGTCTCCATAATTCCCTTTGTAAGAGTTATGCGACTCTTTAATTCAAAAGATGGTTGCAAAGATTTAATAAAATCAATAAATTCTTCATGCTCAACTATAGAAATAGATATTCATGCATAACAAGTGTACATATAAGCTTCATTCAGATAACCTCTTCATCATACTCATGTATGTCCAAAGAAAAAGTACCATCCTCTCTTTTTAATGATGTTTGCAATATTTATTGGCTTTTAGCATCAATATTTTTAAAAATCGATGATAACTATCAAGATAACTTTTTAAATATGTTCTCCCTAAAGTATTGGCTCCGTTAAATATTCTTTTGCAATGATTACATCTTGCTTCTTCTCTTTTAATAACTTTTCTATTTACTTTCTTTTCTACTTCATACTTTGCAAAATCATCCCAAATTTTAGATGTTAATTTACTTCCCAAATTTCTTGCCCCTCTATTTGATTTGTAGGCTCAGTTGATTTACCATTTGCATCTTTAATAGTCCCACTAGAAAACATGATATATAACAATTGCATTCAAATTACAAGAAATGAAATACATGACAACCAAAAATATATTTATGAATATAGATAATAGTATAAAGATGCAAAAACTTTTAACAAACATCATTGTACAACAACAAAAATAATGAAAACTTTTAACAATTATTTTGGTTGGTATAGTAGAAAATTCTTAGGCTACCACGACTACATTGGCGGATAAAGCAAAACTCATTTATGCACTTTTAAATCTATCCTTGCCTCCTAATCCATTACAATGGCTAAACATGAAACTTCTGCTACTGGGAAGTAACTATATATTCATTAATCAATCCAAAGCTTGGCTGAAGTTGGCTTATTTGCATCTCTATTTTTTGTAATTATAATGAAAATTAAAATTCAAAATTACAAAAAAGGCATGATCAATAATGAGAAGCAATTACAAACAAATATGTAGAACATCTCACATGACAAAGGGAAGTAACCCGGTATCACATATACATTGTGGTCCAACTTTACCATGTGGATGAATACGACTTAAAAATGCATTAGAATCCATAAACACCACATGGACCACTTTTCTTTCTCCCAATAAGGATCTTAAATAACAATCAAGAATGGGTCATAAATAGTTTATTGAGAAAGATAATAGATAATTGCTGAGCCCAGAGTAGTTGGTAGCCTCTTTCGTCTGCTTTGTGTTAATCATATTTGAGGTGTTACTAGAATTTTTGGCTCACTATAGATGGAATACTGAGTTTGTATGTATGTGTGTGAGGGGTGGTTGGTTTGCACTCTAATTGCATTTTTCTTCAAACACTGGTTCTAGTCTGTTATGCATCACAGATAGCTCAAGCAAAAACATCGTGCAATGGATCTAATCAACAGCTTCATCAATATGGAGTAAGCATGAAGCTCTAAATGAATCATGCAGCAAGACTTCTGTAGATATTCATGTATAATCCATGAAGAAAACTTCAAGTATACATGATCATTAATTTTTTTTCTAAATTTAAGTGAATACACATTTAACTATAAATGCTAACACATGCCTGATTGGCAGCTGCAGTTGCACTATTATGGCAGAATCTAGCTCTAAATATGTAATATTCTTTTAGATTTTTTCTTCAAATTGTATGTCATCCAAGGCTTGATTAATCTTGATTAATCTTCAAAAAATAGAAAACTATTCTGTTCAGCATTCCTTCGTTAATGATGCAAGAACTTTTAACAAACAATTTATTAATTTGACTTGCTTCCAATAACATATATCAACCCCTTCAATTGCTATGAAGCTCTCATTTAGTCTTCAGTTAGTGTAATTTTGTCAGAAGGTTGAGATGGGAACATTGATGTTTTAGGTTTTAAAAATTAAAAAAATATGTCGAATAGTATGTAAATGTGTTTGTGCTACTATAAATAGTTATCTCTTGTGTGTGTCTGTGCATTAATTATAGTTGGATTGTCACAGCAAGTTCAGCCATCAAAATAAACATTCGAAAATGAGGCCCTAAGATTATTGAACAAATGAAAATGTAAGTTAGATCGAGGCTCTACCAAAATGATAGTTGATAGCTACCATTATGTGATCCATTTTGCCATGTTTGTTATACAAAGAGTTGCTGGAATTATGTAGACATATCTGACGCAAGAAGGCACCAAAGTTGTCTGGTTAAAAATGTCGGAGAAAAAGGAGTCTCTAGCAAATATGATGAATGTGAAGAAACCCTAACCCTGAGATGGCCTAGATGGATGCTAGGTGAAAGAAGGATGGATGGATTTTGGAATAATTATTTTATAGGAGTGATCCATACCCATTTTTCCATAATAAGGGTGAAAGATAATGTTATTTACCTGGTTCAAAGGGGCTCTGAAAACATAGCAGATCTAAATTTGCGGAGATATCATAAATACCGCTCATAGTTGGCCAATTGCTGGTCACCAACTTGGATGGGAACTATGGATCCTCCAAAAAATCTCACGGCCATCGCCAGTTGCAATCGCTAAGTTTCGGTGCTTTGGAAACCAGAACTCTAGCTGCTCGAAGATGATGAAGACAATATAGGGACGAGTTCCAAAGTAGTAAAGATGTGCAGGTGAGTTCTATGGCACCTCCAAGGAATGTCATGGTTGTTGCCGGTTGCAATCACCGGGCTTCGGTCCGAAACCCCCAGCTACTCGAAGACAATGAAGAGTCGAAAAGAAAAGGGGACTAGTACTCGGGTGGAGACGATTGCGTCGAATGAAAAGCAGAAGGAAGGGAAGCGTATCAAATTTGGGTGATGGGTTCAGGTTAGCATCTGCCATCTAAGTTAGACTCCTTTCTTAATACGGATATCCGAATCCGAATCCAAAAAAAACAAGTTAATCGACGCCATATCCGTATCACAAAGATTTTTGAGTTGACTATCTGGATCCATATTTGGATCTGATCAGATTAAGAAAATAGTATCAGAATCCGATCCAAATTGGATACAGAAATGGATGCGGTCGGATAAAATCCGACCCGCTTTCACCCCTACACAAGATACAAGGAGGTTTGTTTTGGACAGTAGATTTCTGAAGAAGGAAATAACTTCTAAAAGGAAAATGATCTATTAAGAAGAGTCCAATTTGTTCAAAATTGGTGACTGAGTATGTTTGATTTTCTATGATTTTTCTAAGATCTTTCTTAAATTTTGGAGAGTGTAGAGCTTTCTTTTTCTTATATGTTTAATAGTCATTGGCGTACCTACTAATGCACGTGTAGAAAAGAAAACTATGATAAAAAATTCTTGTTGATTTTAAAAATTGTTTAGTTGCATAAGATTGGATTATTTGATTATATTACATTACCGTCATTAATTATACAATTGTAATGGAATAAAATTATATAATTGTTATATAAAGATGCAAGATCTCATCCAAAAAGAATAATCAAAAAATAGATGTTAAAGTTACGTTATACTTCATAAATATAGTAATCAAGTAGCAAATAGCTTTTTATTAAAAGCTTTGCTAGCAAAAGCTCTACTACCTAAAGCTCTACAGATTAAAGTTTTACTACCTACAGCAATGCCAAGTGGGGCCTATTTAAGAATCCAAAACTGCATGTGTTTTTGCACACTTTCTTCATTAACGCTCCGGTTTCCTCACCAAATGAAGAGTCCAATCACAAATAAAAATAGCATAACTAGTTCATAGTCAATCTTAGAAGGGCTTCTGTTTGAAGTTTTCCATAACCCATATGAGTCGTAGGCTGGATTGACTATAATACTGTTTACAATGACTATAGACGAGTCAAAAGATCATAATTTGAAACCACTAGCCTTATTTTAATAAGATCACTAGCCTTATTTAAATACTAGACATTATGAGAGCACACTTTTTATGTAAAACTAAATGCATACCTATATGGATTTTCAATATACACATATAGCGGGCGTGATAGCACTCCTACCGGCACAAGAAATCCTGCTTCCAAGAATTATTGCGAGAAAATGAGAAATTATTGAATACTAGAAAGCGCATGTCAGTGATAAGTGAATCTCAAACTTTTGGTATTCACAGAAAGACACCGTAAAACATTTTCCTCCTAACACCTTATGTGGGCCCCTCCTCATTCCTAATCGTAAGCATAGGAAGACGTTAAATTACCATAATTTTTCTCAACTAATTCTGCATTATCTTATCATAATTTTTACCTAATCTGTATACGTGAAATCTGACATTCGAAAAGACAAGATCCAGACCACCTCTGTCCCCTCATTCCCACAACTCGCTCAACCTCCACATCATTCAACAGAAGTTTGTTGGTGAAGCGTTTGTAATGTCAAAATTTCACCATCCGACGCAAAAGATTTCGAGATTTTCACGAGATCATAACTTGTCGGACCTTGTGGGTCATGTAAGCTGGACCAACCCATGGCGGGATTTCTGATCGTGGAAAATGGCAGCTTAGCCCTTCAAATTGGATTCGGGTGTCACAAAGCCACTACTTGACGCTAGCATTGCATCATCCCATGAACCTCCATTGCCACAATGTTAATATGTTATGGAGCCAAGCACATATTTGTGGTGTATGTTATCACACTTTCTAGGTCATCCGGTGGCATACACATTTTATTCACGCACGGTGGATATGTATAATGAGCCAATGGAAGCTTTGGGTGGTGACAAAAGGGATGATATGTCTAATAATAATAATATGTGAATGGCATGGACGTGGCATGGCTGTTAGGTCAGATCTAAAGCTCTCCCATCCACCACTAGGAGTTGTATACTGGTATAAACCAATAGGGGAAGAGGGGGAAGAGGGATAGCAATATATTTTAAGTAAAAGCAAGAGAAAAATAATAAGCATAGGATAGAAGGGTAAGACAAACCTAACAATGAAGGGGACTTGTGCATGACGGATGGAAGGTGATTCCGCCGTGAGTCATAGCGTCATCCAAATGATTATGATTAGGCGAGCGTCCATACACTCTTTACCGAATAGAACTTTCATAACAATGAGTTTGGAGTGATAAGATTAGGTATTTTTTGGTACAACAAAATGTAGCATGAGGCAGAAGAAGACCATTTCCTTCCATGGATGACAAGATGGCGCTATTTCCGATTTTTTGGTTGTATATTACCCCTGGGACTGGTTGCTTTTCGTTGGCAAATGATTGACAAGCGGGAAGGTCATCAAATGGAATAAATTAGACAAAAGGAAAACATAAGATATGAAAGATGGGACGTGTACTAACAGGGTTGATGCAATACAGAGAGAACACTTTTTTTAAAAAAAGAAAAAAGAAGGTAAGGATGGAAAATTTTGGTTTAGAGTAATGCCTATTTTAATAGTTTCCGAGACAATCCATTTTGTTATCCTTATTAATAAGGATTAAGGAGTAGACACGGTTGACTCGATGATGATCGAGGGCTTGCGCTTGCTTGGAGTCGACTCTTTGACCATGGTCCTGGACCTTACTTCTTCGTTTCTTTTTTTTTGGATTGGGGCTCCTCCCTGGGTGAGGGCACATCTGTTGAATAGATTCATAATAAACAAAGATCGGATGAAGAACTATCAATTGAAAAGATCAAAATCAATGGGGGCTTAGCTTCAGCATGTCACAGAAAGATGTTTAGGGGCAGCGTCTACAAATTCAGAGGATTGTGTCACTACACAAAAAAAGAAAACTTCCGATTCTTATTTGCCGACGCTTATTCCAAGCGTCGGCAAAAAAATTTTTCCGTCAACATTTGCCGACGCTTTTTAAAAGCGTCGGTAAATGACGACGCTTAAAAGCGTCGTCAAAGTTAATATGTAATTGACGACACTTTTAACGACGCTTTTTTGCGTCGTTAAATAACGACACTTAAAAGCGTTGTTAAAAGTGTCGTCGGAATCCAAAAAACCACCTCATTTTACTCCCACATTGGCGGATCTGAAAAAAAAACTGTTTATATAGCCAAACCCAACCACTCCGCACGGATAGAATGAAGGTACTGATCGAGGAGGTTGTTTGTATTTCTGAATGGAGGAGAAGATGCAGACAACAAATGGTAATTTTCTTGGCAAATGGTAATTCGCGACGCTTTAAAGCGTCGGTAAAGAGTTCTTGGCAAATGGTAATTTGCGACGCTTTAAAGCGTCGGAAATTAGCGACGCTTTTAAAAGCGTCGGAAAATGTTTTTTCCACTGTAGCATAGGCGACGCTTTACCAACGCTTTGGAAAACGTCGGGATAGTTTCTATCGACGCATAAAAGCATCGCTAGTAGCCAAAAAAAGCGTCGCTAATGTCCAAGTTTCTTATAGTGTGTGTAACTCGAGAGAGCAGGTGGAATAGGCTAAAGAACTTTCTTACCTATAATGAAAGCCACAACTCTAGCGAATTTGGTGTTGGCATTTCATTGCTTGTTATGCTTGTATTAGAATTTTATTTCTAGTTTATTTTTATTTTTTATTCTAATTCTAGTTAGAATATTTTATTTTTTAGTGTTAGTACATGCTAAGTTAGGCTGAGTCATAAATTAAATATATAAGAGTCTTTTTTTTTAGTAGGAGATACTGATGTTTTTGTCTTTTAATTAGTGAAAGAGAAAATGTGGTTTTTACAATAGGTCCAGAGTTACATGAAGAGAAGCATTTTAGAGAGACATGATGCGTCTTTGTGAGAGGGAAGCCGAACTCATTGTTTTGCCGCTGTTTTTTTTTCTTCTTTAGGTAAATTTATTTTCCTCTTTCAAATTTTTCTTCCATTTCTGTTGTTAGATTTAATTGGTGTTTGTTTTAGATCTTAGGCTGACATGTTTGATCTAAAATAAGTAGCATATCATTCTATATGATATGAGAGTAAAGTTGGAGTATGGCTAAGTAGTATGCGGCTTCAATTAGATTTATCTAGAGAACAGTTTTCGAAGTGGCGAATTGATTATTGGTTGTTTGTGTGTTTATAATTTGACGTGGTTCTAGAGCTTTTACTAATTCACTGTACATGTGGGCAAATGTGTGAACTCTATTGTGATTTGATATTCATATCATGATAGCCGACTTCACTAACATCAATACGACTACTTTTGCTACCACTTGTCTCCATAAGTTGAATAATACCTATTATCCATTTTGGAAATCCATTGTCAAAGCATATCTAATAGAACAATGTATCTGGGATATATGGAAGAGTCAAAGATGATGCCAATAGATACTCTTGATAGTGAGGTTATGAGAAGACAGTGGAATCTGAAATATGAGAAAGTGATGTAGATTCTCTAAGATATAATAGATTGAATTATCTCTATGTTCAGGATATAAAGGACTCGAAGAAAGCATAACATATTCTTGTGCTTGTCCACTTAAGAACTAGAAAGATAAGACATCTCAAATAAATGTTGCCTAAAAAGTGAGTTTTGACTCCAAACTTTTCCAAAAATCCAAATAAAAAATAGAATATTTATTTAAAGATTAAGATTTGAAGCAAGAGGAGGTTAATCAAATAGAGTTTGGATCAAGTTTGAAAGACTCAAAATAGGCCGAGATTGATTAGCTCAAGGATCAATCAAACTTAGAAAACAATTTGGAACAACGGGAGCTTAATGAGATGGATACTGTATCAAGTTCAGTGGAGATCATGATTGAAGAATAAGTTGATTTTGAAATTCCTCAAAAAGAGTCAAAAGATGCTTTAGATGAATTGATCTTACAGATCTGTATTGAGGAGTCAAATCATATAGAGGAGTCTTAAACTGAATTTATCTAGAATATGGATGTTCCTTGTAAAGATTCAGTTTGTTGTGAGTTTGAATAGCTAATTAATTTTGAAGTAGCTTCAAAGATCAAGCAATAAGAAAATATGCTTGGTGTGGATAATTCATGTTATACCTTAATATTCAATAAGGCTTGTGATGTGCTAGTTATTTTTGAATCTACTCCAGATTTTAAACAGTTAGAATACTATATGCATAAAGATTTAATTCCATAAGTAGGAGCCAACTGTGTAAATGATATATATGGAGCTCCTCAAGTGGGGGTATATCAATATGACCAAAGTTTTAGTACTAATTTTACTTATCTATAGATAATGGTCGCTGCTTTTGTAAACATTAATTGTAATTGGTGATTTAATATTTGTTGGAGTATATCGTCGCCTTCAACATATGCATTGAAGGGGACAAGCTAGCGAAGGAGTTATTGTTTGAGCCAATAAAGAAGTTGTGTTGTTTAATTATTGGTTTAGTAAGTCACTACATGTAGTTGTTATTATAGCAATGATGGTAATAGCTATTGTGAGATTTCACATTGACAAGTTCAACATTGTTAGTATGACCTTTACAATGAGGGGGAGTGTTGGAAGTCCATTACTTATCATGCTTGTACAAGAATACTATTCCTAGTTTGTCTTTATTTCTTAGTTCAACTATAGTTGGAATATTTTGTCTTTTATTGCTAGTTCATGTGATCTAGGAGGATCCTTAGACTTGATGTAGACCACTTTGACCACTACAAGCATGGCTGGATAGGATTTAGAAATAAAATCCACCACATTGGAAAGCCGAGTTGGATGCCAAACTTCAGGAGGCAATAATTTGGTCATACAATGCCCGATTAAAATGTACTGCTTTTTGATTTTTTTGGTTGTATCCATATACATTATGTATGATACTCCCATTTTCAGTACACAAAAAAAAAGATGGTCTTTTTTTAAAAAAAATAAATGGATAACTTATCGAGATCTACAATTTTGGACCAACCTCTAAGAGATTAAATCAGGCCAAAATTTCATTATTTAGGCCTCAAAATGGGTCGGTCAAACTAAAAGTTTATTTTTTGGGTATGATTTTGACCGTACGTAACTCTCTATCTAATAAGAATCAGACGACATGACAGAAGATAGAGTTGATGTAGAAGTCGAGATCTATTTTTCACAAAATTTTAGCTTTTTTTAGAAGATTTTACTAAAGATCTGTATCTTAGAAAAGAGAGTCCTATTGGGATTAGGAAGAGAAAACCTATCCAAATTGTGTAAAGGTGGACTTCACCATTATAAATAGAGGCTATATACCTCAATTTTTTTGTAGATGATTTAATAAAAGAAAAGAAGAATTAAATCCTATCTTCGCAATATTCTATTTTCTTGTAGTTATATTCTAAAATATTTGAATTGAGAGGTTGAAAAAAATCCTTCTTCTTCCCAATCGGATCAAGTTGGATCAGAGCTCTGATCTTCTATATCTATGGGGGCCTCATTCATAGTTAAGACATGTGCGGAATACAAGCAATCGAGAAAAAGGCTATCCATGCTTCAAGTACATCGATGGATAAAGGCAAGTATTGTTGCTAGTTTTTTCTCGATGAGTGATGATGAGACGAGGGGATGTCTCATACAACTAGAAGAATAGATTGCCTAACTCACCAAGATCATCTCGAGATTGGCGATACCTTCAACGCAAATACTAGAAACTCCTATTGCGGAGCTGTCTCCTATGGCTCGAGATGAAGAACCACCATCCAACGTGGAGGATGAGAATGAGCGATCGATGGATATGAGAAATCTCTCTCTTCAATCGTTTAAAGTTTAGGCTCGAATCGAGAATCCTGTATATAATGGGTTGTTGATAAAAAAAAACTAGATAACTGGCTAGACCAGTTAGAGATATATTTTTCTATTTATGAATACTCTAATATCTAAAAAGTAGCTTTTGCTTGTCTCAAGTTTTTCAGCCATGCTCTTATCTGGTGGAATTCATACATGAGAAACAACGATGTTTAAAATCTGACATTGAATAAATTTAAGAACTTAATCAAGAGGCAGTTCTACCCAATCGACCATGAGGAGGATCGGTGGATCAAGTGGTAATTTTTATGGTAGAAATATGATCAGTTTGTCTAGGACTACATCATCAAGTTCCACATGCAAGCAATCTTCTTCAGAATCTTCATCAACGATCGTGCAGTTTTTATGAAGTACATCTGAGGTCTCCAGGAGAGCATCCGAAAAGAGCTGAAATTCTTCAAAACTGAAGATATCAGTAAAGCCAGCATGAAGGCTACGGGGATTGAAGAGAAAATTAGCCTAGAAAAGGTTAAAAGAGCGACACGTTCAGAAAAAGCAGTGAAAATCCATGTCAAGAGAGGGAGTAGAGTAAAAGGCAAGCCAAGACGACTCAAAAAAATTACTGCGATCATTGTGGCCTCTATGGACACGTCAAGAAGAAGTGTTAGAAACTTCAACCTGAGCTACGGCTGAAGAAAAGGATACAGAAGGATGAGAATTTTAGAAAGAAGAAAAAGGCATTTTTCAATATTATAGAAGTTGAGAAGCTACCCGAGCTTGAGCAAAAAGACTCTAAATTAAGTGTGACGGCGAAAAAACTCGAGATAGCAACTAAAGCAGATCTAAAGGCACGAGAGAAACTCTTTCGCATGAAGATCTAGGTGAAGCAGAGCATTGTAGAGGCTATTATAGATCTTGAAAGCCAAAAAAACCTCATCTCTGAAAATTTGGTTCAGGAGCTGGGGTTGCAAACTAAGCGTTATCCATTTTCCTACCCTCTTAATTGGATTTAGAAGGATGTCGAATTGAATATCACCAAGCAGTATACTTTCAAATTTGCCATAACTGAGACGTATATTGACAAGATAACTTGTGATATAGTTTCTTTAGATATTTTTTAGGTTATCCTTTATAGCCCATACCTTTGGAATCGAGCTGCAGTCTTTTACCGGCATCTAAAGAAGTATCGTCTTATAAAGAATGAAAAGGAGTTCATGATCAATGCCTCCAAAATACAAGCTAACATTGACTTTGCAATTGTTGCCCAAGCGAAGTGACATATTAATGCTTGCAACAAGTTTGTGATGATGATACAAAAATTTGATACTATTTATGGGAAGCCAAGCTTTCATTATTTGGTTCTATTGATCGATCTACCGAGATCAAGATTGAGGAGTCACCATAGTCGTCATTGTTGCCCAAGGTGACAACCCAAGAGGGGGGGTGAATTGGGTTTTCTAAAAATTATGTTCCCTAATTTTTACTTTGAATAGACTGCAGCAGAATAATAGGATGTTATTTACTTAAGCTCTAGGCAATTACAAGTAAAGCAGTGGAAGATTAAGCTAGAGCAATTATACTATGGCTTTAGGGTGCAATTGATCTAAAATTAACTTATAGTTGTATGATCAATCTTAATCTATGTGTATGGTAAGAATGGAGTGGAAGCTAAGCAAATCACTTATAACTCTATAGAAAACAAAGCTAGAGATATTACACAATCAAGCATGAATGGAAGGCATGAAATACAAGAGATAAGGCATCACAAACACAAAGATGTATAGTGGTTCGGTGCACCCCAGCACCTACATCCACTCCCCAAGACCTCTTGGGAATTTCACTATAATCCCTTAGATTACAGTCGGTTGTTTTACAAGCTCACAACCCAACTTGTTGTTTTGCGAGATCACAACGAACTCGGTCGGTTTTCACAGGCTCACCGACTAGAACCAACCGATTGTTTTCACGGGCTCACAATTCAACCCAGTTGGTTTTCCCAAAGGCTCACCAACCACAACCTTACAATGATTGTTTTCCGGGTTCACAATCAACCCAGTTGGTTTTCCCCAAAGGCTCACCAACCACAACCTTACAACGTTGGTTTTTCCCTTTGGCTCACCAACAAACCTTATCCCCTTGATTCAATCCCTTGATTGAATCAAGTTACAAGATATTAGAACAAGAGTTTAAATCAAATACAAGCTTCTCAAATAAGCAAATATAGCAAATGTAAATAGGTAAAGAAAAGAGAAGAAGCCCTCAAACTAATTTGTAGATGGAGGAACTCGGCTTCTTCTTCACTTGCCCCTCTTCTGATTTTGCACGAAGTAGAGGATCTCCGAGGCAGCACACGGATGGAGAGGAAGCTTTGGGATTCACTTGGATGCTCTTCTTCTCTCTATTTTACTTTGAATGGCCCTTTTGTGCTTATGGAAGATTTTCCTTGTAATCTCTTTCAAATCTCTTCCCTAAATATTTTCTCCCACTTTCATGCATTCTTCCCTAGCTCTCCTCTTGATTTTATAGCTTTAGAGGGAGTGGAAACAAAAATCTAGCCGTTAGAGACAAAAATAGAGCCGTTGGAATCAAGAAAAAACTAGCCGTTATGCCTCCCAGCGTGCTAGAGTCGACTCGGCTGAAGCAGGAGTCGACTCGGCTGAAATAGGAGTCGACTCGTGAATAGTAGTCTGCCGGCACTGTAGCTGGGAGTCGACTCCGCACTGTAGCACTGAAGTTGGAGTCGACTCGAGATCACTGTAGCGCTGAAAATCAACTCTCTATCTTTTTGTTTGTTCTCAGTCGGAGTCGACTCGTAGAGTATCGGAGTCGACTCGAGCACTGTTTCTTGAAACTCTAGAGTGCCAGAGTCGACTCTAAACTTCCAGGAGTCGACTCGAGGACTATTCTTTTGAATTTTTCTTTAAATTTGCTCCTCCAACTTAAATTCTTTAAACTTGAAACTTGGGCCAATAAATTGTAGCTTTCTTCCAACTTTTCTTGAGAGCTTTGGAGGCCTTCTTGTATTCTTCCAATCTTGCTATGTTCCTTGCAAAATAAATTATCTTTCTTCTTGCAACACAAACATTAGTAATTATACTTCAAGGTTTTGTGATCATCAAAATTAATCTTTAAATCAATTTTTGGGTCATCAATCTCCCCCTTTTTGATGATGACAAAACTTGGAGTATATGCAATATAAAATATAATGTGTTCTAGAAGTAATGCATAGCTAAGTTGCATGAAGTAGAAAACATATATATTTAAAAACATACTTCATGATAATGCTTTAGATTTATTCAGCTTAATACAATCAACATATTTCAATTTAAGCTGATTTGTATTCAATTCACAACATAAAGCATTATGAGCATATACTTAGATATTTCTCCCCCTTTTTGATAACATCAAAAAGGTTGCAAGATAATGAAACATTAAGCACAAAGATAAGAATACTCAAATATTTCTTTTTCTTTTTGTACTCTGATTTGCATGTCAAATTATTACATAGAATATGAATCATATAACTCAAGGCAATAATGTTAAAAAAAGATTAATGAGCATAGATCAGAGCCAATTATAGTGAGAACACATCGAATGTGGTTCCAAAGATAGTTTTCAAATCAAGTGTAGGTGGAATCTTTCTCAAGTTAATTCAAGAAGTACCAAGAATGATATTCAAAGAAAGCACGAATGAAAATCTCACCATTCTTTAATAATAAATATGAAAGCTTGTTCATTTAAGATCTTTTGCCCAATATATTAAGTATTTTAGCAACATGAGAGCAATTTAACTAATTTTCAGAGTATAAGAGCAATATATTAAGTATGATTGTAAAGGTTTTTTTAATGGTGTAAAAATATTGTGGAATAAATACTAAAACATGAATTCATGCAATTTATGATATATCTTAGAGTATACATAAAAATGAAAGCTTTGAAGGTTCTTTTAAAGCTCTTTTAAAGACTTTATTCCTTTAAAAAGAAGCACATTTTGGTACATATAATAATGAATTGGCACTAAATTGAAGTTCTAAAGAATAA
This sequence comes from Phoenix dactylifera, assembly GCF_009389715.1. Taxonomy (NCBI): domain Eukaryota; kingdom Viridiplantae; phylum Streptophyta; class Magnoliopsida; order Arecales; family Arecaceae; genus Phoenix; species Phoenix dactylifera. The sequence continues at coordinate 356,381 of NW_024067705.1, forward strand.
GCCAATAAGAACTCATTAGTGAATTCCAAAAATAGGTTTTCTAAGAGATACTCAAGAAAATTCAACACATTATTCTTCCTCTATTTCATTAGACTAGAGGCTCTTAAGATCAACTGTTTGAATTGTAATTTGGTTCATGATTGATGCATAAGATATACTAACCAAATAACAAGCCTCAAGGTGTATCATAAAGATTTTCAAATTTAAATTTCAAATGATACATATTGGAGAGTATTAGGATCACATCTCATTTAGTATTCTTTCTCTCTCCTTTAGTTATAGATTTATGCGATTAAGTTCCATAAGATCTCTCCTTCTGAAATTTTCTTTCTCCCCCTCAATTGATCATTCCATTTAAGAGTTTAGAATTTGAAAATAATGTTCAATAAAATTGTCAATCTCAAAAAAAAATATTTTCTATAAGTTTCAGCTTATTTTCATAAGACTCAAGGTTTGAGATAAGACAACCTTTATAGAACTCATCTCAAGGTATAAACTTATTATATAATTAAAGCAAGTCTTGCAATATAAGGAGGTTCATCAAAATCAATCCATAAAAATTCAAGGTATGCATCAAATTAAAGTAACTTTAGGATAAGATACTGAATATCTAAAGCTCCCCCTCAAAAGATGCATTCTTCTTTAATCATTCTTTTCTTTTGTTGAATTTCAGATTTTAATGATAAACGTGAATAAAACTGAAACTTTATGATATCAAGAATGTAGAGTGATCTAGAATTATTCAAAATTTATAGCAATCACTCTTTTTAATCCTTCAAGAACAAGTTATGCTTCCTCTTAATTTTTGAGAAAATGTACTGAAATATTAATCAGAAAATGATTCATTTGAAGCTCAAATTCTTTCAAAAGCATTTACATTTTCTTTCTTTTAAGAATCATTTGAGTGAGCTGAAATGTTTCTAGACTTAAGATCATTCACTCTCTTAATAATATATATATATATATTGATGGAAGTATTTAATAATGTAGGAGAGAAAAACATATAGATGATCATTGAAGTATACATATTTATAGAACTCAATTTCTTAATCATAGTTTTTCATGAAGCACAATAAATCTTTTTCATATCAAAATAAAATTATATATTTAAAAAATATTTGTTTGCAATTAAGATCATTGAAAGACACATCATTTAGACCAATATTAGTACACTTTAAGGATAAGAAAAGATATGTTTCGGATGCGTATCGAGACAATCAACCAAGGCATCAAAATTAATTCTGTTTTTCTTATATTAAAATTTTCATTTAGAAATCATATTGAGTTATTCTCCTGAATGACGCGATCATTAAAGCATATAACTAAGGTTACAAAAATGTAACGATATAAGCATTTTTAAGTTACGTTTAAGCTTTTATACAAAATCAGATTCTGAATTTTCATAAGAATTTCCAAGAAGGCTTTCAAAATTATAATTTGAGATATGTATCTTCTAGATTGTAGCTCATCTTAAATCACTAAGATTGAAAATACATATTTCAATAACATTCGAGCACTTTCAGAATCTTTGTATTTAATATTGAGTTTCGATACAAAATGGAGGATATTTTAACAAGTATTAGGACATTATGTATCAAAGTTAGGCAAGTATAAAGATAGATCAAGATCAATTCATTTTGCCTAAATAGAAATATCCTTCTCTTCTTCTTTTTGTAAATCTATTTAACTTTCAAAGATAATCGTGAATGATAAAACTGAAATTTCTTTTTAATATTACTTAAAAAAAAAACTTTATGTAGTATTTCAAACATTCAAGCATTGGAACATTACAAAATATTGAGAACTCATAATTCAAGACATCATGCCATATGCAAAATATATTATAGTTTGGGCAAACCATGAAACAATTTCTAAAAGTATAAGTCAATCAATATATATATATATAGACATGATATCAAAAATTAATAATTAAAGACCTTAATCATGCCATAATAAGATTTAAGTTATTGATTTTGCTCAATTAATTTACGAGAGAAGTATCTAGAATTACCAATTCATTCTGCATTCTTCAGTCAAATACCTACTAGATTTCTTATGTATGAACTTTTGGCTGAAGAAGGTCCTCTCTCTTGTTTGCATGTGAATGTTTATTGTATCTTACATGGAGATATCCTTCAAGTTGAGATCTCTCATTTTCTTGCTCAAGGATCCTGCATTAACAAACTCCTTTTCTTTCTTGAAAGAAAGTCATTAGTTTCTTCAAGATACAAAATATTCATCCAACATATTTTTTAACTAGATGACTCAATATAAGATATGACAATAGTTGAATATTGAGTCACTTTACTCAAGAGATTGCCTAAATATAAGCAAGCACATATCACTTGAACTAAAGAGATAGTTTCATTAACCAAGATGGTTCAAGGACAAGCATGTGAGGCAATAGGAAGATTTATCAAGGTCAAATCAATTTCTCAAAAACGATTTAGTTTAGATTTTATTTGCTTAAGATAATTATTAATAAGACACGCTAGCTAAATTTTAATCAACTTATCTTAAACAGTTGTTTCTATCTAAATTCAGATTATGATTTATTTGTTATCAATAAAATATGATTCATTAAACTTAGATTGAAGTCTTGCACAAGGTCACATAATGAGCATACATCCGGTCTACTAGCTGTATGACAAAATAATTATTCTATCATGCTTCAATACAGCTTTAAAACAATAGATCTACTTTGCTCATCCTTTTCAAATTCTACAAGATGGGGTCATAGACATACCTTCTTCATGCCAATCTTCTATAAGAGTTTTCTTGTGGACTAACTTTGGTCAATGAAGATCTCCTTTCTTGTTTGTCTTAATTTGGAGTTTGAGAGAAGATGTTAATTCATTCATCATACATATTTCAAACTCACCTTGCATGAACTAAGTAAAATCTTCATATAACTCTTCATTAGTAGAACCAAAAACGATGTCATCAATGCATACTTTGAGCAAATAAGATATCACAAATTCTTCTTTTTGATGCATAGATTTATCACTATTACTTTCTATCAAAAAGGTTACTTAAGCTTTTATATCATGCTTTTGATGCTTGTTCCAAATTATATATTGCTTTATCATATTTGTAATGAGTGTTTTCAATATGGTGGTAATTTAACATATATCTTCTTTAATAAAGTAAGCACATAGGTGTCCATTCTACACACTCATTTGATAGAATATAAAGCTCATAAAGCAAGCAAATGATAATGGTGATCTTTATTTCTAATCATGCAAGAATCAAGATCTATTTCATCTTTTCTTGATTTAGTCTTTTAGTAGTCATCAATTTTTCTTTATTAAGTGCATTTCTGAAAAACTCAATTTGGTTATAATTATTAACAAGTTTTCAGATTGTTATATGTAAAAGATTAACCATATATAATTTAATCATTAATCTCATAAGGAACAAAATGAATTGATATTTCTACAACTCGAATCTTTTCATTGAATGTTCTATATGCATTGCTTGATGAATGATATCCAAGGATAGAAATATCTTTATCAGATTTGGCATTATTTTCATAAGAACATATCAAGCATAGTATGTACGACTGAAAAATATGAGAGATATGCAATAGTTCATTTTCTATTTTTCAGAAGATCAAAAGAAGTTTTCATCAAAAATAGATCTAATAGAAGTCATATGTATGACAAGCAGTAATGATAGCCTTTTAAAAAAAAATTATTTAAGTAGATGACTATCATACACAATTGTCTTTTTCATTTCAAGAATTCTATTAACCCTATTTTACTTAAGGTGTCCTTGGTGCTGAAATAATTAATTTCTGTATAAACTTTATCAGGATTTTGGTTTTCAACAGTGTGCCATGATACTCTTTATCTTCACAGTTTGGAAACCTTTATCATTTGAAACACTTTTACAAGATTTAGCAAATACAGAAAATATTTCAATTTTATTTGCCAAGAACACATCCAATGTAAGCTTTTGAAAACTTAGTGATGGAAACAACATCTTTAGATTTAGAAATTGATTTTTGTTTGTTTCCTTAGTTAGCATGCATAGTAAACTTTGACCTTTCAGAAGATAATCTAAGTAAGCCAATGGCAAGGTCTTTTGAGATTAAGTACATACTAGCATGAGTTGATTTTATATGCCAAAGATGGTTTCTTTAATCTTGGTATTCATAGTGCATATATTCAAAAGCACACCAAGTACACATTATCATATCTATGATCAATAAACAATAATGCCATGGATAAAAACTCTCAATCAAGCATATAGAGAATTCATAGAGTTATTCTTAATAAATTGATTAATCTTTTAGCAACTTATCCAATAGTGAGTAAAGTATACTATAAAATGAAGTGATTTGATTATATTTCCAAAAGTATTTTCTATATCACAAAATTGGTCAATACTTGCAATTCATATTTTAATCAAATACTAAAGCAAAAATAATGATGAAATGCAAGGTTTACTGATTTCATTATTATTATTATTATTATTTTATTATTTAAAATTACTTTTCATAAGTATGTTTTAAGTTTCATTTTTTGACGTGTGTCTAGAACACCCATTTGTATGAAAGTTCTATTTGTTCCATGGGTATCTTGGCACACCTATGTCTACATCCTCATATTTTCATTTTGGGTACCCAAGCTTGCTTGGGTCCTTGAGAGTTAGGACATATGGTTCCTTTTGGAACCCAAATTTGTTTAATTGTAATAACTTTACCACTTGATTTAATTATGTTAGAACGATAGGTAAAGTTGTTATGTCCATTCTTTTCATGTTTGAAATATGTTATCTTATTTAATGGTTTGCTTGGTGAATTGATAACCTTTTTCTCAAGAGATTTATTGTTAAGTAAAGGAGTCAAGCCAAGTTTTGATTTATCATAAGCAACATATTGGCTTTCAAACATCATTTTTAATCGCTCTGAACTTACAGTGAATTTGTTAATAAGAGATTTTGATTGGTTAATTTCTTCACTTAACTTTTGATTTTTTTTAATTAAATATTGATTTTTCTGAATCAATTCTTCTGAATTTAACCTTAAGCTTTTATTTTCAGAATTTAGTTTGTCTTGTATTTCAGCAATAGAATTTCTTTCTTTTGAAATTTGCAAATTTAGCTTTTTAAGATTTTCATTTTTCATAGCTAATTTTCTACATTCACCATACAAATCATAAAAAGCATTTAAAAGTTCATCATAAGAAAATTCTTCTTGAAAATTATTTGATGTAAAAATAGATTCAGATTTTACCTTATCTTCTTGTGCCATAAAGCAAAAGTTAGTTACCTCTTGTAGTTCTTTGGAGCTAATATCATCATTGTTGCTCCTAGCTTTCATTTCCTTGCTTGACTCTTCCTTGGTCAAAAGTTTCTTCCTTTTTATCTCTTTCTTTCTTTCTTCTTGCTTCCTCTTCTTCTTTGTCTTTAGGAAGCTTTTGAATTTTTTTGTTGTTCTTTCTTCCTCGAGTCGACTCGGGTTAACTTGGAGTCGACTCGACTGACTTGAGAGGCGACTCGAGATCTTCGGGAGACGTCTCATTCTCAGAGGCCGAAGAGTTTGTTTTCTGTCTTTTGAACTGTCCTGCCTCGGAGTCGACTCGGACTTTATTGGAGTCGACTTGGCTAACTTGGGGGTCGACTCTGAAATACTTGGAGTCGACTCGTTCACAGGGTCTCCAAAACTGAGTCTCTGCCTTTCAGACTGTTTTCCTCTAGGAGTCGACTCGGACAAACTGGGAGTCGACTCGGCTGATGTGGGAGATTCTGCAGTCTCACTATTAGTATGTAATTGAAGCACATGTGAGCTAAGTTGAGATTCATCATAAATAATTTCTAAAGTATCCCAGATTTCTTTAGCAGATAAGCATGCAGAAATCTTATTAAATATAGTTTCATGGATAGCACAATATAGTATGTTCATAGCATTAGCATTCAATTGTGCTAAGTCTTTTTCATTAATAGTTTGAGAGAGTGTGTGAAGGTCATTTATTATGATATTCCATAAGTAGTAGTTTTGTGATTGAATAAAAATGCGCATGCGTGCTTTCCAATATATGTAGTCTATGCCATTAAATAGTGGAGGCCTATCAATTAATTGTCTCTCTTCTAGAAGACTATCTATTTGAGTTGTCATGATCTTTGGCTTTTGATCGTGAGATCAATAATTAATCTTAGAGCACCTGCTCTGATACCACTTGTTGCCCAAGGTGACAACCCAAGAGGGGGGGTGAATTGGGTTTTCTAAAAATTATGTTCCCTAATTTTTACTTTGAATAGACTGCAGCAGAATAATAGGATTTTATTTACTTAAGCTCTAGGCAATTACAAGTAAAGCAGTGGAAGATTAAGCTAGAGCAATTATACTATGGCTTTAGGGTGCAATTGATCTAAAATTAACTTATAGTTGTATGATCAATCTTAATCTATGTGTATGGTAAGAATGGAGTGGAAGCTAAGCAAATCACTTATAACTCTATAGAAAACAAAGCTAGAGATATTACACAATCAAGCATGAATGGAAGGCATGAAATACAAGAGATAAGGCATCACAAACACAAAGATGTATAGTGGTTCGGTGCACCCCAGCACCTACATCCACTCCCCAAGACCTCTTGGGAATTTCACTATAATCCCTTAGATTACAGTCGGTTGTTTTACAAGCTCAGAACCCAACTTGTTGTTTTGCGAGATCACAACGAACTCGGTCGGTTTTCACAGGCTGACCGACTAGAACCAACCGATTGTTTTCACGGGCTCACAATCCAACCCAGTTGGTTTTCCCAAAGGCTCACCAACCACAACCTTACAATGATTGTTTTCCGGGTTCACAATCAACCCAGTTGGTTTTCCCCAAAGGCTCACCAACCACAACCTTACAACGTTGGTTTTTCCCTTTGGCTCACCAACAAACCTTATCCCCTTGATTCAATCCCTTGATTGAATCAAGTTACAAGATATTAGAACAAGAGTTTAAATCAAATACAAGCTTCTCAAATAAGCAAATATAGCAAATGTAAATAGGTAAAGAAAAGAGAAGAAGCCCTCAAACTAATTTGTAGATGGAGGAACTCGGCTTCTTCTTCACTTGCCCCTCTTCTGATTTTGCACGAAGTAGAGGATCTCCGAGGCAGCACACGGATGGAGAGGAAGCTTTGGGATTCACTTGGATGCTCTTCTTCTCTCTATTTTACTTTGAATGGCCCTTTTGTGCTTATGGGAGATTTCCCTTGTAATCTCTTTCAAATCTCTTCCCTAAATGTTTTCTCCCACTTCCATGCATTCTTCCCTAGCTCTCCTCTTGATTTTATAGCTTTAGAGGGAGTGGAAACAAAAATCTAGCCGTTAGAGACAAAAATAGAGCAGTTGGAATCAAGAAAAAACTAGCCGTTATGCCTCCCAGCGTGCTAGAGTCGACTCGGCTGAAGCAGGAGTCGACTCGGCTGAAATAGGAGTCGACTCGTGAATAGTAGTCTGCCGGCACTGTAGCTGGGAGTCGACTCCGCACTGTAGCACTGAAGTTGGAGTCGACTCGAGATCACTGTAGCGCTGAAAATCAACTCTCTGTCTTTTTGTTTGTTCTCAGTCGGAGTCGACTCGTAGAGTATCGGAGTCGACTCGAGCACTGTTTCTTGAAACTCTAGAGTGCCAGAGTCGACTCTAAACTTCCAGGAGTCGACTCGAGGACTATTCTTTTGAATTTTTCTTTAAATTTGCTCCTCCAACTTGAATTCTTTAAACTTGAAACTTGGGCCAATAAATTGTAGCTTTCTTCCAACTTTTCTTGAGAGCTTTGGAGGCCTTCTTGTATTCTTCCAATCTTGCTATGTTCCTTGCAAAATAAATTATCTTTCTTCTTGCAACACAAACATTAGTAATTATACTTCAAGGTTTTGTGATCATCAAAATTAATCTTTAAATCAATTTTTGGGTCATCAGTCATCGATGAGGAAGGATATCAACGAGCATCATTACCATAAAGTTCAGATGCAGGAGCAGAACAAGTGGTTTGCTGAGGCTCATAAATGAAGAAGAGCTTGACCAGAAACTATCTCCAAGCAAAACCAGATGGTTCAACCGTGAGACGAAGGAAGCAGACATTTTTTTACCTTCAATTCTAATTTAGTGGTAGCTAAATCTTTTAAATAGGGGCTGCCCTGATTCATGAGGATCCTTAGACTTGATGTTGACTACTTTGGCCACTACGAGCAGGATTGGATAGGGTTCATGAGCAAGATACGCCACATCGGAAATGCAAGTCATATCCCAAATTTTAGAAGACAATAACTAGTCATACGAAGCTCGATTGAGATGATCTTATTTTTTTTTAAATTGGGTATTTTTTCAAGATCTACCATTTTGATCTAATCTCCTAGAGGTTGGATCGGCCAAAATTTTATCATTTTCCAAAATGGACCGGTCAAATCGAAAATTTTCTTTTTGGATAAAACTTTGACCATGCGTAGCTCTCTTTCCAAGAAGAATCAAACAAAGCAACAGAAGAAAGAGTTGATGTAGAAGTCAAAATCTATTTTCTCCAAAATTTTAGCTTTTTCTAAAAGATTTCTAGAGATCTCTATCTTAGGAAAGAGAGTTTTACTAGGATTAGAAAAAAATTCGACCCAAATTATGTAAGGGCAAACCTCACCATTATAAATAGTGGCTTTGTACTTTATTTTTTTGTGGATGATTTAATTGAAAGAAAAGTAAATTTAAATCCTACTTTCGCAATATTCCTTCTTCTTCTAATTATTTTTTGAGAAATTCAAGTTGAGCGATTTGAAAAAAATATTTCTTTTCTCCAATCAGATTATCATGTTAAGTCAAGTCTTAACTCAATATACAAGAGTTTATCTTTTAGTGAGAGGTAATGGTATATATTTTCATCTTTTAGTGGGAGAGAGTGTGTGTAAAGAAAGGGAGTGAGTTAAATGAAGAGAGGTTGGGAGAATTTTTAGAGAGGTTAGAAAGTTGCATGGACTCTTTATAAGAGAAGAGATGAACTCATTATTTTGGCCTTTACTTTTTTTCGAAGACATTTATTTTTCTCTTCTGAATTTTTTCTTCCACTACTATTGCCTGATTTAATTGGTGTTTATATTAGGTCCTCGACCGACATGATTGATTTATGTCAAATAGTATGCCATTCTACAATTGAAATGGGAGAGAGTTTTTGTTCTTTAAGAAGCTTTTTTTTTCCTAGGTGCTTTGAGTAGCATAGTGTTATATCCGATAGGCCAATAATATATATCATCAGTTTTCATTATTAATCTTTTACTTATATTTCTATAATGATCATTGTGACAAGCATATTTTAAAAATTAAAAAATAATTTGAAATAGCATACTTCTAGATATGTAACAACCATTATAATAATTATAACAATTAATGAGAATTACAGCGAACATATATTAGAAGAGAATAACATCATTATTGAAACTATAGATGGGATAGGTATGTCCATTGCCATTACATGCATTGACCAAGATTCCATGAGTTGTAAGACCTCTATAAAAAAACCCATCTTCATTGGTAGGCTAACTCCAGTCAACTACAAAGTCCCTCTCTTTTTTTCTCTTTTGTATTTCTTTCATTATCCCTCTGGCTGCCACTTTTTTCTCTCTCTTCCTCTCCCTATGCTTCTCCCTCCCTCTTTTAGTGAGCCAGATGTAATTATTTTTCGCTCCTTGTTTTCTCTCTCTCTCCTCCCCTCTCCTTTATCTCTCTCTTTCAACTATCACATTTGGCTACCGGTCAGAACAAGCCATCATTGGCTAGATTTACCTACTACAAGTCCCATCGTCTTAAGTTTCTCTCTCTTTATAATTTTTCCTTTGAAGAGGCTTGATCCAACCTCTCTACTTCCCTCCCTCCTTTTCTCCCCTCTCCCCTAATTAGATTTTTCATGCTTGCTCCATTTGAAAATTATTAGGCATTTTGCGCTCTCTTCATAGTAGGCAATCAGTTGTTGATGGTCTGAACGGGCTCTCTATCTTTACATTTTTTTTTTTTTTTTTTTTTTTGCTAAAAACGGGTTTTCATACAGTACGTGTGTGAATACACCCAATAAAGTTAAAAAAGACTAACTCACGAAGAGCCAGTGGCAGCTTCCCCTCCCCCATCCAAAAAGTGTACCCTGAATGATGAGCCGCGAAGGCAGCCACCCAGTCGGCTGCCCCATTAGCTTCTCTGAATACATGTTTGGCCTGGATGGCCACCCCAACCCCACATATCGTCCCTATATCCCGAACCAAGGGATGGTCTGAGCCCTCACCCCTCAGCTCCTCCTGGATCCAACTAATAACTGTGGCTGAGTCGCCCTCCAAGACAATCGCGTCAGCCTGCAGTACCTGCCTCGCATAACGAAGACTCGCCCAGGCAGCTCGTAGCTCTGCCCCGGGCACCGACGTACCGAAAACCTGACAGCCTCCTGCTGCCACCACTCTGGAGTGCGGATCCCGTATTACAAAACCCACACCTCCTCGCGCACCTCCATCCATGACCGATCCGTCGAAGTTGACCTTGAGGAAACTCGGGGGTGGGGGTTCCCAGGTGAAAAACACCTGCTGAGGAGCTGCCGGAGCAGAGAGGGAACCCCAGGTGACCCGAGCTATCAGAGGTCCATCTGAAGAAAGTTTGATCTCCAATGCCTGGACTCGCGCGAACTCCGCAACGAACCTCGGTGACACCCTGCGCTCACCGAAGGTGCGGGCGTTCCTCGCCAGCCAGATCTGATGTGCTGTGCAGGTCGCTCGAATAGCCTCCTGACTTGTCCGGGGCCGGGCCAGCCACTGCTGCATCATCTGTACAAACTGAGGCCTCCCACGCCAAACCTCCTGCGGGAACCCTGCCCACAGCCATGCCGACCTCGCCCACGTACACTGGAAGAGCACGTGGTCGATCGACTCCTCAACACTACATGTCCCGCACTCCGCAGGGATCCCCCAACCTCGCCTGCTCAGCACTGCTCTCGTCGGGAGGCGATCCCATGCCACCTTCCATAAGAAAAGTGCCGCCCTCGGGTGGAGCCCAGACCTCCAGATCCAAGTGTAGTCCTGCCCCGGCTCATGCTCCTGCAGGATAACATCGGCGAGATCTCTCAGACTGACCCTGGACCGGCAAGAGGTGCCCCAAACCCTGACATCAGGCCCCCCGCAACCTGGCACCGGAAGGGACCGGATCCTCTCAGCTAGGTATCCTCCGAACAGCTGACATAACCTAGCGTCATCCCATGCTGACTCTCCTGGGGCAAGAAGATCGAAGACCCGCAACCCCTCCACTGCCTCGGCATCAATCATGGTCGGCCAACACCTCAGTGGAACAGTATCCACCCATGGGTCCGCAGTCACATCAATACTCCGCCCATCGCCAATCAGCCACCTGGTATTTGCTGACACCGTCGGCAAATACCTCCCAATCTCACGCCACATGAAGGAGACTCGTCGCGCTCTCCGTGCCGCCTCTGAGCCCCCACGGCCATATCTGGCCGCCATCACCTGACTCCACAGCCCGTGTGGCTCTAACAAAAACCGAGCTGCATGCCGAGCAATGAAAAGCTCGCGCCGCTCCAGTAGGGACTGCACCCCGAGGCCGCCCTCACTGGTAGGCCGACAGACATGCTCCCAGGCCACCAAGTGCACCCCGTGGCCTCCGCCGTATGACCCCCACAGGAAACATCGCAGCAGTCGCTCGACCCTCAGCAGGGTCGACTTCGGAACCACGGTGTTGGCCATGAGGTATACTGGCATGGACCCCAACACTGATCTGATCAAAGTCAGTCTTCCCATCATAGACAGGGAGGCCGCTCTCCATCCCTCCAACCTGCACTCCACCCGCTGCACCAGGTAGGAGCACTCTGCCACCCGCAGTCTGCGACCTGTGATAGGAACTCCCAGGTAGGTCAATGTCTCCTCCTGCTGAGGTATCTGTAGAATCCCTCGGATCTCCTGTCTGACCCTGCTCTCCGTACTCGGGCTGAAGTGAACTACTGACTTGTGGAAGTTAACTCTCTGACCTGACGCCGCGCAATAGTCCGCCACTACCCTCCGAAGGACCCGTGCATCAGAAACCCGCGCCCTGGCCAAAAGAAGGCAATCATCAGCGAAAAGTAAGTGGGAAAGAGGACTAGCCCCCGTGGCGGGAACATAGGCCTCGAGCTCTCTGCGGGCACACACCCTCTGCAAATCACGAGACAAAATGTCAGCACAAAGAATAAACAAATAAGGTGATAGAGGACATTCCTGACGCAGCCCCATGGTGGACTCGAAGAAAGGGGAAGGTGTGCCGTTGACCAAGATAGAAAACCTTGGACCCCTGACACACCCCATGATCCAACCGATCCACTGTCTGTGGAAGCCGTACACCTCGAGTGCCTGCTGAAGAAATCTCCAGCTGATCCTGTCGTAAGCTCTCTCCATATCCAGCTTAATAGCCATCAAGCTACGTCGCTTCGATGCTCGCTGCAGATCCCACATCATCTCCTGGGCCAACAGAACATTATGGGAGATGTTTCTGCCGGCTATAAAAGCCCCCTGCTCCTGACTGATAATGCCAGGCAGTAAGGGCTTCATCCTACGGACCATTATTCTGGCCACAACCTTATACAAGGTTGTGCACAAACTAATGGGTCTGAAATGGCCAGGCTCCGCCGCCCCCTGACGCTTCAGAATGAGTGTGATGAAGGTAGCCTTCCAGTCATCCGGCATCCTCTCCTGAGAGAAGAAGCACTGAATAGCCTCTACCACTGCTGTCCGAATGATACCCCAATACTGTCGGAAAAAGAACGGGGGGAACCCGTCCGGACCCGGAGCCTTGTCTGGAGCCAAAGCCCAGACTGCCTCCTGAACCTCCTGTGCGGACACTGGTCGGACCAGGGCTGCGTTCTCAATATCCTCGATTCTCGCATCCACCCTCAAGGGATGGTCTCTGTCGCCGGACTCCTCATCCGCCGTCCATCTGTCACGGAAGAAGTCCAACAAAACCTGGCGAATGGCAGGCTCACCTTCCACCCGATGTCCAGACCCGTCTCGCAGCGAGTGGATAGTGCTCCGCTGCCTATGGATAATCGTAGACTAGTGGAAGAAACTAGTATTGCGGTCACCCTCATGTACCCACTGAACCCGAGATTTCTGTCGCCAGAAGATCTCGTGCTGCCGTAGTAGTGAGTGGTGGGTCGCTAGAAGCCCTCGGAGATCACCCATATCATCCACCGAGAGCTCACCTTCTAGATCTTCTTTCCGCTGCAACTCAGAGATCGCAGTCTCTACCCCCTCTACTCTCCGGAAGATGTCACCCACAGTCTCACGGTTCCACCGCCGAAGGCGCCTCTTGGCCAGTTCTAGTTTGCGCGACACCCGGTGCATAGCATCTCCACGCACCGGGATGCGCCATGCCTCACGGACAATGTCCCAAGACTGGGGGTATGATAGCCAAACCTTCTCAAAACAGAAGGGGCTATGATGACTAGGTCCCGATGATGTGGAAATCAGCAGGGGGCAATGGTCTGAGGCGATCCGAGGTAGGTGACTAACCCTGCATGTAGGAAAACAGAGGATCCAGTCCGGGGATGCAAAGGCCCTATCTAGACGCTCCCAAACCCTAGCACTGCCGAGCTGATTATTGCACCAAGTAAACTGAGGTCCAGAGAACCCATAGTCCACCAGGCCAGTACGCGACACAAAATCGCGAAACTCCCTTCTGTCCGCTCTATCCATAAAGGCTGCCCCACCCCTCTTGTCGCTCGAACTCAATATGCAATTAAAGTCGCCAACTACAACTGTCGGGACACCCTGGGCGGTAAGGCTGGCGATCTCCTGCCAAAGGACTCTCCTGACCCTATAATCCGTGCTCGCATACACCCCACACAAAACCCATGGCGCAACATCCGGTGCCGAAGCAACCATAACTACCTGTTGGGGGCAGTTGTGGAAGACATCAAAGGTCGCCACCCCTCGCCTCCACAGTAGCAGGATACCTCCCGACAGCCCTCGGGAATCGACTGCGTATGACTCCCAGTCCCTCCCCAAGCGCCGTCTCAAACGTACAAGCCCCTCACCAGATAGCCGGGTCTCGCTGATGAAGCAGATCTCCGGACAATGAACTTGCACTAACCGTTTGAAGGATGACATGAAGGACGGCTTGGCCGCCCCCCTACAATTTCAGGCTAGGATCCTCATGGATCACAGTCCACGTAGTCGGCCTCTGACCCATCCTCCCCCTGGGCCGCGGGGCCAGCCTCAAGCGTGCTACCTGGGCCCTCCCACTGCTCAGCAGATGCGACCTGCATGACTGCCGCCCTAATGTGCTGCACAGCAGTCGTGTGGTCCGTGTCCCCTCCCATCACCATTGGTACGGCCTGACCCCCCTACGAAGGCGGCACGATGTGGTCCCTGGCCTCGCTCCCACTGGGTGCATCCTCCCGCTGCTCATCTCCAGTCGGAGGCCAAGGGCCAAACCGAAAGACTCCATCATGGTAAATGCCCACCCGCACGTCCCCAGGCTGAGCCCCACTCGTCACACCCAAAGTGAGATGATCGTCGTGTGCGGGGGGACCCAGCTCCAAATCTGCTCCCTGATGAGGACGCCTAAACCGGAAAGGCCCGGCTAGTTCCTCGCTCGGGCCTTGCCACGCAAGTCCAGACCGACCCTCCAGGCGCGTATATGAGTGGGCCTGTGGGCCTAAAGAGGCGTGGCCCAAAGAACCAACCGCGGGCTGGGCCTGAGGGCCCAGCGCCCGCGATTCCTCGGCAGACCGCGCGGCCCCTTGGCCGCGCGCATCATCGCACGGGCCCAGCAAATCCTGGGCCCGCACGACCTCAGCACCGGGCGCTTTCAGCGCGCTCGGCGCGTCCCCAGACTCCGGCATGCTGCTGGGGCAGAGCGCGCCAACAGCGCGGGTTGCGCCGACTGCGTGGGCCGCGCCCGCGTCGCGGATCGCGCCCCGGCCCGCCCCCACCGACCTGCGACCCCGGCGCCCGGCCTCGTGGGCCCGGTAGCGCTGGGGGGGCCCGGTTGGGTTCCCTCGGCCCACAGGTACAAGGGCCAGCTGGGCCCCCCGCCCGGTACCCCCAGGTGGGCCAAGGCCCGCCTGCGGCCTGGGCCGCTTCTGGGTTTTGGCCCGGGCCGCGGCAGCCCGGCTAGGCTCGGGATCGGCCCTGATCGGAGCCTTGCCGAGTCGTCGACTCAGCCCCGAGTCCCCAGACTCGGCCAGGAGGTCATCGGCCGAGTCCACCATGAAGGGGCCGAGGGAGGTATCCGGGTGGCCATCCCCCCCAACGGCTAGTGGGGACCGGCGGCGAGCCACCTTCGCCGGCTTCTGCCAGCCATCGGTGTCCGTCGGGGACACCGGCGCAGTTGGTCGAGCTGCCGGAGACAGCGGCCGAGTCGAGGGCAACCCGGGCCCCGGGTGCGCCTCGGTCGTCTTCCCCGGCCACGGCGGCCGATTCTCCCGCGGGACTCGTTGCCGTGTCGCCACCATCCAGGGACCGTAGATCGGTCCCTGTGCGTTCTCCCCGACGCCCGGAGCTGGCTGGGCAGACCCGCCCCCTGGGTCCACCGCCGCCGCCGAGGCCGAAGCCGAAGCCGAACCCGAGCCCCCCTCGGCGCTAGCGGTCGC
This sequence comes from Phoenix dactylifera, assembly GCF_009389715.1. NCBI lineage: Eukaryota > Viridiplantae > Streptophyta > Magnoliopsida > Arecales > Arecaceae > Phoenix > Phoenix dactylifera. The sequence continues at coordinate 371,979 of NW_024067705.1, forward strand.
CGGAGAGCGGCAAGCCGCTACCTGGTGGCCCATATGCCCACACCGGGAGCACACCGGGGCATTTTCGAAGACGAAGGGCTGCCATCGCACCTTCGTCTTCCCCTGGATCAGCACTCCCGGCAGCAAAGGTTTGGTGGTGTCAACCACCACCCTCACCCGGGCGAAGCCCATCGCCTGCCGCTGTTCTGTGAAGCTGTCCACAGCAACCGGCTGGCCCGCCCGAGCAGCTATGTAGAAGATGGTCGACGTCGACCAATATTCCGGCGGCAGGCGAGGCAGGCGGAGCCACACCGTTGCCGTCTGCACGGCCTCCTCACCGGGTTCAAAATCCGGCACCCAGGGGGTCATGGCGAGTAGTTGCCCGGCCACCACCCACGGGCCCTCGCTCAGCGCCCGGTCCCGGTCCTCCATCGACCGGAACCTCAGGGCGAGGTAGCCGTCCGCAAGCGGGACGGCCACCACCTCTGTCAGCTTAGTCCGGGCGGCGACTTCCTTCGCCACCCACTCGGCTGGGACACGGCGGCCGAAGCTCCGGACCACCGCTGCCCGCCCTTCCCACTCGAGCCGGGCCGCCGCGATCGGCTCCTCCGGAGGATGCAACACCTCCGGAAAGCAGCGGCTCAGCCGCTCGATCTCCGCGGCCGTGGGCCATTGAGTCACCCACGGCCCTGGCCTCGTCCAGGCTCCAGAACTCTTACCATTGCCTCTCGCCGCTCCCTCCGTTGTCGTCCTCGTCGATTGCTTCCCCCTCCGATCCATAGGGCGCCCTGCAAGGAAGAAGACTTTAAGTAGACCCTGTTCCGTCGAGCTGTTAGCAGGTCCCGTCGCTAGTCCCGCCACCCGGATGGACGACCGGCCTCCCGCGACGCCGGAGACCACTTCGCCTAGGCCGGCGTCGACACCGACGGAGAGTTCTCCGGCAGGAAACTATCCGTTAGAAGTTTCCCCAGAGCACTGTTCCGTCGTCAGACTTTTTTTTGACAAGCTACTTATATTGAACTTCTCAATGCACTGATTTTTTTGGTGAACTTTAGGCAACAGGACAATCTAAAACTTAAAAACTGAATTTTCTTTTTTTTTGGGTGAAAAAAAAAAGGAGAGGAGGGGAGGGGCAAAACTCTATCCACGTAGCAACCTCCACTGAGCCTTCCTTTCATCAGAAAATATTCGATGCAGGTTGCAAGTTTTCGTGTGCCCTTTCCAATCCGTGGAAAATTTCACTAGGCCATCCACGTGTGAGTACGTCATCCCAGCGCCATCTCAATACTGATAGAAGGAAAGCATATCCACATAGAACTATCCAGGCATAGAGTATGCGGTTCCTTGATTTAATCGACGCCCGCGTATTGAACTTGCCGCTTGCACCACCGCAAATAAAAAAAATATATATTAAAATAAAAGCCACGAAGCAATTGGAACTTTGGAAGGAACGTACCTCTTTTTTTTTTTTTGGTAAAAACGACAGTTCATATAACTCTAACTTGAGTACATCCAGCCATATCAAAAGAAAGTAAAGAGAACAACGGAATGGGACTATCAGCTGCTGATGTCCAAAGAAACTCTCCGGAGTGCCTGGCAACGTAGGAGGCGACCCAGTCAGCAGCTCTGTTCGCCTCCCGGTACACATGTGTAGCATGAGAGTCACCCATCTCCTGAACCAGTCTCCTAGTCTCACAGATGAGTGGATGACCGTCACCGAACCTGTCCACCCCCTGGATCCAATCGATCACTACCGAAGAGTCTCCCTCGAGATGCACCCGGATGGCGCCGAGGACCCTCCTCGCGTAGGATAAGCCCTCCCAAGCAGCCCTCAGCTCTGCTCCAATAACGGTAAGCCCTGGTATGCGACGGCCACTAGCGGCTATCAATCTGCCCCTCCCGTCTCTGATCACAAATCTCATACCTCCAGAGACACCATCCACCGACCGACTACCATCAAAATTCACCTTGAGATGACCAAGGGGTGGGGGTACCCAAGAAACAAGGGCGAACCTGGGCGCTGTAGCAGTGGAAAGAGTACCCCAGATGTCCCTAGCCATCCCAGAAGTGAACCACGCAGTAGCCGCGGTAATCTCCCCTGCATATAGCATAGCTCGATCCACCACCATCCTCGAGGACCACCTTCTACCCTCAAATAGACCAGCATTCCTATCCAGCCAAATATGATAAGTCAAGCGTGCCATCATGATGCCCGCCTCAACAGAACAAGGGCTCCGCATAGAGGCTCTCAACACGTGCATCAGATCCTGAACCGACTCCACCGATTGGGGTAACAGAACAGGAGACCTGCTCCATATCTCTCTAGCCCTGGGACACTGTAATAGAACATGGTCAATGGTCTCCTCGATACCTGAACACCGATCACAGCACTGAGAAATCCGCATGCCCCGTCTGGCTAGCATACCCGTGGTCGGTAGGCATCCCCATGCCACCTTCCAGAGGAAGAGCGCCACCCGCGGATGACACCGTAACCGCCATATCTATTTGCCCTCAATCTGCCGGTCTGACACCCTACTGGTCAAAGTGTGGAGATTCCTGGCTCGCACCTGTGCTCGGCCCATCGGCCACCAGACTAACCTATCTGGCACCTCCTGCATAGGAATCGGAAGGTCCATGATCATCACTGCCAGCTGTTCCCCAAACACCTCCCGAATCAATCCCTCCCTCCAGCAGCCCCCCTTTGGGTCCATCAAATCACTAACCCTAAATCCAGCGATCCTCGCCGAGTCCACCAAGGTCGGAAGACGGCTGATCGGCTGCTCAGTCACCCACCTGTCCTCCAAAACATCTATAGACCGCCCATCTCCAATGACCCATCTCATCTCTGATAGCACCAACGCAGCCCTAGCACACATCTCCCTCCACACCGAAGAATGGAAGCGGCCTCCACGCACTCCAGATATCAGAACTCCATATTTGGCCCTCATCAACGAGGACCACATGCTGTCAGGCTCTAGTACAAACCTCGCTGCATGTCGAGCCGCTAAAGCCCTCCGCCTCCTTCGGAGTTTTGAACTTGCCGCCATCAGGGGGAAGCTTCGAAGAAGCCAGCGCTGTCGTAATATCATGGAGCGCAGCGCCCGGCGCGGAGACTGTCACGTCTTCCCACCTCGGCAATCGCACTTGGCCACGAAACCGACCGAATCTTGGGCAGGTTTCGGACAGATGGACAAAAGCTGTTTTGCGACAGCGTATTCATTGTCTGACACATAGCCGAAAGATTCGGACAGACCTCCTTTTCTACAAACACGGTATCCTCTCGATTTTTATTTTTATTTTATTTTTACCTTCTTTCACCGATCTAATAGCTCTGCTTGGATTGGTGAGAAGCTTGATCAAGTTCGTCTGATCGAGGAAACCGGTCAGAGGTCAAACATCATTGCAAGCTTGTCTCATTAAACGGGCTGAGCGTGAGCATTCTGAAGAAACTTGCATGGATGCAGAGAACAAGGGAATATAAGTTTAACCCCTTAATACCGAAGGTGGACCTATTTGTTAAAAATATTTAACAATTTTAATATATAAAAATATTATTTGTTGAATTATTTTGTTTCTCTTATAAAATTGTTCACGTTGTATAACAAAGAAATGCATCGTCCGTGCAAGATGAGATCAAGATAGATTTTTTTAAGAAAAAATGATAAAAAAACTAATTGTGAAAGAATTTTTTTAAAGGAAGAATTAGATGATAATCTTTAAATCAAAATAATATAAATGCTTGCAGCATTTTTGTTGTGCGCCACATCTTTGAATTCTTTTAGAAAACATCATATCTTTAATTTGAAAGAACTCAATAGTTGTATGGAAGAATTACTAGTATGTTGTTAATGTATAAAACTGCAAACAAGCCCTTATAGGCATACCATAGGTAGCTTCTAAATACTATGCTGTGGGAGGAGGTTCTTTTCTTGAAGGCAAGCCATGAGCCACGAGTCATGAGCAAGAAAAAGTTTCATGACAAGCAATACAGCAAGCATTGGCTATGAGAGTTGCCCACGCTCCATTGTTCTTTATCCTTAAGATTTGAAGGATAGATTGCACCTCATAATTGTATTTACTCTTGTGCTATTTATTATTACAATTCAAGTTTACCAACAAAAAGCAGCCCGAGACATGAACGCGTATGCAGACAAACACACACACACACACACACACACATATATATATATATAAAGTGAGAGAGAGAGAGCAATCTGTTCGATTACCATTTTAAAGATTAGTCCAAAGAGAATTGAAAGAATTTGGGCACTAATTATGGGCTTATCATGGAAAGTAAAGTAGCCTGGATTTTGATGAGTAGCGTATCATGGAAAGTATATAAGCTTGGATCTTTACTGATTTTAATCAATTCAGAAATTAAAATTTGAATAACACTCGAAGGTGAGGATGTCTTTTGATTTTGGAATTTGGGATTCTTTGGAGTCCCATAAATAGAGCTGGATGCAACTTAAGTACTTGTAGGTATGGACTAATCCACTAGTATAGATGCCTATGACTCAATTTGCATCGTAAGTTTAGTTGCTTGTTAGGCTATAGTTTAGGGCTATCTTGCGATTGATCAAATTGTAATCAAAATAGCTGCAGGATGAGCCACAATTGCTGAAGTAGTTATCTTAATTTTTTAAAAAATAGTTTTTCTCTCGTCCTCTATTTTTTCTTCCTTCTCCTCCTCACTCCGCTCTCGAGTTCCTCCTTGCCACTACCTTCGATGATGTTGCTGGCACTAGCCGCCTCCTCTTCACTACAGTTGTCTCTCCCCTTTCCTTTCCCCTCTCCTCCCATGCCTTGTTCTCGAGTCCCTACTTGTTGTCACCTTCGAATTTGCGGTCGGTCCCTATCACCACCTGGAGGCCACCTCCTCCAACTCGGACTTCACCACGCCACCCTCCATTCCCCCTCCTCCTCCTTCATTGCCCTCCCCTCCAACCTTCTTCGTCCTCCTTAAAGCTTGTACTGTTGCCTGCTCCGTCCCTATAGGCACCTAGATGCACGCTCAAGTACTTGCCTTCATTTGGCTTAGATGTTGGCCTCTTCATCTAGAACACTTCCATCGCCATGTACATAAAGTACGAACTTGATGTCCACTCACAAGGTATTCGATGTCTCTCAACGATACCCTTCTATTTCCCAAATCCTTCTCCAAATACAAGAAGCAAGCTTTTGTTGTAAGCCACTAACTGCAACTTAAGTAGAAATGTGATGCCACTTGCAATGCAGCATCATCTACAAGGTTCCAAATGGGGATGGGGTTGTAATTCAATTGGGATTACAAGGGAGAATAAATGGTTTACAAGGGCTTATAAATGGTTTGTTATAGAATTTGGGAGGTCTTGGCCCAGTCATCTCGTTGGATCTGTTAGTATTATGCCCTCAAAAACCAATTTGTAAAATTATTTTAATAATTATTGAATTATTTATTTCTCCTTTTCATATATATGTTTATTTATTTATTTGGTGTTTGATTGTGACATGAGATGTTCATATGGTATATATGTTGAGTAACATTGTAGAAGGACTACACCGATGATTAATGAATCATAGACACGGAGTGGTGGTCTTTCGATTCTTTGTTAATTCATGTTGTTCTAGGCCAAGTTACATATTTTAGGCCTATACTCACTGTGCCGCTATATAAATAGGATGACATGCTCCATCATTGAGGTAGAGACCTTAAGCAGACGAGTGGGTGCATTGTAAAAGTACATGTACTGAACGAGATCCAAATATGAATACCTTCTGGAAGTGATCACTAATATTAAGAAGAGTATTCAACATAATTAGTTTATATGTCCTTTGACCTGAGAGGTCTATGCAAATATATTTGGTGTGTTCTTGTGCTTTGACTAAGTCAATTGTTGATGGTCTTCTCAAGATCAAATATATAGATAAAGTTGGGTCTTAAGTACATCAGATAGATTTGTATAAATGCTCAATAAAGAATCCAGCAGCCTCAATTTGAGGTAGTATATTCAGTATATTTGTATAAGGTTGGACCAAAAGAAAAACTGGCGAATGAGATTTATGAAAATTATTTTCATTATATTTTATTATTATTATAAATAAAATATTTATTTATGAAATTATTTTAGAAATAATTTTTGGGGTCCAACTGAATTACAGAATAAGAATTAAGAATTATATAAGCTAGAAATTTAATCAGTAATATTTTTTCAATCCTATTGGCAAATGTGGAATATAGTGTGGTGAAAGGATAAATAAACAAAATTGTAATCAAACACTTGGCAAGTGGTCCCTTGGAGGATAGAATGATGAAGATTACGCACAGTTTATTTTATAAAGGTGCACTCTGTACAAGTAGGAATATCCATTTCCATGTGCACCTATGATGGGTGGAGAATTTGTGGTGAGGATATAGGGAGATCCATATATTGATTCATAACATCTATCTTAGCCATGCTCCATATTGCATCTATAAGGCTCAGTTCTAAATCCATCTCTACAAATTTGAGCTAATTAGGTGTGACAACATTGAGCTTGGGTTAGTAGGTTTGAGGTAAGGGTTACGAATTTGGATTAGGTAGCTTCAGGTTGGGTTTAGGTGGTCTAGGGTTTGGACCCGGTAAATTGAGTTGATTACAACCAAACATGAGAATTATTCACCTTGCTATAGCTGGTGGTGTCTATACTAAGACTCTCTCTTATGCACTCTTTCCTTTCCACATCCTCAAATCATAATAAGGGTAAAATTAAAAATACAAAAAGATAAATTAGTTTGGCCAGCTAAGTTAGGGAAAAGGAGCATTCAAGCATGGTTATTCCATCTAGTGTTTAGATTGGATGGATTGAATGGATCAATGTTTAGATTGGGTGGATTGAATGGATCAAATCGCATGTAGGTCAGGCCACCAAAAAACCTACTTTCTCTAGAAACCCATTCAACCTCTATCCGAGCTTACACACCTCCAAGTTAACAGTGCATTAATAAAAAAACAAAAAGTGTGATGGGATTGGGAAAGAAATAAATAAGGACCCAATTCACTTTAATACCCATGGTTGGAATCCGACCGAGGCCCGAATTCATTCAAAATTTCAACCAAGCTCAATCCAAGGCCAAATTTGAGCTTAGCCTAAAGCTCGATTGCTTCAACCCAATCTAGGCCTATGCATCTCCTCCGAGCTCCCATGCAAAACAAGAGAGAAGAAGAGAGAGAGAGAGAGAGAGAGAGAGAGATGGAGATGAAGGGAAAAGCCGGTTTTTGCATTCATGTAATTTTAAAAAATTTTAGAAAAATGCAGCGGAAAGATAGAATTAAACTCTTTAATTCCTAGCATGCAAGGGAGATCATATCTCAAAAATAAATTATAGGAACGTTTAAACTATTTATGTAAAAATAACTATAAGCATGATTAATCATAGAATTAGAAAATCAGCAATCCTTGTTAACTTCTAAACCTAACTAAGATAAAATAAATCTCATACTTTATGATGAAGAGGTTGGATTTGAAGATCTGAAAGTCGAGCCTCGCAGCCACACACGTGTCTGGCCTCTACAGATGATCCACGCGAAGCTCCAGGTTGATCTGATCCCGCGGAAGTGCTAGCTTGCATGGAACCCTGCTGTGGCTGATTTTGTTCTTCCTAAAATCAATCAACCTTTGATTGATCTTATGAGATGAAGGAAGAAGATGAAGAAGGAGAAGAGGAGAAGAGATGAAGTGACCCTTTTCTGAATTTTTCAGAACTCTAAGTTCTTAAAAAAATCATAATCACTAAACCCTTGGCGTGGAGAGGAAGAGGAGAGAATTGATTCATAATGTCTCTCTTGCTACTCTTTTATAGATTGGGTTTAGGGCTTCTCCTAATCTTATCAGGAGTATGGGACTATAACCCACCCTTGGATTAATGCCAAGTGTCCAATCCTTGTGCTCATAGATGCATGACATGTGTCCACTTAATCAATTGATTAATTTTCTAATCACATTAGGATTCCTAATCTTATTAGGAGAATTAATTGATTTGGGAGCATGCATCCTACGACGCCATGTGGACTTTAAAGTCCGCATAGTGTGAACATGACTTAAGTCATATTCATCCTACGACGACATGTGGTCTTTAAAATCCGCACAAACTTTGGTTTAATCAAATTGACCCAATCATGAACCCAAATTAATTTGGGTTGAAACCAATTTGATTTGGCTCATTAATTCAGCCCAATTGCAATCCAATTACAATTAATTCCACTTAATTCTTCATAATAATGACTCTTAATTGACTAGAGTCAAACCCTAATTTAGCCCAAATTGAATCTAATTCAATTTGGCTTAATTAAAGTCCAATAATTCAATCAAATTAAATTTATTAGTAATCCAATTACTAATTAACCCTCCAATAATTCAATAATTATTTTAATGCAACTTTTGCTTAGGATAATTTTGCCAATCGAATTGATCAAACTACCCCTGAATGATTCTTAATCATTAATCAGCCATTTGATCAACCTAGAAACTTCTATGCATGTGACCCCATAGGTTCGAACCTAAGCTGGTAGCACCTCCACCACAACAGCACACCGCCTGAGTTTTAGTTGCACTACTCAAGTCCACAAATGTTTTCTATACTTTATTAGAACCTGATCCATCAAATTTTCAGAATATCACTTGTTGTCTAAATTTGTCAAGAATGGTTCGCATATAAAGAAAGAGCTATCAATCCCAACTAAACAACCCGGGTACACAGAGGTCCAATACAATGGAGTCAAACCAGCCATTACCACATGTTACTAGGTTCAGTCCAACCAACCTTATTCATGCTTATTGTTATTTTTATTTTTAAAACACATATGAAGATTACAATAGTCCAACCCCATTAGGCTCTAGTAAGATCCATATAACGAGCTTTCAGCCAATGACCCCCGATCCAGTTGGCTCAAGACATTAGGTGAAACACCCCTCGGGCTTAATTACTCGAATCAGACTACACCACGAGGCCAGACTTGTCATCATAAGGATTTTTTTTTTTTTTTTACAATTATGCAAGAAAAGAGAAGATAGACTGAACCATATATATATTTTTATTATATATGTAACTGCATCGTGACTATAGGTCAACCAAGGTCGGATCATAAGGCACCTAAGTAATCTAGTCGGGATATTCAACCTCTATCTTTATGTGAAAACCAAATCCTGAACCTTATGGTACGAACAAGGATACTCATACTTCTTTTATGGATAAGGCTAACAAAAATGCAATTAACAAATGTAAACTCCTGAGGCTTTCCTATTATCATTAAGTACACGTGTGGGGATCTAATAATAGGTCACTGATCAGTCATAGTATGCATGTATTCCTTGCATTAATAGTTGCACAAACTCAATATGAAAATACATGTGCATTTGCTCAGAAAAGAAAGTAATGGAATAAATCAAATGCAAAAACTTTTTTTTTTTTTTTGCAAAATATTTTTCCCTCCCCCCAACTTAAATATTGCATTGTCCTCAATGTAAAAGATGCAAGAAAGCTATATGTGAGAAACAATAGAGAAAAGAATATTAGAGAGAAGAAGAATACCTTGAGCTGTTGATTTCCAGAAAAGAAGACCTACAAAATAAGAAAAAAAATAAACGAAAAAAAATAATTCTAACTAATATACACATACCTTGGCCGTCATGCTCAGTCATAAGAAGACTCCTCCAAGGGAAAGGAGTCCTCTTCATCTGCAAAATTCTCAAGAAAAGGTTTTAATCTGTGTCCATTTACCTTAAAAATTTGACCATCCTGTGGATTCTCAATTTCAACTGCCCTGTGTGGAAAAACAGTTTTTACAATGAAAGGACCTGTCCATCTTGATCGTAACTTTCCAGGAAACAGATGTAAGCGAGAGTCATACAAAAGAACTTTTTGTGCAGGTTCAAAAGATTTTCTTAGAATTAATTTATCATGCCTAATTTTCATTCGTTCTTTACAAAGTCTAGCATTGTCATACGCATCCCGACGAATTTCATTCAACTCACTTAATTATAATTTTCGAATTAAACCAGCATCTGACAATTCAAAGTTCAATTTTCTAATGGCCCAATATGATTTATGCTCTAATTCAACAGGTAGATGACATGCTTTTCCATAGACTAGCCAATACGGGGACATACCAAGAATAGTTTTATAAGCAGTACGGTAAGCCCACAATGCATCAGAAAGTTTTAAAGACCAGTCTTTGCGTGATGGATTCACCGTTTTCTCTAAAATTCGTTTAATCTCCCGATTGGCTAGCTCTACTTGGCCGCTAGTCTGCGGGTGATAAGGAGTTGCAATTCTATGAGTGATACCGTACTTTCGTAATAGGATCTCAAAAGGCTTATTACAGAAATGTTTTTCCCCATCACTAATTATAACCTTGGGCATCCCAAATCGTGAAAAAATATTTTCTTTTAGAAATTTCAAAACAGGTTTGTGATCATTAGTTCTACAGGCAACAGCTTCTACCCATTTTGACACATACTCAACACCAACTAAAATATACTCATATCCAAAAGACGGTGGGAATGGACCCATGAAATCGATGCCCCACATGTCAAAAATTTCAATAGCAGTAATGGGCTGAAGAGGCATCATTTGCCTACGAGTTAGACTTCCAACACGTTGACATGGGTCACATGTCCTACAGAACTCGTGGGCATCTTTAAATAGTGTAGGGCAATAAAAACTACATTGCAACACCTTAGCTGCCATTTTCTTAGATGCAAAGTGTTCTCCACAAGCACTGGCATGACAAAAAGAAAGTACACTTTGTATCTCATGTTCCGAAATGCATCTTCTAAAGATTTGATCATTGCAATACTTGAACAAATAAGGAGCATCATAATAATAATTTCTTACTTCACGCAAGAAATTATTCTTATCATTCGATCCCCAATGCTCCGGCATCCGGTTAGTGACAAGAAAGTTTGCAATATCAGCATACCATGGCATAGTAGAAAGTGCAAACAATTGCTCTTCAGGGAACGAGTCCTTGATGGGCAACTGTGGCACCGAATCATTAAAAACTAGCCGTGATAAATGGTCAGCAACCACATTCTCTACTCCCTTTTTATCTTTGATAGTGATGTCAAATTCTTGGAGTAGAAGTATCCATCGTATTAAGCGTGGTTTAGCCTCTTTCTTATCCAGTAAATATTTTAGCGCTGCATGATCCGTAAAGATAACAATAGGAGCACCAAGGATATAAGAGCGAAATTTGTCTAATGCAAATACTACTGCAAGCAATTTCTTTTCGGTGGTGGTGTAATTCATTTGAGCATCATTTAAAGTTTTGCTTGCATAGTAAATGACATATGGCTTATTATCCTTGCGTTGTCCTAGGACAGCTCCTATCGCATAGTCACTAGCATCGCACATGATCTCAAAAGGTAATGACCAATCGGGTGGTCGCACGATGGGTGCAGTGCTAAGCATAGACTTCAACTTTTCGAATGCCTCTTGACAGGTTTCAGTCCAATTGAACGGTGTATCAAGGGATAGGACGTTACATAATGGTCGGGCTATGACACTAAAGTCCTTGATGAACCTCCTATAAAATCCGGCATGACCCAAAAATGATCTAACATCTCTAACCGTCTTGGGTGCAGGTAGCTTGGCGATTAAGTCAATCTTAGCTCTATCAACTTCCATGCCCTTCGATGAAACAATATGTCCTAGGACAATTCCCTTTGGCACCATGAAGTGGCATTTCTCCCAATTCAGTATCAGGTTCTTTTCTATACACTGAGCTAAGACAGCTTGTAAATGTAGTAAACAATCATCAAAAGAATCGCCAAAAACAGAAAAATCATCCATGAACACTTCCAAAAACTCTTCGTTCATGTCTTCAAAAATACTGAGCATGCATCTTTGAAATGTTGCAGGTGCATTACATAACCCGAACGGCATCCGACGGAAAGCGAATGTACCAAAAGGACAAGTGAAAGTAGTCTTCTCTTGATCTTCTGGTGAAATCTCGATTTGGTAGTATCCGGAATAGCCATCGAGAAAACAATAAAAATTATGTCCTGCAACTCTTTCCAAAACTTGGTCTAGGAAGGGTAAGGGAAAGTGATCTTTCCTAGTGACCAAATTCAATTTTCGATAGTCAACACACATGCGCCAACTCGTGGGGACACGAGTCGGGACTAACTCACCCTGCTCATTTTTGACTACCGTCAGACCTGCTTTTTTGGGCACGACTTGAGTAGGACTTACCCACTTGCTATCGGAAATTGGGTAAATAATACCCACGTCAAGCAACTTGAGGACTTCTGCTTTAACCACATCTCTCATCGTAGGATTCAACCTGCGTTGCATTTGCCTTGTGGTTTTGGCATTGTCCTCCAAATATATCCGGTGCGTGCAAATTAAAGGGCTAATCCCCTTCAAGTCTGCAATAGACCACCCTAAAGCTCCTCTATGATTCTTTAGAACACCAAGTAATTTTCTTTCTTGGGCATGATCAAGATCAGATGAGATGATTATAGGAAAAGTGTCATCGGATCCAAGAAAGGCATACTTGAGTTCCTTTGGTAAAGGTTTCAACTCGAGCTTAGGTGCTTGTTCATGGGATGGTACTATCTTTGCTCCTCGAGATGGCAAATGTTCAAATTCCTCTATTCTCGGTCTCCACCCATTGACCATCATGACATCCGAATTATCTAAAACAGGTGGGACCACATCATCAGTAGTACCTTCAGAACACCAATCTATCAAACCATTATCGGCTGATTCAGTAAATGCTTCTTTTAAAAGATATTCTTCCGCAATGGTTTCAACCCATTCAACCTCTTTACTTTCTTCATGATCACTGGGTTGTTTGCCTATACTAAAGACGTTCAGTTCCAAAGTCATATTGCCAAAAGAAAGCTTCATGACACCATTCCTACAATTGATCAATGCATTAGAAGTTGCAAGGAATGGACGTCCTAAGATGACTGGAATCTGAGATGGTGAATTGGAAGCCGGATGTGTGTCCTGTACGATAAAGTCGACAGAAAAATAGAACTTGTCTACTTGGACCAACACATCTTCGATAATCCCTCTAGGGACCTTCACTGACCGGTCAGCTAATTGTAAGGTCACAGTTGTTGGCTTCAACTCACCCAAACCGAGTTGCTCATATACCGTATATGGCAACAAATTCACACTCGCTCCTAAATCTAGCAATGCTCGCTCAATCCTAAAATTGCCAATGATGCACGAGATAGTTGGGCAACCTGGATCCTTATATTTAGGGAGAATATTATGCTGTAAAATTGCACTCACATTTTCAGCCAAAAATGTCTTCTTCTTGACATTTAAACGACGCTTGACAGTGCACAAATCTTTTAAAAATTTTGCATAGGAAGGCACTTGTTTGATTGCATCAAGAAGAGGTACATTGATTTTTATTTGCTTAAAAAGCTCAAGAATTTCAGAGTTTGGTTCAATCTTTTGCAAGGGCTTTAATCTTTATGGAAATGGTGCAGGTGTTGGGAACCCGCCCATGCCGCTGATATTTCAAAACAAAAATCAGATGGCAGCGGAAAGGGGGCATGTGCGGGATCAACGTTCATCGCATGAACGTTGTTTCGAGACCTTTCGTAATTAGGTAAGAATTAAAACTTTTAAAACCATTAGAAAGATCAGATCTTCACCTTGCGCGGGTAGATGATCACCGCAAACTGATGATCGTGGTTTTAGGATGAAGGTTCGTTTGAAGCCGTTCAAACGTCCGGTCTCTACGGGTATCCACATGAAGCAGAGGACCGATCAAAGCTTTCCTGTCTTCCCGGGGTGCTAGCTCCCTTGCAAAGACTTCTTTTGATGGCTGATCTCCTCTCTTTCAATCAACCCTTGATTGTGCTTGAGAGGAGGAAGAAGAAGGATGAAGAAGAGGAAGAAGAAGAATCCCCACGCAGCCTTCTTTTCTTCCTTGTGTTGGATGAAGGAAGGGAAGGGGAGGAGCCCGCCAACACTTGGAGAGCTTGTTCCCTTGCTTGCGGCTGAACCAAGGGAGGAGAGGGGCTGGTGGCGGCAGCAAGAGGAGGAAGAGAGCACACACTAGGGCGCCGGCCCTAGGTCCCCTTTTATAAGCATCAAGGGCTCCTACAAGTTAGGAGCCCTTGACTACTTTCTTTCTTTGGAGCGCCGGCCCCTTCTCTCTTCTTGTCGCCCTAACCAATTGGAGAGGGGCTGATGCCCCTCTTACTTGGTTAACCTAATCCTCTTCCAAAGAGGATTAGGTGCCCTTTTCATGGTTTAGTCCTAATCTAATCAGGATTAGCCAAATTGGGTTCAATCTATGCTAGTCGTAATCCAATTAGGACTTGAATGAACCATGACTCAATTGAACTCTTCAATCCTAATCCAATTAGGAGCCATGTTGATTCATTAATAATTAATTTGGACTTAAGGAATCCTAATCCAATTAGGATTTGTTTAATTCTAGTCCTAATCCAATTAGGACTCTAATTTAAATTTGGAGTCCTAATCCGATTAGGACTCTGGGAATCCTACTCCAAGTAGGAATCCAATTTTAATTCAAAACTCCTAATCTCATTAGGATTTTAGGAATCCTATTCCAAGTAGGAATTCCAGTCCTACTCCAACTAGGATTCCCAGTCCTAATCCAATTAGGACTCTAGGAATCCTATCCGAAGTAGGACTCTTGTTTTAAGTCCAATTAATTAATTCCCTTTGTTCCTTCTTCAACTTCTTATCAATCAAATTGATTACTTGTGATTCATAATCACTTTTCAACCATCGGATCGGTCAATACTTCTAGTGTGTGTGACCCCATAGGTTCTACTCTGACTGGTAGTGAGATATATTGTGATCTCTATCACTATATCATTGAAAACTCCTTTCAATGGGTTGGAACGATTCCAACTCTACTCATTAGGGTTTATCGATCATCGAGATAATCCCTGTGAGTCCCACCATCCACCAGTGACACCTAGCAGCATGTAGTGGCTACCCAGCAGAATGGAATGATGAACCTCTAGGTGTAGTTAACGTGTGATACAGTCCTACTCTCGTGGATCCCTACAGGACGGAGGTCATGGACAACTCGTCAAACCCCATCGTCTGTCATATGTCAAGATTTATTCGACTTGAGTTCGATAGTGGAAAACTCTTTTTTCACTTTATATTACTGTCCTGGCCAAGGTCTTAGAACTCAGTCTAACAAATCACATAGGATCACTCCTCTTCTATCAAGGTCGATAGATTCCTTATAGGTGCATACCCTACTCCTACAGTGAACTTACTGCAGCCAATCTACACTGCATGGACCCATATGGCTAGAGACCATGTATGTGTGCAGTCAAACTACAATAACCTCACTGTGAGTAGCCGAAGCACCGCAGGTCAAAGGACCAGTCACACTACTGCAACATCAAGCAAGTCACTGACGAGTAGATAGACATCCAAGTGACTTCTTGTCTTGGTCACGCTTAGTACCCTTGTTCTCTAACAAGCACCTGCACTATCACTTCAGTGTCCCTACACTGTGAACTCAAGTCTCGTCCATCCAGAAGGAAAGTGATCTATGCACTGATCGGATCGATCACCGTCCTCGTGATGATCCATTGATCAGGAGCATTTAGAAATTAATCACCAATGATACATGGCTCAAATTCTCAACTCTTGAGAATATGTATCATCATCTTATTAATTCCTTGGACGATTCATAGACACATAAATAATATGAATGAAAAGATGCCTTTTATTTATTCAATAATAAACAGTCAAGTACAAAATTATGTCCCTAGAATCAACAATGTGTCAGCCAAATTGGCTTCTAGGGCATACATCTAACAATCTCCCACTTGCACTAAAGCCAATTGGTCATATATCTTAGGCCCATCTTCTCAAGGTGGGCTTCAGTCTTTTGCTGACTCAGCTGCTTAGTGAACGGGTCCGCCACGTTATCCGCGGAGTCTACTCTCTGCACCTCTACATATTTCTTCTCAACATAGTCGCGTATGAGATGGAAGCGCCGCTCTATATGCTTAGACTTCTGATGAGACCTTGGCTCCTTAGCAAGGGCTATGGCGCCATTATTATCGCAGTAGAGTGTTATGGCATCTGATGTC
This sequence comes from Phoenix dactylifera, assembly GCF_009389715.1. Lineage (NCBI taxonomy): Eukaryota > Viridiplantae > Streptophyta > Magnoliopsida > Arecales > Arecaceae > Phoenix > Phoenix dactylifera. Next base: position 388,038 of record NW_024067705.1, read on the forward strand.
ATCACGTCCAACTCTGCAATGAATTTCTTGAACCAGAAGCCTTCCTTAGCAGCTTCAGAGGCGGCGATGTATTCAGCTTCCATAGTAGAATCAGCAATGATCGGTTGTTTAGAACTCTTTCAATTTACCGTACCACCATTGCACAAGAACACATATCCAGATGTTGACTTCCTGTCATCGACATCAGTCATGAAGTCTGAATCTGTGTACCCTTCTACCTTTAACTCTGATGATCCTCCAAAAACCAAGAATAAATCTTTAGTTCTTCTCAAGTACTTAAGAATATTCTTCACAGCTGTCCAGTGTTCTTCACCTGGATTCGACTGATATCTGCTTGTGACACTCACAGCAAGAGCTATATCAGGTCGTGTACACAGCATGGCATACATGAGGCTTCCTATTGCCGATGCATAGGAAATCTTGCTCATGCGTTGAATCTCTTCAGATGTGTTGGGGCACATCTTCTTGGAGAGATGAATTCCATGCCTAAGGGGTAAGAGACCCCTCTTGGAGTTTTTCATGCTGAACCTCTTCAGCACCTCCTCTATGTACATCTTCCGTGAAAGGCCAAGCATCCTTTTAGATCTATCTCTATAGACCTTTATTCCCAAAATATAGGATGCTTCCCCAAGGTCTTTCATGGAGAATTCTTTTGACAACCAGACCTTGACCGAGGTTAGCATGGGAATATCATTCCCTATCAGTAGGATGTCGTCCACGTACAGTACGAGAAATACGACAGCGCTCCCACTAACCTTTTTGTAAACACACGGTTCCTCTTCATTTTTGATGAAATTAAACGTTTTGATTGCGTCATCGAAACGAGTGTTCCAACTCCGAGATGCTTGCTTTAGTCCATAGATGGACCTTTGCAGCTTGCAGACCTTGTGATCTCCATCACTGGAAGTGAAACCCAAAGGCTGTTCCATATAAATATCTTCATCAAGATATCCATTCAGGAAAGCAGTTTTCACATCCATCTGCCAGATTTCATAATCATGAAATGCTGCAATAGCAAGCAATGTTCGGATGGATTTTAGCATGGCTACAGGTGAAAAGGTCTCCTGATAGTCAATGCCTTCGCGCTGACTATACCCTTTCGCCACAAGCCTTAGGTCTCTACCTCTCCATTCGAACCTATCTTCCTCTTGTAGATCCATTTGCATCCAATAGGTACAATACCTTCTGGTGGGTCTACTAAGGTCCAGACTTGGTTGGAATGCATGGAGTCTAACTCTGACTTCATAGCTTCCAGCCATTTCTCGGAATCGATATCAGATATCGCCTCGTTGTAGGTTTTGGAATCCTGTATGTGATCCCTATCTCCCACTAGGAACATTTCCTCGGTATCCTCTTCTAGTATACCTAAGTATCTATCGGGAGGATGGGAGACCCTACTAGATCTACGAGGTGGTCGAGGGACATCGTGTACTGGCTCTTTATGAATGGGTTCTATAGGATCCATGACTCGTTGCTTTTCAGAGACTTTCTCTTCAAGCTCAATTTTTCTCCCACTGCCTCTATCAAGGATAAACTGATTTTCCAAGAAGATGGCATGACGGCTCACAAACACATTGTGATCCTCTGAGATGTAAAAATTGTATCCTAATGACTCTTTAGGATATCCTATAAAACGAGCACTTATGGTCCTAGCCTCTAACTTGTCCGCCTGTAGTCTCTTGACGTGGGCCGGACATCCCCAAATCTTGAGATGACCCAGACTTGGTTTCTTACCATGCCATATCTCATACGGTGTGGTAGGAACGGATTTAGAGGAAACTCTATTCAATAAATAAATCGCTGTGAGTAAGGCATCTCCCCAAAGGAACATAGGTAAATCAGTGAAGCTCATCATGGACCTGACCATGTCCAACAGGGTCCGATTCCTCCTCTCTGACACCCCGTTGAGTTGAGGTGTACCCGGAGGTGTCCATTGTGAGACTATGCCGTTTTCTTTGAGATAGTCCCGGAATTCCCCACTAAGGTATTCTCCTCCTCGATCTGATCGAAGAGCCTTAAGAGTTTTTCCAGTTTGTTTTTCTACTTCATTCTTGAACTCTTTGAACTTTTCAAAAGATTCAGACTTGTGTCTCATAGGATACACATACCCATACCATGAATAATCATCGGTAAAGGTAATGAAGTAAGAATAACGTCCCCTGGCTAGCACATCGAATGGGCCACATACATCTGTATGTACTAGGGTAAGTATTTCAGTGGTCCTCTCCCCATGTCCTACAAAGGGCAGTCTAGCCATTTTTTCTTGAAGACAGGACTCGCAAACTGGATATGACTCGGAAGTCAATGAGCCTAAAAGCCCATCTTTATCCATTTTGTTCATTCTGTCCTCTCCAATATGGCCAAGCCTGAGGTGCCACAAATATCTTTGGTTTATCTCATCTCTAGATCTTTTGGATCCTTTGGCACTCACTTCTTGCTCGGTAACATTCACAGATACATCCATATGTAAATGATAGAGACTGTCGATCATGAAACCACGTGCGACTATTTTATTTCTGAAATAAATAGAACAGCAGTCTTTGTCAAATGTAAAAACATGACCTTCCTGTGCTAGACATGAAACAGAAATCAAATTTCTGCTAGCAGCAGGTACATAATAGCAGTCTCTAAGTAATAAACTAAATCCATACGGTAGTCGCAGATGGTAGGTGCCCACAGCCACAACAGCAACTTTTGCCCCGTTGCCAACCCGAAGGGTTACCGCACCTTCCGCCAGCCTTCTACTTTTCTTTAGACCCTGCATGGTAGTGAACGAATGAGCACTAGAACCAGAATCTATAACCCAACTAGAAGTAGAAGAAACCGTTAGATTAGTTTCAATTATGAGCAAGTCTATACCTTCTGAAGGTGTGTCACCTTTCTTGTTCTTCAGGCTCTCGAGGCATGAAGGACAGTTTCTCTTCCAGTGGCCTTCGACATTGTAGTGGAAACATTTTCCTTTGTCGTTAGCTCTTTTCTTTTGAACTTCCTTCTTTGGCTTCTTGTCTTTCTTCTGCTTCTTAGCAGGGTTTTTTTTCTTCCAAGTAGACTTTCTCTTGGAACCAGAAGTCAACTCAGCAGCAAGGACATTGCCCCTTGAACTTTTCAAGGCTCCCTCAGCAGTTACCAACATGTTTATGAGTTCAGTCTTAGTACATTCAATCTTATTCATGTGGTAGTTTACTATAAACTGACCAAATGAATCAGGAAGGGATTGAAGGATCAGATCTACTTGCAATTCCTTGTGCATGTCCATACCGAGCTTCTCAAGCTTCTCTAGGTCCTTGATCATGGTCAGACCGTGATCATGGACAGACTGCCCCTCACGCATCTTCGCTTTGAAAAGCCTCTTGGACACTTCAAAACGAGCTGTGCGACTCTGCTCACCATACAACTCTTGCAGGTGTGCCAGTATGTCCCTAGCAGTCTTCATATTTTCATGCTGGCATTGGAGTTCATTAGACATGGATGCCATCATATAGCATTTTACTCTAATGTCATCATCCAACCACTTTTTATGTATCTCACGCTGAACATCAGTAGGACGTGTTGGTAGTGTGGGGATATCTGAATCGAGTATGTAGCCTATTTTCTTACAGTCCAAAACAATTTTGAGATTTCTAAGTCAGTCTTTGTAATTGGTTCCGGTCAGTCGGTTGGTCTCAAGAATACGGGTCAAAGGGTTTGAAGCTGACATTGTATCTGCAGAGAGTAAAGATTCTAGTTAGACTTTTGTACTTGATCCTAATCTGTTCTAAGGTCTTTTAGAACAAATGTAACTCCCACTATTTTCTCGAATCCCTCACACTCCCCTGATAGGAAAACGGAAATTCCACACGACTAAGGTTTCTAGTGGGTACTGCGGTCTCACCAATCTACATGCCACCTCACCTAACAGTTATTGGTGACACATAGATGGATGAGTGTACAACTTTTGTACAATGCTTCTCAAGCATGTTGTAGTGCAACTTGGTCTCTAAGCCACGACGATTCACTGACTCTGGTTTGATCTTCCACGACACTATATTAATGCACACGATCGTATTCAATTATGACCAAAAAAGAACCATTTTCTCCATCACTTCACAGGTAACACAATTCCCCTCTATAAAAGGGGAACCCCTCCACCTTGGAGGGGGTTGGACTCTGAAACCCAGAAAAAGCATATCTTCCCCCCTCTTACATATTAGCCCCCTCTGACTTAAGCATCGGAGGGTCGGCACCGAAAACCCCGGCCACCGGCTTGTTGCAGGTCTCCCGGAGAACGCCGCCCGCCGACGGACCGCCTCCTCCTGCCGTTCCAGCACCGGAGCTCCTCCTTCTCAGCCGACGGTCGCTCCCGAGTCCAATTTCCAGCAACAGGAGGAATTGGGACAGCAAATAGAGGACATTCGGGATAAATAGGACTCCTCATTCGTCATCCCTGGATTTAAAAATAAATCATAATTATACTATTTTATATTACTATTTGACTTGGTACACTAGTAAAATGGGTTTACCATTGAAATTGATCTAGGTAGTGAAAATTTTATTTCATTCTTTTATTCCTCTTTACATGCCTAAAATATTTTGGGTATTGAATCACTACTTCCATCTAAATATTACCATATTGTTGGGGATTAGATTTGATGAGAAAACAAAAAAACACAAGAATTTTGACTCCTAGAAAGTTTTTAACTCAGCACTCTTTTTCCTAATTTCCTCCACATATTAAGCAGGTATAATTTAAAAAAAGAAAAAACAATATTAGTTTAACCTATTACAATCAAAAGTTGTACTACAAGATGAGCTGTCGCATCCCTCAACAGTGCTGCTAATGAGTCCAATCCAGACCAGGCCCACCATGCCAGTGTGATTTGGGCTTATATTGAATTGTTATATTGTGCTGTGGGCCTAAAAAGTAGGCCCCATACTATTCTATGTTCAATTTGGCTTGGCCCATGCCCCGAAGTGGGCTTGGCTTAGTGCTTTGAAAATTGGGCCCTGAACCTCTAATTCGTTCCACTCCCTCTGCTGTTTTCTTCTTAATCACGCATGAGTCATGATGCTTGCACGCCATTTGGATGAGAACGTGGCGGCAAGCAATGGGGAGACAACTTGGTGGATTTCCAGTACTGGATTGGAAAATGGTGAGGACTTTGAAGCAGATACAGGGTGCCTCGGCGCTTTGAAGCAATTGTTTCAGCTGGAAGAAAATCTCCTATGCGAGATGGATCTTACGGATTGGAAGTATCATCCTTGAAGAGGATTCAGCTGCGGTGATTGATAGAAGAGATGGACGAGAGCAGAACATCTGCTACTAGATGACATCTGGTGGCTGATAAAAAAAGTATGATGCTTTTCAAGTCGTGTACGTGTATCGAGAGACGAACAGCGCTGCTGATTGAATTACCTTTTTTGCTATCCAACACTCTATAGAGATATATTGGATGTCTCGATTTCTCCCACACTAAGCCGGCTTCTCTCTTCTATTCGGGTGCTAATGTTAATGCTGAGGTAGCATGAGCCGGCGATGTATTAAAAAAAGATAAAAAAAGGATAAATGAGGTAGAATGCTGAGGTTGCTTCCAATCGCCTCATTTGTGGCCGTCATAAAAAAAATAAAAAAAAGGATAAATGAGGTAGAATGCTGAGGTTGCTTCCAATCGCCTCATTTGTGGCCGTCATAAACCCCTATGTGTCGCGTATGGATGACTGGATGCCCATGCGGCAGGCGCTATGGCCATCTGCTAAGGTGGCTCGAGAGTCACGCAGGCTGAAATGTTGAATGGAAGAGTAACGTCGGTCGAGAATAGAAGGCGTGAAATTGTAACTGGCCGTACATCGAGGCGGGTATCCCCTACCTCCAGTGACGAAGGAAAACGCAAATGTCAACACCTTCTCCCTAGGCTGTACCACTCTAAGATATTAGAGCGACATGATATCTTGAGGGAGAGAGGAAAAGATCAACTCCTCCGCACCGGGACACCTATACTCTCCGTTTGAGGCTGGTAATCATGTACGGTCACAGTTAGCTGATTATGACAATGGTTGGTGAATTCGTACGGCATTGAGCATGCCCTTTTACTATTTCTTCCCACCGGGAAAGGCGCTCTGCTTGAGCCCTTGCATTCCAACCCGGAGAATAGGACCCACTTCTTGCTCCCTTCCTTTTTGCCTCCAATTTGGTTGCAGTCATGTGGACATGGGGGCTTGCTCCAAGTAGCCAGCCTTCCATATTCCATGGCTTACAATGCGAAGATTGGAGGAGATAATGCAGATAAAGAGAAGGAAAAAAAAAAAGAAAAGATGGGCTGGTGCTGTGACTTAGAAAATGTGTCATCTTGGATGCGCGGCGTTCTGACCAGGTGCTCACTTTCATTCACGGATGGGTTTGGTGTGCCTTCCATGCTTGGAACGCACGATGTCAAATGCTGTTGTGCTTTCTTTCCTCAGACAAACGTTGAGGATAACTAAGATGGGAAGGAAAAATGCTGAAAATCAAGTCAAATCTCGGTCCTAAGAATCCTGGTCACGATGGATCCCCACCAACTGCTACTTGCCAAAGAATGCATAAGGTGGGGAACTGGGCGAAAAAAGGACCAGCCTTCCCATTCAGTAAGAGAGAGAAAGGGGGTGAAGGGGTAGGGAGGAAGAGTGGGAGAAGTTATGATGGAGAGAGGAGGGAGATTCACAGATTTGAAAGTAGTAGAGAAGGCAGAATAGCAGCTATTTTTAGGGCCTGATTAGGGTTTGGTGGGTCAAGAAATGGCTCGTTGTTTAGCCCGCGTCACTGTCAGAGGCTTTAGACAGTATTTTATTTTTTAATTTTTTTGATCGCATTTAGACTCGTTGGGTGTGCGCCGTCATTGTACCCAAAAAAAAAAAATCTTTTTTTTCCTCGTCTATTTTGCATCGCTTCAAATGGCATGGTATCTGTATAAATATGATGTGGTGCATTCTGTGCAAGTGGTTAAATATATAAATACTATTAATCCGAAAGGTTTGATTTTAATGATTTAAAATATTTAAGTAAAAAGTTTACTAACCAGTTACTTTAAATATACTTGAATATTTGCAGAAAATTAAAAAAAAAATCTTTCAGTAATTCTCAATATGAAAAATTTAAACCTAATTACCTAACTTATGCACAAAGAAATTCGACTCCAAAAATACCTTGAAGTGACCCTTGAATGCTCAAATGCAATAGCAGCAAATTTCAACTTGGGCTATCTCAAGAGCCAATCCCTGAATTACAACGAGTCAACCTCTGAATGACGTGTCGACCCATCTGCGCATGACAATAGTAATGGCTAGCTTTTTTGTAAACCAGAATGGCCTTTTTTATTTCACAATAGCTCTTTCGACCTGTCTAATGGCTAGAAGTATCTTCCGACCATTCCTTACTGGTATAAATGCATAGAAATGCCAAAAGAAAGACAAAAGATTGTGAAGAAAATAAATGAGGAGTAATTGAATAGCCAAGAAAAAAAAAGGCTTCACAAAGAAAAACATTCAAGTGTATTCATTAAGAGCTAAAATATCACATCATCCATTGCTAAGAGAATTAGTGAAGAGCATTCAAGTTCAATCAAGGCCAACCAACTAATTCAAGGCTCTATTTATTTTGTATACTTAAATTTAAAGAGTTGTAATTCTTTTACTTTGTATTTCTCTTATATTCTACTAGATAATTTTTAGGATTTGAACTTGAAAAAATGTCCATCCAAACCATGAAATGGATTGTATTGAGCCTAGAGAATGGCTCATTAGTGGTTTTGGTTAATTGCCAATGATAATCAACTAGGTTGATTGCGAGCCTAGCTAAAATAATCAAACTGTAATCTTGAAAAGATTATAGTAGAAATTTTCAAAAAGAATATCTTGAAGAGTTGATGTAGGTGCAGGATTGGCACCGACTACTATAAAATTATTGTGTTTGTCGTGTATAATCTATGTACATTAAACTCCTACATATTTACTTATGTTCATCATTAACTGCAAATGACACACACAATCATTTAAGTTCTATTCTGCTGCTTTTTATTTAAATATTTTGAGAAGCCTAATTCAGCCCCCCTCTTGGGTTGTATAGCTGGGCAACAAGTGATATCAGAGCCTTTGTACTCAAATCCCTTGTTGACCAAATAATCTAAGAGTTAAAGATCTATGGTAGCCCCAAATAGAACTTCTCTTCTCAAAGGACGGTCCACAAATAGACCTCCACTTTTCAATAATACAAATTATATTTATAGGAAAGCATACATGTGCATCTTTGTTTAAGCACTAGATTATGGCATGTGGAGTCTTAATTAACAGTCCTCATACATCCACTAAAGTCATTGATGGTGTGTTTCTTTCTAAACCCAAAGTGGAATGGGATGAGTATGATAAGAAAATGATACAGCGAAATGCTAAGGCTATGAATGTTTTAATTGTTCTCTTAATGCTAGTGAATTTAATTGTATTTCAACCTATAATTCTGCTAAAAAAAATTGGTATAGGTTGGAAGTAACTCATGAAGGTACTAACCAAGTCGAAGAATTGAAAATTAATATGCTTGTACAAAAATATGAATTATTTAAAATGAAATGAAATGAGTCCATCACTGAAATGTTTACTCATTTTACTGATATCAAAAATGGTCTTAAAAGTCTTGGCAAATCTTATACTAACATTGATTTGGTGAGAAGGATTCTCAAGTCACTACCAAAAGATTGGAAGACTAAAGTGATTGCTATTCAAGAAGCAAAGGAACTCAATAACCTTCCTGTAGAAGAGCTGTTGTGATCTCTGATAACTCATGAGTTAACCTTGAAGTAAAATTTTGAAGAAGAAGAGTCAAAGAAAAAAAAAACTATTGCTCTCAAATCAGTAGCTCAAGAATAGAAAGAGAGTGAAGATTCTGAAGACACTAAGGGTGATGAGGAGATGGCCTTAATCACCAAAAAGTTCTGACAATTCATGAAAAGAAAAAGACAAGAAATAAGAGAAAGGCCATTGGCTAAGGGAGAGCAAAGCAAATAAAAGAAAAAAGAGCACCCGCTGGCATGTTATGAGTGCAAAAAACTAGGTTATTTCAAATGGACTACCTAAGATTATTTCATAATGGACGACCTACTGCCCTCGAGAAGTTAAAAAAGAAAGCCATGGTTGCGACTTAGAGCGAAAGCAACGAGTCGAGTTCAAAGGAGGAGATCCAAGAAATAACGAAAGCTTGTGGCTTATGAGGATGAGGTAAACTCTGATCACATTGGTGACTTCATCTTTGATGAGCTTCAAGAAGCTTTTATTGAGTTAGTAGATGAATTTAAGAAGTTGTATGTAAAACATAAAGAATTGAAACTAAAAAATTAATTTCTTATAAATAAAAATGAGAAAACCTCAAAAGTAAAACAAATTTTATTAGTAGAAGAAAATCAAAAGTTAAGAAAAAGAGTGGATAAACTAAAACCAATTATAGATAAATTTATTTTAAGTTTTGAAAAGCTAAATACAATTCTAGATATCCAACGAGTTGTTTTTGACAAGCAGGGCTTCGCATAATCCTTTACAGAAATAGAAATCATTGAAAAATATGTTTGTTAAATCATCAAGTAATTCCTTAAGTAACAAAACATGTTTTCAATATGAAAAGACGGACAACAAATTCTTTATCTACAGTTATAGAATAAGCATCAAAATAAGTAAAGTGGTAATTAAAAAAATATGGGTTTCAAAAGGAACTATAATATCTAACCTTCAAGGACCTAAGAAAGCTTGGGTACCTCAAACAAAAACTTGATTTATATATTGTAGGTGTGTCTAGTGGCTCATGGATCAAATAAAAGATGATACTTAGATAGTGGATGTTCTAGACACATGACAGGAGATGAATCACAATTCAATTTTCTTAAGACAAAAAATAGAGGGGTGGTCACCTTTGGCGACGATGGCAAAGGAAAGATTATTGAAATTAGTAACATTTGGTGTCATTCCTTCTACCTTCATTCAAAATGAATTGTCAGTAGATGATCTCAAGCAAAATCTCTTTAGCATCAGTCAACTATGTGACAAAGATTTTAGAGTAGTTTTTGAGTCCTCTATATGCAATATTTTTAGTCCCAATGAGCATGACATAAAATTTACAGGGCATAGGCATAGAAATGTGTACATGGTCAATCTAGACCATTATCCACGAAAAATATGCAATGCTTAGCTCCAAAGAATACCAACATTAGTGAGACTAGTTGGCTATGGCATTGTAGGCTAGCCCCATGCAAACATGGATCTTATTTCAAAATTGGCTAGAAAAGATCTAGTTATAGGTATGCCTAAATTGAGTTTTGAGAAAGACAGTTTATGATGCATGCCAATTATAAAAACAGAGTAGAGTTTCTTTTAAATCAAAGAAGATAGTTTCAACTTCTAAGCCATTAGAACTTCTGCATATGGATTTGTTTAAGTCAACTAGACCTACAAGTCTAGGTTGCAAACAATTTGGATTTATTATCATTGATGATTTTTTTTAGATTTATATGAATTTTTTTTGGCACATAAAGAATGAAGCTATTTCTGCGTTTTCAAAACTATACAAAAGAATTTCAAGTAAAAAAGTTTAAAAGTTCTTAAAATCAGAAGTGATCATAGAACTTAATTTAAAAAATAAAAATTTAAAATTTGTAATGAAAATAGTATTGAATATAATTTTTCTGCAACTAGGGCACCTTATTAGAATGGGATGGTAAAAAAAATAGAACCTTTGAAGAAATGGCTAGAATCATGCTGTGTAAAAACCATCTTTCAAGATATGTTTGGGCTGAGGTAATCAACACAACATGTTACATTCTAAATAGAGTTTGAATCAGACCATTATTAAAGAAAACACCATATGACCTTTGGAAAAATAGAAAACCTAACATTGGGCATTTTTTATATTTTCGGTTGCAAATATTTTATACTCAATAATGGTAAAGATAAGTTAGAAAATTTTGATGCCAAATCCAATGGGGCCGCTTTTCTTGGATACTCATCTTCTAGCAAGGCATATAGAGTATTGAAGAAGAAAACCCTAGTAGTAAAAGAGTCTATATATGTTGTATTTGATGAGACGAATGATCTTTCATCAAAAAAGAAAAAGCTTTTGACGATGATGCCGATTTATTGGGCAAGAAAATGAAGGACCTCACCTTGAAGAACATATCTACACAAGATGCAATGGACCATAAAGAAAAAAATAATGAAGATGATCAAGAAAAGAAGGATCAACCACAACAACAATCTCAAAATGGACATGACTTACCTTAAGAATAGAGGTATGCTCATAATCACCTAAAGAAACTTATAATTAGTGATCCATCTCATGGAATAAGAACTAGATCCTCTATTAGAGATATTATAAGCGAACTGAAGGAAAAGAAGACATCTCTAACCCACCTCTTATATGCTCCCTATGCTTGCGGACTCTAAAAGAGTGCTCGACCACCACCCTTTCATAGACTCAATAAGGAACCGTCCATCAGTGAAGGTTTCTCTCCTTCTGTAGACTTTTCTACTCGAACTACCTTTTATTATAGGTTGCCTTTTCTTTCGGAGCGTTTCGGACATCTCCACACCACCGTGACGCAGATGAGGAACAAGCCTACGGCCACGAAATTCGACGGCAAGCTTGAATTTCAAGAGGAGGGGTGCCACAGAATAGCTATGGAAGCTTCCTCGACTCTACTGTTAGACTAAACTACTTCATTCCTCCTGAGGGGGAGAGCAAAGCGGGGTGAGAGCCAACTTCTCTCTTCTCTGCATGCAGACAATCAGAAATACTAGTTTTGACTTCACTTCAACTTGACTTCAAGAGCTAGAAGCCACAAGTCGAGCCCCTTTTTTTTAAACATTTAGCTTTTGTATCTCAGATTCAACCCAAAACTATAGAAGAAGCTGAACAAGATAATAACTAGATAATTGCCATGCAAGAAGAATTAAAACAATTTGAAATAAATAATATTTGGAAGCTTGTAAAAAGACCCAAAGATTCTCTTGTAATAGGAACAAAATGGGTAGATAGAAATAAATTAGATAAAGATGAAAATGTTAATAAAAATAAAGCTAGGTTAGTTGTTAAAGAATATAATCAAGAAGAAGATATTGATTTTGATTAAACTTTTAGTCCTGTTGTTAGATTAAAAGCCATTAGACTGATACTTGCCTTTGCTTGCACTATGAATTTTAAATTATTTCAAATGGATGCTAAAAGTGCTTTCTAAATGAATTTATAGTAGAGAAAGTTTATGTCGAATAACCTCCTAATTTTAAAAATTATAAATTTTTAAATCATATTTTTAAATTAAATAAGGCTTTATATGGTCTAAAGCAAACTCCTAGAGCCTGGTGTGAAGGGTTGAGCAAATTTTTTATAGAAAATAAATTCTCAGGAGGAATTTCATTAAAAAAAAGATGATAATGTCTTAAGTATTCAAATATATATTGATGATAATATTTTTGGTGTCACTAATGACGCTTTATGTCAATATTTTGTTAAGTCATGCAGGGAGGGTTCGAGATAGGCATAATGGGTGAACTCACATTTTTTCTCAGACTCCAAATTAAATAAACTAAAGATAGAATCTTCATCAACCAAAGCAAGTATAAAAAAAAATTCTTGGAGAAATTTGGCATGGAGAAAGCCAAGCACATTGGTACCCCTATGAGCCCCTCTTGTAAATTAAAAAAATATGAACAAGGTAAAAGTGCTGATTTAAAGCTTTGTTGAGGCATTCTAGGTTCAATACGATATCTTACTATTAGTAGACCTAATATCATGTTTAGTATTTATTTATGTTGGAGGCATTATAGGTTCAATCCAATCGTAAAGAATCACACTTAACAGTTGTTAAAAGAATCTTAAGATATCTAAACGGAACACAAAACTTAGACTTATGGTACTCTAAACAATCATCAATCAGCGTAATTGGATATTCAGATGTAGATTTTGCTGGTTGTAAAATTGATAGAGAAAACACTAGTGGAACTTGCCAATTTCTTAGAGCTAACTTAATCTCCTAGTTTAGCAAGAAACAAAATTCAATAGCTTTGTCTACAGGTGAGGCTGAATACATAGTAGTTAGAAGTTGTTATACTCAAATCTTGTGGATTAAGAAACAATTTGAAGATTATGCTATAAAACTTAGTCGAGTTGAACAAGAGCAAAAGGACTGACCTCTTCCCCGGCTCACCGTGAACTGGGTGACTTTTCACTCCCTTAGTATTTCTATAAGATGTGACAATACAAGTGCAATTAACTTAACTAAAAATTTTATACAACACTGAATAACTAAATATATTAAGATAAGACATCACTTCATAAGAGATCCTGATCAAAACAATAATGTGATGCTTAATTTTATTTGCTCTAAAAAATAATTAGCTGAGCTTTACTAAACCCCCTAGTGAAGATAGGTTTAGTTTAATTAGAGGTGAATTTGGAGTTTATAACCCTTTCAGTTAAAATGTTTTTGTGAAGCTCCTAATTATTTTGTTGGTTTAATTCAATTTCATTCTTTTGGACCTACATGAAAATCTTGTATCCCTTTTTCTTGTGAGCCAACCCTTAGTCTAAGGAGTCAACTCTAGATATTAAGGAGTCAACCCTTGAAATAAGGAGTAGCTTCGAGTCGACTCTAGAGTTAACTCGAAGTTCAGCAGACTGTGGAGGAGCCGGCTCATATCTAAAGACAAGTCGACTCTAGATTGTTGGTCAACCCTTTAGGTTGACACATAGAGACCTAATTTTCTTTAACCGAGCTGACCTTTTTCTTTCCGTACTTCTTTCCCAAATCTGCCTTCTCTCCTTCAGCTTGGTCTCTGAAACTCTCTTTGCCTTCATTGATCTCTCCCGCTCACCTAGTTTCATCATATTAATCCCCCTCAATGGTCCCAAAGAAGATGCTTCCTCAGAGAAGAAAGTTGCCTGAAGATCAAGGAGAAGAAAAGGTAGAAAGAAGTGACAGGGGAATGTCTTCCATCCCATAGCAATCAGATGGTCGCTCATCACTCCTTCCAATACAATCATCCTCTCTAAGTATCCCGAACAGAGTACCATTTGCCTAAACAAATATTACTCTCGGAAGAAACATAGATTTCTACTTCTTGGAAAGTGACAGTTTAGCAATCGGAGAACTAATTAGAGGGCAAGGATTGGAATACTTCTGCAGACTCAAAGGACCGATCTATCCTGACCTTGTTCAAGAATTTTAGCAAAATATTAAGTTCAAGATGGGGAATGTAACTTCTGTTATTAGGAATGTAGTGATTGAGGTGGATGACTCTGTGATTGGCCGCATAGTTCAGATTTCTAGTCGTGGAGCATACTTGGACATATTAGAGAATTGACTGGCTGGTCTATGACGTATTCTGAGTTGAGAAGATGTGAAATCAAATGACAAAGTTGAAGGAAGTCAACTGAATGTGGAAATGAGTCGCTACGTCATATGGTCAATATAATCTTCTATCCAAAATCTGAAATATTTTAAGTATGTTACTGAGTAGGAGTTGTGCATTATATTTCATATCATCAAGAAAATTCCTATGAATCTCCCAGCTCTGATGATCCAAAGGATGCATGAGGTCGTCCCTTGGACTAAGGCTCTATCACCCTATGGTATGATGCTCATAGAGGTATTTAAGCAATTCGATGTCAATTTTGTTGGTGAAAAGTTCGTGAGCTGACTTATTCAGACACCCACAATGATTGTTCTCTGCATCGCATGGCTTACATCAAGAAAAAGGTTCGTTAGGTGAAAACAAAAGGAGGAGCCAAAGATGAGGAAGATGAAGGCAAGGCAGAAGCCACAGCTGGACCCTCTTCTGATAGAGAAGGAGCTCAGAGGCAACCAGCAGCTGAATAATTTTCATTTGCATCACATGGGCGATACTTTGCTGTTGCATTTCAACCTGAAGGCAGCCATCAACACACTTCTATCCGGCTGGACGAAGATCAACTTAGGATAGTCTTTGAACAGATTGCTGCAATTCTCTTGGTAGCTAGAATTTCTGCACTGGGGGATAGCACAAGGGATCATCATGCAATTCTCTTGGTAGCTAGAATTTCTGCACTGTGGTTCGGATGATGATAGAGCAAACGCAAAAATGTCACTTCTTTAGAGCTCTATCACCAACTATATAAAAAGGTGGCCACTTTAGAAGAGAAAATTGATCAAGGCAAATTGTCCTAAGATTCAAATGATGATAGCATGCATCATCTGAGCTGGCCATGGAAGTAGGAAGACTCAAAAGAAGGATTGAGTCTAGTATCCTACAATTAAGGGAGAAAATATACGGCATGACCACCACAGTTTTCTCGAGTATCATGTCTCTTCTTCAAGCCATGGAGAGGTTGATTGAGCAACTCAAAACTACTTCCACTTCTCAGTTCCCAGAACCACCACCTCTGTCGGACCTCATTCCCAATCTAATCAGCCATCTCACCGTCTCTCGTCCTGTAGACCTTCCCGTTCCTTCACCAGCACTGGACATTCTAGCAGAACTAGAAGTCATCGAGCTAGTGCCTCGTCAAGCATGCCGACTCATCTTGAAGTCTTTTCTTCATATAACGAGGACTAAAGATCTTTTCTTTATCTTTTCACGGTGTTGTGCTTTGTTTGGTTCTGCTTTGTTATGTATCTTGCACTTGAGTGTTTATCCATCTATTTTGTATTATGCTTCAGGCTTAATTTTTCTTTTTAATGCATGGATGTTTCAGTGTTATGAAATTCTCAATGTATCTCTCTTGTAAAATTTTTCTCTTTTTAGCTTACCTTTTTGATCATGACAAAATGGAGGAGAAGTACAAAGTTAAATACCAACAGAAGAATAAATGAAAAATAAGAATAAAATTAAGTAAAAAGAAATAGTAATAAGAAGGATTCAACATGTACATCAAAAAGGAGAAGATTGTTGACCAAAAGGTTAATTTTGATGATGCAAAATATTTGAGTAAAAAGTTCACTAATCAGTTGCTTGGCGTATACTTGAATGTTTACAGGAAGTCAAGAAGAAATCTTTCGATAGCTTTCAATGTAGAGAAATAAAGCCCAATTACCTAAAGCTATGCACAAAGAGACTCGACTCTAAAAATACCTTCAAGTGACCCTTGAATGCTCACATCAATAACAGCAAATTTTAAGGCTACCTCAAGAGTTGACCCCTAGATTACAATGAGTCGACCCCAGCATACTGATACAAATTGGTACACCCTTACGAGTCAAATTTTACAGATCATGAGTCAACCACATAGCAGTCTCAAATAAAAGATAGAGAGCTATAAGATTCAGCATATTGGTGAGTCAACCCTAAAGATCACAAGCTGACTCCAATCATATAAGAATCGACCTTAGAAGCAAACGAGTCGATCTCTTAGTGGTCACAGACAAAAAACAAAGCTGTAAGTTTCATCATATTGGCAAGTCGATCCCTAAATGGCTATAGACAAAAGATAGAGAGCAGCAAAATTTAATTTGTTAGAGAATCAACTTATGAAGATAATGAGTTGACCCATATCATTGACAAGTCGACACCATATTGGTCATAGGAGAAAGGCAGAGCACAGCAAAAATAATAGGTAGTTTGAGCCGACCTCTGAAGATCATTAGTTGACTCTTAGAGATCATAAATCAATCCTAAAAATGAAGAGTCAACCTATTGCGCCTGACAATAATAACAACTAGTTTTTCTGTAAATCAGAACGACCGTTTTGTTTCACAACTGCTCTTTTGACCTATCTAATGGCTAAAAGTGTCTTCTAACCATTTCTTAATGGTATAAATACAAGGGAATGCCAAAAAAAAGACAAGAGATTGCGAAGAAAATAAATGAGGAGTAATTGAATAACCATGGAAAAGAAAAAGGCTTTAAAAAAAAAAAAATTAAGTGCACTCATTAAGAGCTAAAAGATTACATCCTCCACTACTGAGAGAGATGTAGAAGAGCATTCAAATTCATTCAAGGCCAACCAACTCATTTAAGTCTCCATTTATTTTTTTGTGCTTAAATTTGAGGAGTTATAATTCTTTTACTTTGTATTTTTCTTATATTCTGCTAAGACAAATTTTAGGATTTGAAACTTAGAAAAAAGTCCATCCAAATCTTGAATTGGATTATATTGAGCCTAGAGAAAGGCTCGGGTGTGGTTTTGGTTGATTTCCATTGAAAATCAACTAGATTAATTGTGAGTCCGTCTAAAATAACTAGATTGTAATATTGGAAAAATTATAGTAAAAATTTTCAAAAAGGATGTCTTAGAGAGTAGATGTAGATATAGAGTTGGTACCGAACCACTATAAAATTGTTGTGTGTGTAGTGTATGATCTATGTGCTTGAAACTCCTGCATATTTACTTGTGTTCGTTATTAACTACAAATCACACACTCACTCATTAAGTTCGATTCTGCTACTTTTTATTTAAAGTTTTTGAGAAGCCTAATTAACCCCCCTCCATCTTGGGCTGCATAGTTGGGCAACAGATACGCATCTTTTTTCCTCTTACCTGCATAGTACCATCCTCACCTTTCCCATGCAGTCAACTACATAAAAAAAGATTTCTTAGTAAGGCATGTAAGGCAAAACAAAAATAAATGGTGTATTTTTCTCCCCAAATTTTTTATTTTCTTGTCCATTTTCCCCAAAATTTCTTCTCCAGAGAAAAAGAAAAGATTTATGATTAGAAAAAGAAAACAAACTGGTGAGGAAGTTTGCTTTTACAAGTAAGAAAAATATTGGGTAACGATGGTTTTTGGATAGGGGAAAAAATCCAAATAGATGGAGATTTCTTTTTCATTTTTCTAGAAAAACATTTGCATATTAAAAAGAACAACCCTTTTAGGTGGAGGCAAATAGTAAACATAGCTAAGATTGGAAAAGAAAATTAGCAAGATTAAGTTAGATGTCAGTCGCTGTTATCTGGACCATGATGGCTCTCCATCTATTGCTTCCTTCTGATGGTCTTCTCTGCTACCATTGGGATTTTTTGCCGAGGGGAGCTAGCCTTCCTTTTTCCATGGTTCAAAGAGAGAGGGAGGTAGTGACAGAATGGTAGAATATCCAGTGAGGTAAAGAGAGGAATTTAGCAATTGAAGAGAAAAAAAATAAAAAGATGGAGACAAGAAGTGGGGAGAGTGGTAGTGGTGTTGACCAAGGAGGACAGGAGGTGGGGAAATGGAGAGAGGAGAATGATAGAGTCGAAAGAGTGGGAAGGAAAGAGAAGAGGGTTCCATGGCTTGTCTTCTGTGGTCAAAGTTCAAAGGGAGCATGAAAGGAATGGTTGGGGAAGGGACAAGATCCCCACCAGAGCTGGAGGAGTGATCAATCTGAAAGGTTAGGATAGGATCAGAGATAAAGAGGGAGGGGGAAAGAAAAGGTTTGTAGATTAGGGTTTGAACAGTATAGCTTAAAGGGATAGAAGGTGGGGAAAGAGAGAGGGGAGGAAGATAGAGACGGAAGAGCGGGCAAGAAACGGAACAGAATTCTGCCACTTCTCCTCTTCCAGCATCGAAGCTCGAGGGGAGCACGAAAGGAATGGAAGGGGTAGGGGACGGGGTAGTCATCGGAGCTGGAGGAGCGATCGATCTGAAGGGTCAACATGCGATCAAAGATAGAGGGGGAAGGGGAACAAAGGGTATGTAGATTAGGGTTTGCGTAGTAGGGTTTAAGGGGATGGGTCGTTGTTCAATCCGGGAATGAAAAATGCGGTTGTCAGCAACCATTTTCTTCCTTTTGTTTTTGACCCTATGCTGCGCTTCACATGTTGTGAAGGCCCCTGTAATAACCCCAAAAAAAAATTTTTATATATTTAAAGAAGGATAGAATAGTCATTAAAAATTGATATAAGGGATAAAATTGGAAGGAATCAAAAGTTAATGGCATAACAGTAGATGCGTTGAAGTGTTAGGGGCAAAATGGGAAGGAATCAAAAGTTAATGGCATAATAGTAGATGTGTTAAAGTGTTAGGGGCAAAATGAGAATTTAATAATGTTAAATAAAGGGTGAACAGTGCTTGATGTGATTTAATTAGGGGGTTTGGTAGTCTCAGGCGTTAAATTTGAAACAGAGAGGGAGAGACATAGAGAGAGTGGTCTCAGGCGGTGATAAAGAAAAAAAAAAGAAGAAGAAGAAGAAGAAGAAGAAGAAGAAGAAAAAAAAGAAAGAGGAAGGAGATTTGAGGTGGAGGGGAGCTCCGGTTGCACTGCCAGCTGAACGAAAAAGCGTAGGTCTCCTTCCCCTCTACGCAAGGACCCAAGTTTCAGAAGAAGAAAAGGTAAATACCCATCCCTACCTAGTCTGCTAGAGGATTTGAGACTATAAAGAGGGTAGATAGGAGTTTTAGAGGTGGTAGAAAGGGGAAGAATCGGATTCGACAAGGTTTTTCGAGCATTGCGGAAAAACTGTGTCGAAGTTCCAACTTCGGTGAATTATTTTGAGGGCCAAACGGTCTCCGATGATGATATATCTTATCATTTTGGAAACTCCTATAAGTGCAGAATATTAGGTACAAATTTCATAAAATTTGGTGTTCGAAAAGTGGATCAAAATCGGGATGAAGTAACCCGCTGTCAGTCTAAGTTACTGTTCATCCGAGATGAAAAAAAGTGAGAAAATGGTGGGAGTCGCCTCAAAACGTGCTGGAGTCGACTCGAGGTCAACTGGAGTCGACTCAGGGCAGATTGGGGTCGACTCATGCCTCAGAGGGGTCGACTCATGAGGTTGGGGGTCGACTCTCTCTGAGAGTCCAGAAAATAAAGTTTTGCAGCTCTGTGGTCGAGGTCGACTCACGCTTCAGTGAAATTTTTAGTAAAGGAGGATTTGGACTCTTTCTCGCACCTTGACCCTATAGCAGTGGCCTAAGATGTGTGTGTCATGCTTTTGCATCATAATAAATATAAGGGGAAGATTAATTAATAAGAATAAAAGGGAAAAAAGAAAGGATGTTAATTAAGGGGGGAAGTTGTGTCAACTGAAACTTTTATGTTTATGATTGATACATAGAAAATAAGCCCTTGATGCAAGACTAAGAGCATGATTAATGTATGTTTCAATAGGCAAGAAGCTAGGAAACAAGAGGAAGAAGTCTCCTACTGCCTACTGTAGATTTTTGGAGGCGTATCAGGGCTGTGTCAGATTGGCAGGTGAGTGAGAGTCATGTACTTTGCACCATGAGCATTTTTAATTCATTTTTATGAATATTGCCAAGTGTGAATTGATTCCACTTGTGCAAATTGATTGATATTGTAGTAGATTCCTCTATAATCTTGTTTCTCCATACTTGATTATCTTGTGCATGCATTTGAGGGAACATTGAGAGGAATTACAAGGGGTAGAAGAGTAGTTAAATTGGATCCGAATTGTGAAATAACTTCTTTTGTAAATTGATTTCATTTCCTCTATTTCAAAGACTTGTGAGTGGTAGTCTTGATTATACTCCTTTATGAGTAGTTAAATTGGATACGAATTGTGAAATGACTTCTTTTGTAAATTGATTTCATTTCCTCTATTTCAAAGACTTGTGAGTGGTAGTCTTGATTATACTCTTTTATGAGTAGTTAAATTGGTTCCGAGTTGTAAAATGACTTCTTTTGTAAATTGATTTCATTTTTTCTATTTCAAAGACTTGTAGAGCCCTTTTTTGTGGTATATTGAGTTGCATTGCACTCCCTTGACCCCTCACTCCCAACCCTGATGTTAGTTTATGATTGGGTCGGAGTCGAGTGAGTGGTAGTCTTGATTATATTCCTTTTTAGTAGAGTATTGGGAGGGTGCATTATGGCATTATGCATGGCTTGGCAGTATCTACAGAACACCTATAGTCGATGGGGTTAGACATCGGCCTGTGTGCACATAGTAGCCTTCTGGATGGGCGGAACCCAGTCCCTTCCTAGAGGGGACACGGCCCTAGGCGTAGGATCGGCCAGTCCTCCGACTTATATATCTGCTTGCTGCCGGGCATAGTAAGACCCAGCGAGGTGCAGTATGGCTTTCTGCGGATGTAGAATTCCCGCGAGGTGCCGTTTAGTATACAGATGTGAGATGTTTATATGGATTTCTATTCGGGATACTGGCCAGCATTTGTATTATTGTGTGGTGTCATATTTCTGCATATGCATGTGACAGTAGGGAGTTGTTGTGGTTCGCCTGGGGCGTAAGACCCACCTTCCGATAGCTGTCTTGTTGATGATTCAGCCTATTGACACCTGATTTATATGTTTCAGTACTATAACCTGTTAAGCATATTCATGTTATCATACATGCTTATTTGATTATTCTGTATATGCTCCAGATGAGTTGACTATGACTATAGTGATGTTGTAATGATTTACTCCATATTTCATATGTTGAGTTATGTGTATCCTGTTATTGATGACTACTCATATGCTCTTCAGATTTCTTCTCGAGCCATGATTATATCTTGTCTCATGTGCATAGTACTCTCTACTCCACTCACTGAGTATTCATATACTCACTCTCCAGTTGATATTTTTGTTGCAGGGCAGGTGTTGTATAGAGAGGAGCAGAGTTAGAGATTGCCTGCTAGCTGTGCCGCTCCATAGTATAATATAGATAGAGGTTGATACCTTTTGGTGTATTATAAACCTTTTGTTGTATATAATGTATAGTTACAGTCATAGATCCTGTTGTGGATATGGGTTGACCATGGAAGGATTGAAAAGCAGGTATATATATATATACATATATGTGTAGATCAGTTGTGTGCCTGTGATAATGTATTGCTATATATTGTCCAGGTTTATTATGTGACAGATTATGTGGTTGCTGCTCTGACAGGTAGTGTTTTTTTGTATGTATTGAGATAATCCTGACAGGTCAATATAGGAAAGGTGCTCATTTTGTGCATGCATCATGCCAAAATTTTTAGGATTTATTGATGATTGATAGGTAGTAGGATTCTACGCGGTGGCTGGTGGCCTTATGCCTACCCGCACCCTAGGACCGTCGCGGCGGCCCGTCGGAATGGGACGGGGGTCGTGACAAAGCTTGGTATCAGAGCAAAGGTTAAGAAGAGTCCTGTTAGAGCAATAGGGTGAGTCAGGATTAAGTATAGGATTATACTATGGAGTATTGGGTTTTTCTGTATATTATTTTATGAATCATTTACAATTCAGTAAAATATATTTGGGGATGAGACTTAAGAGTTCTTTTTTTTGGCTTTACTTGAGATATAAAATT
This sequence comes from Phoenix dactylifera, assembly GCF_009389715.1. NCBI lineage: Eukaryota > Viridiplantae > Streptophyta > Magnoliopsida > Arecales > Arecaceae > Phoenix > Phoenix dactylifera. The sequence goes on from NW_024067705.1 coordinate 410,224, forward strand.
TTATATCATTTCAGTTTACAATCAAGATTTGTATTTGATAGAAAGTCAATTAATAAATTTGAAGAATATTGATCAGAGTTGTGCAGTGAAAGTATAGTGGATCGAGTCAAATTTAAATTGGTCAAAAATATTGACTGTGATGGGAGACTAGATTTTTCAATAATGAAGATTTTTGTTAATAAGAGAAGGTGAATACTGTTGATTCTCAGATTAATCATGATATGACTATGTTATCTCTCTGATGGTTTTTCCTATTTTTGTTATGCTAAGAAAATGATTTATGTAAACTCGTCATAAATTCTTGACTGCTAAGTAGTCGTAAGCAACATGGAGGATGAAAGAGAAATAAGGACACCTTCCCCGGACCCTAACAGCCAATCAATTTCACAAACCACTCCACACTCCATAGCAACCCAGGCAGACCTGGCAGGAGTGTACCAGTTAATAGCACAACTGCTTCAACAACAGCAGCAGATGCAGTTGGCTGCCCAACCTGTACAGCCGATGGATTCCTATTATGAGAGGTTCCGTAGGCTAAATCCACCGACGTTTGATGGTGGATCCGATCCCATGATAGCTGTTGCCCAGATAGACAACCCAAGAGGGGGGGTGAATTGGGTTTTAAAATAATTTTGCAATTAAAACGTTTGAGGATGACTAATTAATACTTTTGCAAGATGATTAATTAGTTGCTATGTGCTGTGAGTGAAATGAGAGTGAGAGAGAGAGACACAAGCAATCACAAACACAATGTTTATAGTGGTTCGGAGCTAACCCTTGCTCCTACGTCCACTCCCCAAGTCTCACTTGGAAATTCACTATAACCCCTTGGATTACAGCCGGTTGTTTTACAAGCTCACAACCCAACTTGTTGTTTTACGAGCTCACAACGAACTCGGTCGGTTTTCCCAGGCTCACCGACTAGAACCACCCCGATTGTTTTTCCGGGATCACAATCGAACCCTTACACGTTGGTTTTACCCTCGGCTCACCAACCAACCTCTACACTCTTGATTCAATCCCCTGATTGAATCAAGCAAAGACAAGATGGAAAGAACAAGGACAAACAAAAAAACAGAGCTTCTAAAAAGCAGATATACAGCAACATAAACTAGAGAAAAGTTAAGAGCCCTCAAACACTTTTGAGTTGGAGTAGAGAAGGGCTTCTTGAACTGTGAGTCTCCTCTTGAATGTCTGGTCGACTTGAAGGCAGGAGGAGACTTCTTTTAAATGCTGGGAAGAGGTAGCTGGATGGAGTTAATGGCGCTCTTCCTTCTTTTCTGTTGAAAACCAGTCGGCAGAGATAGGATGCTTGATTTCTTTGAGTGGAATGGTTCTTCTCTGCCTTGCTACAGTCCTCTGTGGCTATTTAAGCCATCCCCCACGGAAACTAGCCGTTAGACACCTTTTTCTGCCCGTTCTGCACACTCTGCACATCCTGACAATATGTCCGTTGGGGTCGGAGTCGACTCGCGCGATCTGGAGTCGACTCGGCTGTAGCAGGAGTCGACTCATGCTTTTCTAGAGTCGGCTCGGCAACTGTTCCGGATTTGAATTAAAGTGACCTCCGCGACTGGGAGTCGACTCGACTTAACCCGGAGTCGACTCGCCAACTTCTAGAGCTGACTTGCCATTTTCGGAGTCGGCTCATCCCATGAAGTCCATGGAGCTAATTTTTCAACTTGGCCCACTCGAGTCGACTCGACAATCCTGGGAGTCGACTCGGCGCTCAGAGCCCGAACTTCCGATCTTCTGTCTTTTGGCTCGTCCAGTCTTGGAGTCGACTCGAACTGTTCCGGAGTCGACTCGGCTCTCAGTTTCCGAAATACAGCCTTCTGCCTTTTTGATGTAGCGCTGCCTTGGAGTCGACTCGAGCTGTCTGGGAGTCGACTCGGCTCTCAGAGACAATAATTCGGTCTTCTGTCTTTTTGGGGTCGTGCTGTCTCGGAGTCGACTCGTGCATTGCGGGAGTCGACTCGGATCTCAGAGTCCGAAAACTGCTCTCTGACTTTTGCCTTGTGTACCACTGAGAGTCGACTCTCGCTTTCTTTGGAGTCGACCTGCCAACCATCGGAGTCGACTCGCGTTCCACAGGAGTCGACTCGAATCTCAGGGTCGAAAATCGCTCTCTGACTTTTCTGTCTGTAACTCCTTGGAGTCGACTCATACTACTCCGGAGTCGACTCGGTAATCATCGGAGTCGACTCGCGCACTTCAGGAGTCGACTCGCTGACAGGTTTTGAGTTGAGTCTTTCTGTTCGTCTGTCAGTTCTCAGTCGGAGTCGACTCGTAATAATCCGGAGTCGACTCGAGCCCGTGCCAGTGATTCTGATACGCTTGGAGTCGACTCGTAATATCCCGGAGTCGACTCGAGTCTCAGACTTTGGTTCAAACTGACTTCTTTGTTGGGAACCCGCCCATGCCGCTGATATTTCAAGAATTAAATCAGATGGCAGCGGAAGAGGCATGCACGGGTTCGACGTTCATCGCATGAACGTTGTTTCATGAACCGTTCGTAGTTAGGCAAGAATTAAAAAACTTTTAAAACCATTAGGAAGATCAGATCTTCACCTTGCGCGGGTAGATGATCACCGCAAATCTGAATTCGTGGTTTTTGGAAGAGGGTTCGCTTGAAGCCGTTCAAACGTCCGGCCTCTACGGGTATCCACACGAAGTAGAGGACCGATCAAATCTTTCTTGTCTTCCCGGGGTGCTAGCTCCCTTGCAAAGACTTCTTTTGATGGCTGATCTCCTCTCTTTCAATCAACCCTTGATTGTGCTTGAGAGGAGGAAGAAGAAGGATGAAGAAGAGGAAGAAGAAGAATCCCCACACAGCCTTCTTTTCTTCCTTGCGTTGGATGAAGGAAGGGAAGGGGAGGAGGCCGCCAACACTTGGAGAGCTTCTTCCCTTGCTTGCGGCTGAACCAAGGGAGGAGAGGGGCTGGTGGCAGCAGCAAAAGGAGGAAGAGAGCACATCTAGGGCGCCGGCCCCCTTTGCCCCTTTTTATAACCATCTAGGGCTCCTACAATCTAGGAGCCCTAGAGTAATTACCTTTCTCTTCTCCCTTCTCCACATGGAAAAGGGAGGGGCATATTCCCCTCCTCATGGTTAACCCTAATCCACATTAAGTAGGGTTTGAAATGCCCTAATGTGGTCAAGCCCTAATCCAATTAGGCTTAGCCCAAGGGTGAACCAATTAGGATCCAATCTAGGTAAGTCCTAATCCAATTAGAACTTAAATCAATTTTGACTCAATTGAACTCTTCAATCCTAATCCAATTAGGAGTCTTATTGATTCATTAGATTAATAATTAATTGTGACTTAAGAAACCCTAATCCAAATTAGGACATATTTAATTTTAGTCCTAATCCAATTAGGACTCCATTTGAATCCGAAGTCCTAATCCGATTAGGACTCTAGGAATCCTACTCCAAGTAGGAATCCAATTTTGATTCAAAACTCCTAATCTCATTAGGATTGCAGGAATCCTATTCCAAGTAGGAATCCCAGTCCTACTCCAACTAGGATTCCCAGTCCTAATCCAATTAGGACTCTAGGAATCCTACCCGAAGTAGGACTCTTGTTTTAAGTCCAATTAATTAATTCCTTTTGTTCCTTCTTCAACTTCTTATCAATCAAATTGATTACTTGTGATTCATAATCACTTTTCAACCATTGGATCGGTCAATACTTCTAGTGTGTGTGACCCCATAGGTTCTACTCTGACTGGTAGTGAGATATATTATGATCTCTATCACAATATCATTGAAAACTCCTTTCAATGGGTTGGAACGATTCCAACTCAACTCATTAGGGTTTATCGATCATCAAGATAATCCCTATGAGTCCCACCATCCACCAGTGACACCTAGCAGCATGTAGTGGCTACCCAGTAGAATAGAAAGATGAACCTCTAGGTGCAGTTAACATGTGATACAGTCCTACTATCGTGGATCCCTACAGGACGGAGGTCATGGACAACTCGTCAAACCCCATCGTCTGTCATATGTCAAGATTTATTTGACTTGAGTTCGATAGTGGAAAACTCTTTTTCCACTTTATATTACTGCCCTGGCAAAGGTCTTAGAACTCAGTCTAACAAATCACATAGGATCACTCCTCTTCTATCAAGGTTGATAGATTTCTTATAGGTGCATACCCTACTCCTACAGTGAACTTACTGCAGCCAATCTATACTGCATGGACCCATATGGCTAGAGACCATGTATGTGTGCAGTCAAACTACAATAACCTCACTGTGAGTAGCCGAAGCACCGCAGGTCAAAGGACCAGTCACACTACTACAACATCAAGCAAGTCACTGACGAGTGGATAGACATCCAAGTGACTTCTTGTCTTGGTCACGCTCAGTACCCTTGTTCTCTAACAAGCACCTGCACTATCACTTCAGTGTCCCTACACTGTGGACTCAAGTCTCGTCCATCCATAAGGAAAGTGATCTGTGCACTGATCGGATAGATCACCGTCCTCGTGATGATCCATTGATCAGGAGCATTTAGAAATTAATCACCAATGATACATGGCTCAAATTCTCAACTCTTGAGAATATGCATCATCATCTTATTAATTTCTTGGACGATTCATAGACACATAAACAATATGAATGAAAAGATGCCTCAATAATAAATAGTCAAGTACAAAATTATGTCCCTAGAATTAATAATGTGTCAGCCAGATTGGCTTCTAGGGCATACTTCTAACAATCTCCCACTTGCACTAAAGCCAATCAGCCATAAACCTAAGCCCCATCTTCTCAAGATGCGCTTTTAGTTTCTTGCCGACTTAGCTGCTTAGTGGATGGGTCCGCCACATTTTCTGTGGAGTCTACTCTCTGATCCTCTACTTATTTTTTTTCGAGGTAGTCGCTTATTAGGTTAAACTGCCGCTCTATGTGCTTCAATTTCTGATGAGACCTTTGGCTCCTTAGCTAGTGCTATGGTGCCTTTGTTATCGCAGTAGAGTGTTATGTCATCTGATGACATTACACCTAACTCTGCAATGAACCTTTTAAACCAGAAGATTTCCACTGCACCCTTAGAGACGGCTTAACATTCAGCTTCTAAGGTAGAATCTATAATGATCGGTTGCTTTGGAACTCTTCCAATTTACTGAACCACTATTGCACATATTCTGATGTAGATTTTCTATCATCAATATGTGTGCATCCTTCTACCTTCAACTCTAATTTTCTCCCAAAGACCAAGAATATGTCCTTAGTTCTTCTCAAGTACTTAAGACTGTTCTTCATAGCTATCCAGTGCTTTTTGCCTGGATCTGATTGACATATGCTCGTGACATTCACAGCATGTACTATATCAAGTCATGTACATAGCATGGCATACATGAGGCTCCCTATTGCTGATGCATAGGGGATCTTGCTCATGCGTTGAATCTCTTCAGATGTGTTGGGGCACATCTTCTTGGAGAGATGAATTCCATGCCTTAGGGGTAAGAGACCCCTCTTGGAGTTTTCCATGCTGAACCTCTTCAGCACCTCTTCTATGTACATTTTCTGTGAAAGGCCAAGCATCCTTTTAGATCTATCTCTATAGACCTTTATTCCCAAAATATAGGATGCTTCCCCAAGGTCTTTCATGGAGAATTTTTTTGACAACCAGACCTTGACCGAGGTTAGCATGGGAATATCATTCCCAATCAGGAGAATGTCATCTACGTACAGTACGAGAAAAATGACAGCACTCCCACTAACCTTTTTGTAAACACACGGTTCCTCTTCGTTTTTGATGAAATCAAACATTTTGATTGCGTCATCGAAACGAGTGTTCCAACTCCGAGATGCTTGCTTTAGTCCATAGATGGACCTTTGCAGCTTGCAGACCTTGTGATCTCCATCACTGGAAGTGAAACCCAAAGGCTGTTCCATATAGATGTCTTCATTAAGATATCCATTCAGGAAAGCAGTTTTCACATCCATCTGCCAGATTTCATAATCATGAAATGCTGCAATGGCAAGCAGTGTTCGGATGGATTTCAGCATGGCTACAGGTGAAAAGGTCTCCTGATAGTCAATGCCTTCGCGTTGACTATACCCTTTCGCCACCAGCCTTGCCTTAAAGGTCTCTACCTTTCCATCCGAACCTATTTTCCTTTTGTAGATCCATTTGTATCCAATAGGTACAATACCTTCTGGTGGGTCTACTAAGGTCCAGACTTGGTTGGAATGCATGGAGTCTAACTATGACTTCATAGCTTCCAGCCATTTCTTGGAATCGATATCAGATATCGCCTCGTTGTAGATTTTGGGATCCTGTATGTGATCCCTATCTCCCACTAGGAACATTTCCTCGGTATCCTCTTCTAGTATACCTAAGTACCTTTCAGGCGGATGGGAGATCCTACTAGATTTACGAGGTGGAGGAGGTACTACGTGTACTGGCTTAATATGAATAGGTTCTATAGGCACAATGGCTCGTTGCTCTTTAGAGACTTTTTCTTAGAGCTCATTTTTTCTCCCACTGCCTCTATCAAGGATAAACTATTTTCATGAAGATAGCATGGCGTCTCACAAACACTTTGTGATCCTTTGGGACGTAAAAAATCGTATCCTAATAACTCTTTCAGGATATCCAATAAAACGAGCATTAATTGTCCTATCCTCTAACTTGTCCGCCTGTTGTCGCTTGACGTGGGCCGGACATCCTCAAATCTTGAGATGACCAAGACTCGGCTTCTTACCATGTCATATCTTATATGGTGTGGTAGGAACGGATTTTAGAGGGAATTCTATTCAATAAGTAAATGGCTGAAAAATAGGGCATCTATCTAAAGAAACAAGGATAAATCAGTGAAGCTCATCATGGACTGGACCATATCCAATAGCGTCTGATTCCTCATCTCTCACACTCCGTTGAGCTGAGATGTACCAGGAGAAGTCCATTATGAAACTATACCATTCTCCTTGAGATAATCACGGAACTCTCCATTAAGGTATTCACTTCCTCGATCTGATCGAAGAACCTTAATGAGTTTTGTGCTTATTTTTCTACTTCATATCTAAGCTTTTTGAACCTTTCAAAAGTTTTATATTTGTGTCTCATACACATATCCATACCGTGAGTAATCATCGGTAAATGAAGTAAAAAAAAATTATAACCCCTAGCCTGCACATCGAATGGGCCACACACATCAGTGTGTACTAGGATAAGTATTTCAGTGGACCTCCCTGTGTCCTACAAAGGATAACTTGGCCATCTTTCCTTGAAGGCAGAATTCACAAATCAAATATGACTCGAAAGTCAATGAGCCCAAAGCTCATGTTTCTCCAATTTGTTTATTTTGTCTTCTCCTATATGGCCAAGCCTGAGGTGCCATAAATACTTTAGATTTATCTCATTTTTGGATCTATTAGATCCTATGGTATTCACTGTTTGCTCAGATATATTCACAGATACATCCATATGTTTGTGATAGAGACTGTCAATCTTAAAACCATGTTGAATCAATTTAATAAAAATTTTCTGTGCTACAGAAATCAAATTTCTGCTAGCAATAGGTAACAGTCCCTAAGTATCCTGAGCATATCTGACATACCTTCTGAAGGTCTGTCACCCTTCATGTTCTTTATGCTTCCCATGTATGCAGGACAGTTCCTCTTCCAATGGCCATCCATGATGCAATGGAAACACTTTTCCTTGCAATTGGCCTTTTTCTTGGAACTTCCTTATTTGGTGTTTTCTTTAGTTTTCTGCTTCTTCGCAGGCTTTTTCTTCTTCCAAATAGACTATCTCTTGAAAGTAGAAACCAACTTGACAGCGAAAACGATGCCCCTTGAACTTCTTCAAGGTCCCTAAGTTAGTTACCAATTTATTTAACAATTCTATTTTAGTGCATACAACCTTGTTCATATGGTAGTTTACTATAAACTATTCATATGAAGCTGGAAGGGATTGCGGGATCAAATCCGTTTGCAATTCCTTGTGCATGGTCATGCCGAGCTTCTCAAGCTTCTCTAAGTCCTTTATCATGGTCAAACCATGATCATGGATAGACTGCCCATCACGCATCTTGGCCTTGAAGAGCCTCTTGGACATTCAAACCAAACTGCGTGACTCTGATCACCATACAACTCTTGCAGGTGTTTTAATGTGTCCTTGGCAATCTTCATGTTCTCATGCTGGCATTGTAATGCATTGGACATGGATGCCATTGTGCAGCACCTAACTTTATTGTCATTGTTCGTCCACTTAACAAGCGTCTTACGCTGATCAGTGATCGGACGGATTGGTAATACAGGGATTCCATGGTCTAGCTTATACCCTAATTTCTCACAATTCAAAACTATTTTTTTTGAAATTTGCTGAGCCAATCTTTATAATTGGGTTTGGTCAGTCGGTTGGTCTCAAGAATACGGGTCAAAGGGTTTGAAGCTGACATTGTATCTGCAGAGAGTAAAGATTCTAGTTAGACTTTTGTACTTGATCCTAATCTGTTCTAAGGTCTTTTAGAACAAATGTAACTCCCACTATTTTCTCGAATCCCTCACACTCCCCTGGTAGGGAAACGGAAATCCCACACGACTAGGATTTCTAGTGGGTACTGCGGTCCCACCGATTTACATGCCACCTCACCTAACAGTTATTGGTGACACATAGATGGATGAGTGTACAACTCTTGTACAATGCTTCTCAAGCATGGTGCAGTGTAACTTGGTCTCTAAGCCATGAAGACCTCACCTAACAGTTATTGGTCCCATTTCTTAGTTAAGTCAGACCCACCGTATTAACCGTAGGAATAAAGTCGTCATTGGGTCCTCACCTAACAGTTATTGGTGCCCAACCCCACCTTTACCCTACAACATCTCATGTCTATAGAGAGGTCCAGCCCCCGGATGCAACTTGACCACTGTGTCCAGCCGAGACAAATCAACATCAGAAAGGCCTTAGCAGCTCTACTACAGTGGAAGACCTATTGACTTAATATTGGTTAATCAGGTCTTAGTGTTTGCAACTTGAGCCCTTCATAAGAGGTAATCGATCAATTGGCCAGGTAAGCAGGTGGGAGGCTTCCCTTACTCAGAGAGTAAGGTCCTAATTAAGTAACCACCTTTTATGCTTTCCTAGACACCAATTAGATCAATTAATCTAATATGATTTGCTCATGTCGGTTCACTCTCGACTTGATTGAGGAGGTTTTGATTTAGGTCTCAATTGGGTTTGCTACATCACATGTAAACCTATCTACCCGACTCGCATTCACATCACATGCAAACGGTACATCACAGGAAGTTATAATCGCAGCATCAAATTAAAGCTAAACTTTAAATTGGTGATGATCATGGATTCTAGTTAGGTCGTATTACAAGCACATGCACGTCAATCGATCAACTGGTCTTCAACTCTTGAATTGGTTCCAAGCCTCCTTGATTCGATCCTTGACCAACTCTTGATCCAATCGCCATCAACCGCTTAGACCCCTGTTCATCTCATGCATCGTCTTCGACTTGATCGTTGACGTACATCACATCACAGAAATACAACCAGATGTAAAATAAAAATAAAAATAAATTACATTTCCTTTTAGGAGGCACGCAGGCCTCTCAAAACATCAAATAAGATGCATGCAAGCATCTGAAAAATTACATGACATCGCAGATCACATCGCAGGTCATTACATTTGATACCAAAAGGGTTTGAATCCTATGATCATCACCATATGCAACAATTATAATTTTCAGATCTGAAAACTAACTGATTATGTCATGACATAGGTTGCTGATCATGCTAATCATGATTCTAAACTTTATAATCTCATTAACAACGTAATTAGAATCATCATTTTATCACATAAAAATCAGCATGCAAAAATCAGCACCCCTGAAAAATCTGCATGCAGAAATTTTCAGCATGCATGATCATTCAATTTTCAGATCTAATAAGCCTTTAGATATTTAATTCTTACCTTAATCTACGAAGCCTAGGCTCTGATACCACTGTTGGGAACCCGCCCATGCCGCTGATATTTCAAGAATTAAATCAGATGGCAGCGGAAGAGGCATGCACGGGTTCGACGTTCATCGCATGAACGTTGTTTCATGAACCGTTCATAGTTAGGCAAGAATTAAAAAACTTTTAAAACCATTAGGAAGATCAGATCTTCACCTTGCGTGGGTAGATGATCACCGCAAATCTGAATTCGTGGTTTTTGGAAGAGGGTTCGCTTGAAGCCGTTCAAACGTCCGGCCTCTACGGGTATCCACACGAAGTAGAGGACCGATCAAATCTTTCTTGTCTTCCCGGGGTGCTAGCTCCCTTGCAAAGACTTCTTTTGATGGCTGATCTCCTCTCTTTCAATCAACCCTTGATTGTGCTTGAGAGGAGGAAGAAGAAGGATGAAGAAGAGGAAGAAGAAGAATCCCCACACAGCCTTCTTTTCTTCCTTGCGTTGGATGAAGGAAGGGAAGGGGAGGAGGCCGCCAACACTTGGAGAGCTTCTTCCCTTGCTTGCGGCTGAACCAAGGGAGGAGAGGGGCTGGTGGCGGCAGCAAGAGGAGGAAGAGAGCACATCTAGGGCGCCGGCCCCCTTTGCCCCTTTTTATAACCATCTAGGGCTCCTACAATCTAGGAGCCCTAGAGTAATTACCTTTCTCTTCTCCCTTCTCCACATGGAAAAGGGAGGGGCATATTCCCCTCCTCATGGTTAACCCTAATCCACATTAAGTAGGGTTTGAAATGCCCTAATGTGGTCAAGCCCTAATCCAATTAGGCTTAGCCCAAGGGTGAACCAATTAGGATCCAATCTAGGTAAGTCCTAATCCAATTAGAACTTAAATCAATTTTGACTCAATTGAACTCTTCAATCCTAGTCCAATTAGGAGTCTTATTGATTCATTAGATTAATAATTAATTGTGACTTAAGAAACCCTAATCCAAATTAGGACATATTTAATTTTAGTCCTAATCCAATTAGGACTCCATTTGAATCCGAAGTCCTAATCCGATTAGGACTCTAGGAATCCTACTCCAAGTAGGAATCCAATTTTGATTCAAAACTCCTAATCTCATTAGGATTGCAGGAATCCTATTCCAAGTAGGAATCCCAGTCCTACTCCAACTAGGATTCCCAGTCCTAATCCAATTAGGACTCTAGGAATCCTACCCGAAGTAGGACTCTTGTTTTAAGTCCAATTAATTAATTCCCTTTGTTCCTTCTTCAACTTCTTATCAATCAAATTGATTACTTGTGATTCATAATCACTTTTCAACCATCGGATCGGTCAATACTTCTAGTGTGTGTGACCCCATAGGTTCTACTCTGACTGGTAGTGAGATATATTATGATCTCTATCACAATATCATTGAAAACTCCTTTCAATGGGTTGGAACGATTCCAACTCAACTCATTAGGGTTTATCGATCATCAAGATAATCCCTATGAGTCCCACCATCCACCAGTGACACCTAGCAGCATGTAGTGGCTACCCAGTAGAATAGAAAGATGAACCTCTAGGTGCAGTTAACATGTGATACAGTCCTACTATCGTGGATCCCTACAGGACGGAGGTCATGGACAACTTGTCAAACCCCATCGTCTGTCATATGTCAAGATTTATTTGACTTGAGTTCGATAGTGGAAAACTCTTTTTCCACTTTATATTACTGCCCTGGCCAAGGTCTTAGAACTCAGTCTAACAAATCACATAGGATCACTCCTCTTCTATCAAGGTTGATAGATTCCTTATAGGTGCATACCCTACTCCTACAGTGAACTTACTGCAGCCAATCTATACTGCATGGACCCATATGGCTAGAGACCATGTATGTGTGCAGTCAAACTACAATAACCTCACTGTGAGTAGCCGAAGCACCGCAGGTCAAAGGACCAGTCACACTACTACAACATCAAGCAAGTCACTGACGAGTGGATAGACATCCAAGTGACTTCTTGTCTTGGTCACGCTCAGTACCCTTGTTCTCTAACAAGCACCTGCACTATCACTTCAGTGTCCCTACACTGTGGACTCAAGTCTCGTCCATCCATAAGGAAAGTGATCTGTGCACTGATCGGATAGATCACCGTCCTCGTGATGATCCATTGATCAGGAGCATTTAGAAATTAATCACCAATGATACATGGCTCAAATTCTCAACTCTTGAGAATATGCATCATCATCTTATTAATTTCTTGGACGATTCATAGACACATAAACAATATGAATGAAAAGATGCCTCAATAATAAATAGTCAAGTACAAAATTATGTCCCTAGAATTAATAATGTGTCAGCCAGATTGGCTTCTAGGGCATACTTCTAACATTCTTAACTTATCCAAAATATCTTGAACCAAGTCTATAAACACTTAGACAAGATTTTCACTGAAACACTCAATTGAATTCATTAGTAATCAAAAGATATACTCAATTGTTTGAGCTCATCAAAATCAGATAGGGTTTTAATCAATCACTCCACAATCTTCCCCTTTTTGATGATGACAAAACATTGAGTATATGTAAAGTGAATTGCTCAATAAACAAGGAAATGAAATCTATAAATGAATTCAAGTGTCTGGTTTTTTAATTTATCTAAACTTGAAAGGTGTGAAACAATAAATTTTGGAGTTAAAGCTCCCCCTTTCATTTGGAATTATATAAGCCTTCATGTCATGCACTCAATTGTTTGGCTTATATATATTTAATGATTTGACTTTCTTAAAAATTCAGATTCTCCCCCTCAACATATGCATTCTACTTTGTTTTGATTCTCTGAATTTTCTTTTAATGCATTGAAGTTTTTGAACTGAAATTTTTGGTTTTTAGAGGAAAAATCTGTCAATTTGTTCTTGAGTAGGATTCAACTAATCTCCGAATATTTCTTGAATAGATTCTGGAGATTACTCCATTAGGAGCCCCAACAGAGAGATAATGAGCCTCGAGGTACCAAATCCACTAAGAACAAATTATGTTTTAATTTTTGATTTCTTTTATGTTGATTCCATTTACATATCTATTAAATATTTCTCCCCCTTTTTGTCATCGTATCAAAAAGGAAGTGAGTATAACACGCAATCATTTAGAGAGCAAATTGCACAAAATTGAAGAGAATATGTCTACTCATTGTATTGATGTGTATGTAAATACATTTGTGAATACAATAAGTAAAGCAAAAAGAATACATGTCAAAATACAAAAAGATATCTAAGGCTTCCTCGAGGAGGATGCGGCTCCCCGGGGCATGCGCTCTGCAAGTAGTGTGACAGCATTGGTGACGTGCTCGAGCTGTCGGATAATGGCCGAGGTGGCCCTGCTATGTGTCGTATCGAGCTCGGTCACCGACTGCTGAAGTGTGTCAAGCTTGGCGATGAGCACATTCGCCAAGCGCTCGGCCCCCTGGGTAGTGGTGCCCATGTCGTGTCGCATGTCATCGCGCATCTTCCGAGTGGTGCTCGTGACTTCGCTCATGCTGTGGAACTGGGCTTGGATCAGGAACCTTACATTGTAGATCTCTTCCCGCACATGGGCCGTCATCTCAGCCACGGCTGACAGGGAAGGGACCAATGCTGAAGAAGGTGCAGGAGAAGGAGCAGGCACTGAACCCTGGAGCTCCCTAAGTAGGTCGTCCCGGAGATCTCTAACTATCTCCTGCCGCAACTCCCGGAGCTGCTCAGGAGCGATCCGGACCTCCATGGGCTGAGTAGGTGGAGCTGAGGAGGAGGGTCCGGCAGAGGTGGTGGGAGCAGAGGTGGAGGGAAAGGTAGGATAGTCTGAGTCTGGGTCAGGACTGGGGGAATGTCTGGTGGTATGTGTGGAGGTGGATGATTTCCTAACCCAGGTTCCCTCGACCTTCCGAAACCCCATCCTGTGTAGGGTTCCCGGACGCATGCGATCTGTCCATCGCAATGCGCGAGAGGGTTCCCCCTCAGGAATGGGAATCTCGGCCTCCCTAAATAGAAGAGTGAACATCATGCTATAGGGGAGGGTGAGCCTAGGTCTATCTAGTGGCTCACATAGGTATCTATACATCATCTTAAAAAAGTTGATTGGGGTGTCCTGGAGGATGTAGAACATAGGAGCTAGGTCTCTCTCAGATACAAAATCGAAGCGGCCAGTCTTCGGGAAGAGGGACCTAGAGATGATACTCAAGAGGAGCCGCATCTCAACTGAAAGTGAGCTAGCGGACACCTCAACTAAGGGGGACTGAGGTGGATGTCCTAGAATGGCCGTAAGGGCCTCAGTCCTATCCTCGGGATGTGTGGGAGCCACCCCTACTTGTGGAAGATGGAGGACCTGAGCAATGATATCCTCCGAAATGAACAATGGGACACCGGCTACCATGCCCTCGATACCCCCATCGCCCCTATGTACAGTACCGTAGAACTCCCTAACTAGGCCAGGGTATGTGGGAAGATCTAGGGAACAAAAATACTCTAAGCCCTGGGCCCGCAGTCTCTCTCCTATAGTAAAGCCCTCCCGGGAGAGATAGTCGAAATCGACGTATCTCCCGGTGGAGACCGCCTTCTCGGCGCACGACCTCGAGGGAACCTCCCTCGGCGGGGAACGAGCCGGAGGTTGTGGCCTCGCGGGATCGTTCCGAGCCTTGGAATGCCGCTCGGCACCGGTTGCGGGTTGGGGTCTCTTCCGGACAACGGCTTTACGAGGCATTTTGACCTAGGGAAGAGGAAGGAACCTAAAGAAGCGAGGAAGATGGACGGGATAAACCATAAGGTCGGCCGGAGACGCTCTAGGAGTCGGCTTTAGGGCTTGTGAACAGTGGCGGCGGTGAATAGAAGTGTTGAGTAAACGGTGAAGTTAGGGTTAAAAAATCGGATCCCGACTGCGAGTCGACTCCTCTGAGTCGCGAGTCGACTCGACCTCGAGTCGACTCCAAAGTATGCGCGAGTCGACTCTCCTTATGCGCCTATTGACCTCGAGTCGACTCCCGACTGAATGCGAGTCGACTCCCCCTCTGCTGCCATCGATCTCGAGTCGACTCCCGTAAATGTGCGAGTCGACTCCCCGTTACGAGCCGACTCTGAAACTTGCTCGAGTCGTCTCGAACTCTGGCACGCACCTAAAGATCATGCTATGTTCGTGCCGAATGAGGGAAAATCACTAAGTTATGATCTGATTTGATGATCATTGTAAAGAAACTCTAAATTAGCCACAATCTAATCATCAAAATCAATGAACTAGTGGAAAATACCACTAGGATGGATCAATCACTTCCAATCCCCTCCTAAGCACACTAAATCTCTCTTCACTTAAAGGTTTTGTAAAAATGTCAGCTAATTGATCATCAGTGCAAACAAATTGAAGTGTCACATCACCATTCAGTACATGATCTCTTATGAAGTGATGTCTTATCTCAATATGTTTAGTTCTTGAATGCTGAATTGGATTTTTAGTTAGATTAATGGCACTTGTATTATCACAATTAATGGAAATTTTATCTTGTTTAATGCCATAATCTTTCAATTGTTGTTTGATCCACAAGATTTGAGCACAACAACTCCCGGCTGCAACATATTCAGCTTCAGCAGTAGATAATGCAACCGAGTTTTGTTTCTTGCTAAACCATGAGATTAAGTTTTCTCCTAGGAATTGACATGACCCGCTGGTGCTTTTTCTATCAAATTTACATCCAGCAAAGTCTGAATCTGTGTATCCTATTAAGTTTAGGCTAGATTCTTTAGAATACCATAACCCTATATTCTTTGTTCCTATTAGGTATTTAAAGATTCTCTTGACTCCAATTAGATGAGATTCCTTAGGATTAGACTGATATCTAGCACACATGCAAACACTAAACATGATATCAGGTCTACTTGCAGTAAGATACAATAAAGATCCTATCATACCTCTATATAGTTTCTGATCTACAGATTTACCTGATTCATCTTGGTCTAATTTGCATGATGAGCTCATGGGGGTGCTGATTGACTTGTTCCCCTCCATATCAAACTTCTTAAGCATCTCCTTGATGTATTTAGCTTGATTGATGAAGATGCCTTCTTCAGATTGTTTGATTTGAAGCCCGAAGAAATAATTCAGCTCTCCCATCATGCTCATTTCAAATTCACTCTGCATCAAGTCAGCAAATTCTTCGCAGAGGCGATTGTTAGTAGCACCGAAAATAATATCATCAACATAAATCTGCACTAACAACATATCTTTGTTTTTCTTCTTTAGAAACAATGTTGTATCTACATTACCCCTAGAAAACTCATGTTCTAATAGGAATTTGCTAAGCCTCTCATACCATGCTCTAGGTGCTTGTTTCAAACCATAAAGTGCCTTGTTCAATTTATATACATGATTAGGGTATTGATGATTTTCAAAACCAGGAGGTTGTTCTACATATACCTCCTCATTAATATACCCATTTAAGAATGCACTTTTTACATCCATTTGAAATAATTTGAAGTCCTTAGAGCATGCAAATGCTAGTAAAAGTCTAATTGCCTCAAGTCTAGCTACAAGAGCAAAGGTTTCATCAAAATCTATACCTTCTTCTTGATTATAACCCTTTGCTACTAGTCTAGCCTTATTCCTTATTACAATTCCATTTTCATCAAGTTTATTTTTATAAATCCATTTGGTACCTATAATTGAATATTCAGTAGGTCTTTCAACTAGATTCCATACTTTGTTTCTAGTAAATTGGTTTAATTCTTCTTGCATTGCATTTATCCAATTTACATCTTTTTCAGCTTCTTCTATGTGTTTGGGCTCAAAATGTGAAACGAAAGCTAGATGATTGTTTAAGTTCCTAAGAGATGCTCTAGTCCTAATAGGTTGAGATGGATCATCTAGAATTAATTCCTTAGGATGCCCGTGAGCAAACCTCCAAGCCTTAGTCAGCCCATGATCCATAATAGCCTCTTGGCTTGATGATGCATTTCCAATTAATTTTTGATTATCATCTTGTAATGTCATCTCATCTATCTTCTCTTCAAGAATTTCACCATCATCATCAAAATTAACTCTCTTGCTAGAAGAGATATCACTAAAATCATCAAAAACAACATGTATGGATTCTTCTATAACTAGGGTTCTTTTATTAAAGATTCTATAGGCTTTACTAGTTGTGGAGTACCCCAAGAATATACCCTCATCAGATTTAGAGTCAAATTTTCCTAGATTATCTTTCCCATTATTATGAACAAAACACCTACATCCAAAAATATGAAAATAGTTCACTTTTGATTTTCTGTTTTTTCAAAGTTCATAAGGTGTTTTCTTTATGATGGGTCTTAATAAAACTCTATTTAATATATGACAAGAAGTATTGACGGCTTCTCCCCAAAAGTACTTAGGGAGGTTACTTTCACACAACATAGTTCTAGCCATTTCCTCTAGAGTTCTATTTTTCCTCTCCACAACTCCATTTTGTTGTGGTATCCTAGGTGCAGAAAAATTGTGTGTTATTTCCTTTTTACTACAAAACTCATCAAATAAATAATTTTCAAATTCGGTACCATGGTCACTTCTAATAGCTATTACTGAAGTATCTCTAACATTTGTTACTTCTTTATGAAATTTCTTGAAAATTGAAAATGCTTGATCCTTATGGCCTAAGAACATGACCCAAGTATATCTAGAATAATCATCTACGATAACTAGACCATATTTATTTCCACCTAGACTTGTGGTTCTAGTTGGTCCGAATAGGTCCATGTGTAGTAGTTCTAGAGGTCTAGAGGTAGAGACACAATTTATAGATTTAAAGGAGTTCCTTGATTATTTGCCAAATTGACATGCTTCACATATTTTATTCTTTTCAAACTTTAATTTTGGCAAACCTATCACAGAATCTCTTTTAACTAGTTTAGATATGGTGTCCATGCTTGCATGACCTAACTTACGGTGCCATAACCAACTAGCATCATTATCCTTAGTTTCATTAACAACTAAACATGGGTTGTGTTTGGCAAGATCCTCAAGGTCTACAACATACACATTTCCACGTCTTATTCCTTTAAAAACTAAACTATTGTCATTTGGATTTTTTATGATGCATAGTGATGGTTTAAACATAACATTATAACCTCTATCACATAATTGACTAATGCTTAATAAATTATGCTTAAGACCATCAACATATCGAACATTATCAATAAAAGTTGAAGGGATAATTTGTACTTTACCTATACCAATGATGTGACCTTGGTTATTGTCTCCAAAAGTCACAACACCTCCCTTCTTAGCTTCAAGGGTGAAGAATTGATCCTTGTCACCCGTCATGTGTCTTGAGCAGCCACTATCCAAGTACCAACAATTTTTGTCGACCTTGGCTGCAAGACACTCCTACACAAGCAAATCATATAATCTTAGGTACCCAAGTTTTCTTGGGTCCTTCATGGTTAGTAATGTTGGTTCCTTTTGGAACCCAAAACCCTCTTAATTTTTCTTTTAGTTTTCCCTTTCCTATAATTACACACATTTGCTTTATGTCCTAAAGTTCCACAACAAAAGCAGGTTATTTTCTTAGTTTTACTTTCCCCTGCTTTAACAAAGAAGTTACTAAGAAGTTTTTGCTTATGTTTAGGTTTATACCCTAAACCCGCTCTATTGAATACCGCTCGTTGACTATTAAGTATCATATTCAATTTTTCAGAACTATATGTAAATTTTTCAACCAAGGGTTTGTATTTTTCAAGTTCTTTAGTTAGTGTTTGTTTTTTCTGCTTTTAGATCATTTAGTTCTTTTGTGAGACTCTCATTTATATGTTTATTGTTTTTGGGTTCTAATGTTTCTTTGTTCAGCCTTTCATTTTCTTTAGTTAAGGTATTATTCTTTTGTATCAAGATTTGGTTACTTGTTTTAAGTTCTGCATTTTCTTTGATAAGAACATCTTTATCCTTAACTAATGAATCATACTTACGGAGATGAGTTTGGTTAGTTACTTTTAGTTCTTTGTTTTTAACGTTTATTGTTTTGTATTCATCCATTAATTCATTGAAAGCATCATATAATTCATCGAAAGTAAAATCTAAATGTGATGCGGATGTTACCTCATTTTCATTGGCCATAAAGCAGAAATTGGCCTTTTCTCCTTGTTCCTCATCCGATGATGATGATGATGTGTCGGAGTCCGATAGGGTGGTGACAAGGGCTTTCTTCTTCTTGTACTTGTTCCCCTTCTTCAGTAAAGGACACTCAGCTCTGATGTGTCCCGGCTTCTTGCACTCATAACATCCAATCCCCTCATTTTCCCTTTCCTTACCTTTATCCTTTTGATAGAAATTTGAGGGGCCTCTCCTTTGATGAAAGGACTTCTTTTGGTTGATGAATCTTCTGAACTTACGTACGAGAAGAGCCTCATCATCCTCTCCCTCGTGATCTTCTTCTTCACTGCTGCTACTGCAAGACAAGTCTTTGTTAGATGATGTAGATTTGAGAGCTATTACCTTTTTCTTATGAGAGGACTCTTCTTCGCTGTGTTGCTTCATTGTTAGCTCGTGCGTCATCAGGGATCCAAGAAGCTCCTCAAGTGGTAGCTTGTTCAAGTCCTTGGCTTCTTGGATTGCCATCACCTTGGCTTTCCATGACCTTGGTAGACAGCGAAGAATCTTCCTGACAAGATCACTGTTAGTATAGTTTTTGCCAAAGCTTTTTAGGCCATTGACAATGTCAGTAAATCTAGTGAACATGCAAGTGATTGTTTTATTAGAATCCATCTTAAATAGTTCATACTTATGAACCAATATGTTTATTTTGGATTCTTTGACTTGATTCGTGTCCTCATGGGTCACTTCAAGTCTATCCCAAATCTCTTTTGCAGAATTGCAAGTAGAGACTCTATTGAATTCATTCCTATCTAATGCACAGTAAAGCACATTTATTGCTTTAGAATTGAGTTGTGCCTTTCTCATGTCATGATCATCCCAATCCTTTTCGAGTTTGGGTACAGTGACACCCTCTACATAGATGGATGGGATGTATGGTCCATTTACTACAATGGTCCACATCTCATAGTCTTGGGCTTGGATAAATATTCTCATCCTAGCCTTCCAATATGAGTAGTCGGATCCATTAAAGAATGGGGGTCTTTGGGTGGACTGACCCTCAATGTGGGAAGATCCAAATGGGGTTGTCATTTTGATCTTTTACTCTTAGGGTAGAAGAGTTTAGGCTCTGATACCACTTGTTGCCCAGATAGACAACCCAAGAGGGGGGGTGAATTGGGTTTTAAAATAATTTTGCAATTAAAACGTTTGAGGATGACTAATTAATACTTTTGCAAGATGATTAATTAGTTGCTATGTGCTGTGAGTGAAATGAGAGTGAGAGAGAGAGACACAAGCAATCACAAATACAATGTTTATAGTGGTTCGGAGCTAACCCTTGCTCCTACGTCCACTCCCCAAGTCTCACTTGGGAATTCACTATAACCCCTTGGATTACAGCCGGTTGTTTTACAAGCTCACAACCCAACTTGTTGTTTTACGAGCTCACAACGAACTCGGTCGGTTTTTCCAGGCTCACCGACTAGAACCACCCCGATTGTTTTTTCGGGATCACAATCGAACCCTTACACGTTGGTTTTACCCTCGGCTCACCAACCAACCTCTACACTCTTGATTCAATCCCCTGATTGAATCAAGCAAAGACAAGATGGAAAGAACAAGGACAAACAGAAAAACAGAGCTTCTAAAAAGCAGATATACAGCAATATAAACTAGAGAAAAGTTAAGAGCCCTCAAATACTTTTGAGTTGGAGTAGAGAAGGGCTTCTTGAACTGTGAGTCTCCTCTTGAATGTTTGGTCGACTTGAAGGCAGGAGGAGACTTCTTTTAAATGCTAGGAAGAGGTAGCTGGATGGAGTTAATGGCGCTCTTCCTTCTTTTCTGTTGAAAACCAGTTGGCAGAGATAGGATGCTTGATTTCTTTGAGTGGAATGGTTCTTCTCTGCCTTGCTACAGTCCTCTGTGGCTATTTAAGCCATCCCCGACGGAAACTAGCCGTTAGACACCTTTTTCTGCCCGTTCTGCACACTCTGCACATCCTGACAATATGTCCGTTGGGGTCGGAGTCGACTCGCGCGATCTGGAGTCGACTCGGCTGTAGCGGGAGTCGACTCATGCTTTTCTGGAGTCGGCTCGGCAACTGTTCCGAATTTGAATTAAAGTGACCTCCGCGACTAGGAGTCGACTCGACTTAACCCGGAGTCGACTCGCCAACTTCTGGAGCTGACTTGCCATTTTCGGAGTCGGCTCATCCCATGAAGTCCATGGAGCTAATTTTTCAACTTGGCCCACTCGAGTCGACTCGACAATCCTGGGAGTCGACTCGGCGCTCAGAGCCCGAACTCCCGATCTTCTGTCTTTTGGCTCGGTCAGTCTTGGAGTCGACTCGAACTGTTCCGGAGTCGACTCGGCTCTCAGTTTCCGAAACACAGCCTTCTGCATTTTTGATGTAGCGCTGCATTGGAGTCGACTCGAGCTGTCTGGGAGTCAACTCGGCTCTCAGAGATAATAATTCGGTCTTCTGTCTTTTTGGGGTCGCGCTGTCTCGGAGTCGACTCGCGCATTGCGGGAGTCGACTCGGATCTCAGAGTCCGAAAACTGCTCTCTGACTTTTGCCTTGTGTACCACTGAGAGTCGACTCTCGTTTCTTTGGAGTCGACCTGCCAACCATCGGAGTCGACTCGCGTTCCACAGAAGTCGACTCGAATCTCAGGATCGAAAATCGCTCTCTGACTTTTCTGTCTGTAACTCCTTGGAGTCGACTCATACTACTCCGGAGTCGACTCGGTAATCATCGGAGTCGACTCGCACACTTCAGGAGTCGACTCGCTGACAGATTTTGAGTTGAGTCTTTCTGTTCGTCTGTCAGTTCTCAGTCGGAGTCGACTCGTAATGATCCGGAGTCGACTCGAGCCCGTGCCAGTGATTCTGATACGCTTGGAGTCGACTCGTAATATCCCGGAGTCGACTCGAGTCTCAGACTTTGGTTCAAACTGACTTCTTAACTTATCCAAAATATCTTGAACCAAGTCTAGAAACACTTAGACAAGATTTTCACTAAAACACTCAATTGAATTCATTAGTAATCAAAAGATATACTCAATTGTTTGAGCTCATCAAAATCAAATAGGGTTTTAATCAATCACTCCACAATAGCTGAGACCTGGATCAAGGAAATGGAGAAGATGTATGAGTTACTCCAATTTTTCGAGGAAGTAAAAGTCAAATTAGCTATCTCTATGCTAAGGGGGAGTGCTGAGTTTTGGTGGACTGCTATGGAGACAGCATATGAGGTCAGCCTGGGAAGATTTTAAGAGGGTATTTTATGCTAAGTACTTTTCGGACTCAGTCAGGCAAAGAAAGTAAAATGAGTTTTTATTGCTGACTCAGTCCGAGCATATGACTGTCTTGGATTATGCCAATAGGTTCGATGAGCTGGGTCGATTCTGCCCCCAGTTCATGGAGGACGATACGAGTAGAGCCAACCGGTTCGAACAAGGGCTTAGATATGAGATCAGGTCCCGGATATCTTCATAGTTAATTACCAGCTATATGGATATTTTGGACAGAGCCATAAAAGTAGAGGCTGAATTGAAAAGATTTGATAGAGAAAGGGCTGACCTGAGGAGATCTAGATCAGCTAGAAGTCAGAGTGGCAGGCCATGGGATTTCAGGGGCAGTCCAATTCAAAAGAAGCCCAGGGCCTGCACTTACTCTAGCAGATCCTATAGTGGGAACATCAATATCACCATAGCAGATCCCAGGGCCCGCACTTACTCTAGCAGATCCCATAGTGGGATCATCAATATCACCATAGCAGATCCCAGGGCCCGCACTTACTCTAGCAGATCCCATAGTGGGCCCTATATGAGGAGAGCAGGGGCATGTTATAGTTGTGGGCGGACTGGACACCTAGCACGTGATTGCCCATACAAGAGAAGGAATGAGCTCAGACCTCCTATACCTGGTGACCAGAGGCCAAGAAGCAATGCTCGAGTTTTGCACTGACCCACCAAGATGCCAGTGCCAATGACCGGGTGGTGACAGGTATATTACCAGTCAGCTTGATTGATGCCTCTATTTTGTTCGATTCTGGCTCTATGCATTCCTTTATTTCAGTTAGTTTTTCTAGATAATTACACTGCGTACTTGAGAAACTAGAAGAACCATTGTATGTTCTTACACCCCTATAGAAAACAGTAATTGTTGACATTAGTGCAAGAATTGCATAATTCAAATAGGGGTAGGAGAGTTAGTGACAAATCTTATATAACTTGACATGCAAGACTTTGACATCATTTTGGGAATAGGCTGGATGTCTCAGTACCACACTCATATTGACTGCTAGAGTAAAAGAGTGATATTCTAGATACCTGAAGAACCAGGGTTCTTCTTTCAAAGCGATGCACCCGTGTAATGTAATTCATCATTACATTAATTTCTGCCCTGAAAGCTAGGAAGGCATTAGGAAAGGAGTATAAGACTTATTTAGCCTGTGTAATGGATACCTGAAAGGAGACCAAATTGGAGGATATTCCAGTAATGAATGAATACCCTAATGTTTTTCCAGAAGATCTTCCTGGTTTGCCACCAGAGAGAGAGATTGGATTTGTAATTGATTTGATTCCCAATACCACACCAATCTTCGAAAACCTTCTATAGAATTGCTCCAACTGAAATAAAAGAATTAAAGGAACAGTTGCAAGATCTGCTTGATAAAGGCTTCATTCGACTTAGTGTGTCATCTTGGGGAGCTCTAGTATTGTTTGTAAAGATGAAAGTTTGAGGTTATGTATTGGTTATCGAGGATTGGACAAGGTAACTGTAATAACCCCAAATTTTTTTTTTTAATATAAAAAGGGATAGAATAGTCCTTTAAAATTGATATAAGGGGTAAAATTGGAAGGAATCAAAAGATAATGGCATAGTTGTAGATATGTTGAAGTGTTAGGGGCAAAATGGGAATTTAATAATATTAAACAAAGGTGAATAGTGCTTTGATGTGATTTAAATGGGGTGGTTGGTGGCTCACGGGAATGAAACCGAGAGAGAGTCACAGAGAGGGGGTTCTCAGGCGTGGAGGAAAAGAAGGAAAGAAAAGGAGAAGAAGAAGAAGAAGAAAGAAGAAGAGGAAGGAGATTCGAGGAGGAGGGGGATCCCGGTTGCACTTCCAGCTGAAGGGAAAAACGTAGATCTCCTTCCCCTCTACGCAAGGACCTCGATTTCCAAAAAGAAAAAGGTAAATATCCGTCCCTATCTAGTCTTTTGATGACATTAGGCTATACAAAGGGTGGATATAGTCTAGAGGGGTCGGATAAGGGTTGTAGAGGTGGTTAAAAGAGGAAGAATCGGATTTTAACAAATTTTTCCGGCACTACGGAAAAACTGTGTCGAAGTCCCAACTTCGGCGAATTATTTAGGGGGTCAAACGGCCTCCGATGATGATGCATGTTACCTCTTTGGAATTCCCTATGAGCGTAGAATGTTAGGTAAAAATTTCATCAAATTTGGAGTCCTGAAAGTGGATCAAACCCGGGATGAAGTAACCGGCTGTCGGTCCGGGTTACTGTTCATCCGGGTGGAAAATAGGGGATTTCATGCTATAATAGGGTATTAAGTCTAGATCAAGCTAAAAGGGACCTTGTACTCGTGCAAGGGAGTCCCTAATACACATAAATGATGAGTTAATTAATAGTAAAAGAAAAAGAGAAAGAAAAGAAAAGATTTAGAGAACGGGGGAGTTGAATCAATTAAAGTTCCCTATATTATAATTGGCACGTAGATTATAGCCCTTGATACAAAACTAAATGTATTGTAAATGCATGTCACAGCTGGGCAAGAAGCTAGGGAACAAGAGGAAGAAGTCCCCTGCTGCCTACTGTAAAATTCTAGAGGCGTATCAAGGCTGTGCCGGATTGGCAGGTGAGTGGGAGTCATGTACTTTGCACCATGAGCATTCCTTATTCATTTTCATGAATGTCGCCAAGTGTGAATTGATTCCACTTGAGCATATTGATTGATATTGTAGTAGATTCCTCTATAATCTTGATTCTCCATGCTTGATTATTCTGTACATGCATTGGAAGGAACATTGAGAGGAATTACGAGGGGTTGATGAGTAATCAAATTGATTCCGAATTATGAAATGATTTCTTTTGTAAATTGATTTCATTTCCTCTATTTCAAAGACTTGTGAGTGGTAGCCTTGATTATACTCCTTTATGAGTAATTAAATTGGATCTGAATTGTGAAATGACTTCTTTTGTAAATTGATTTCATTTCCTCTATTTCAAAGACTTGTAGAGCCCTTCTCATGGTATATTGAGTTGCATTGTACTCCCGTGATTCCTCACTCCCAACCCTGATGTTAGTTTATGATTGGGTCATGATCGAGTGAGTGGTAATCTTGATTATACTCCTTTTTAGTAGAGTATTGGGAGGGTGCATTATGGCATTTATGCATGGCTTGGCAGTATCTGCAGGACACCTACAGTCGATGGGGTTGAACATCGGCCTTTGTGCACATAGTAGCCTTCTGGGTGGGCGGAGCCCAGTCCCTTCCTAGGGGGGGACACGGCCCTAGGCGTAGGATCGGCCGGTCCTACGACTTATATTCTGCTTGCCGCCGGGCATAGTAAGACCCCGCGAGGTGCAGTATGGCTTTCCGCGGATGTAGAATTCCCGCGAGGTGCCGTTTAGTATGTAGATGTGAGATGGATTTCTGTTCTGGATACTGGCCAGCATTTATATGATCAGTGTGGTGTCTTATCCTGCATATGCATGTGACAGTAGGGAGTTGTTGCTGGTTCGCCTGGGGCGTAAAACCCACCTCCCGATAGCTGTCTAGCATTTATGTTATCGGTATGGTGTCTTATCCTGCATATGCATGTGACAGTAGGGAGTTGTTGCTGGTTCGCCTGGGGCGTAAAACCCACCTCCCGATAGCTGTCTAGCATTTATGTTATCGGTATGGTGTCTTATCCTGCATATGCATGTGACAGTAGGGAGTTGTTGCTGGTTCGCCTGGGGCGTAAAACCCACCTTCCGACAGCTGTCTAGTGATGATTTACATATTGGTGTGGTGTCATATTCGATGTATGCATATGGCAGTAGGGAGTTGTTGCTGGTTCGCCTGGGGCGTAAAACCCACCTCCCGATAGCTGTCTTGTTGATGATTCAGCCTATTGACACCTGATTTATATGATTCAGTACTATGACCTGTTGAACATATTCATGAGTAGCATATATGTTGACTTGATTATTCCATATATGCTTCAGATGAGTTGATATTGATTGTGGTGATATTGATGATTTACTCCATATTCTTTATGTTGAGTTCATGTTCATCTTGTTATTGATCTTGAGATTTTACCTCGAGCCATGATTATATCTTGTCTCATGTGCATAGTACTCTCTACTCCACTCACTGAGTATTTATATACTCACTCCCCAGTTTGATGTTTTTGATTGCAGGAAAGGTATTGTATAGAGAGGAGCAGGATTAGTGGTTGCCTGCTAGCTGTGCCGCTCCATAGTATAGTATAGTATAATATAGATAGAGGTTTATACCCTTTTGGTGTATTATAAACCTTCTATTGTATATAGTGTATAGTTACAGTCATAGATCCTGTTGTGGATATGGGTTTGACCATGGATGGAATGGGAACCAGATTTTTATACATATGAGTTATATGCCTGAGATAATGTATTGATATATATTGTCCAGGTTCATTATGTGACGGATTATGTGATTGCTGCTCTAACAGGTAGTGTGTTGTATGTATTGAGATAATCCTGACAGGTCACTATAGGAAAAGTGATCATTTTGTGCATGCATCATGCCAAATTTTTCAAGATTTATTGATGATTGATAGGTAGTAGGGTTCTACGCGGTGGCTGGTGGCCTTATGCCTACCCGCACCCTAGGACCGTCGCGGCGGCCCGCCGGGAACGGGGCGGGGGTCGTGACAGTAACAATAAAGAACAAATATCTTCGGCCCCGGATTGATGAATCTTGTAAAGTGTATACTGATCATAAGAGTTTAAAATACCTTTTTATCCAGGAGGAACTCAATATGAGACAGAGAAGACGGTTGGAATTGATAAAAAAATTATGCCTTATCTATACACTACACCCCGAAAAAAAAAAAAGCTAATGTTGAGGTAGATACACCGAGCAGAAAAGCTTCTGGTAGTATTGCTACTTTACTCACCTCCAAGAAAAGCTAATATTGTGGTAGATACACCGAGCAGAATATGAAGAGCAGATACCCTCACCCCTTTGAGTAATCAAGTAATTTACTCTTTTAAATTCGAGGATGAATTTTATATAAGGGGGGAGGATGTAATAACCCCAAAAAAAAATTTATATATATAAAGAAGGATAGAATAGTCCTTAAAAATTGATATAAGGGGTAAAATTGGAAGAAATCAAAAGTTAATGGCATAACAATAGATACGTTGAAGTGTTAGGGGCAAAATGGGAAGAAATCAAAAGTTAATGGCATAACAGTAGATGTGTTGAAGTGTTAGGGGCAAAATGAAAATTTAATAATGTTAAATAAAGGATGAACAGTGCTTGATGTGATTTAATTAGGGGGTTTGGTGGTCTCAGGCGTTGGATTTGAAACAGAGAGGGAGAGACACAAAGAGAGTGGTCTCAGGCAGTGACAAATAAAAAAAACAAGAAGAAGAAGAAGAAGAAGAAAGAGGAAGGGGATTTGAGATGGAGGGGAGCCCCGGTTGCGCTGCCAGCTGAAGGAAAAAGCGTAGGTCTCCTTTTCCTCTACGCAAGGATCCAAGTTTCAGAAGAAGAAAAGGTAAATACCCATCCCTACCTAGTCTGTTAGAGGATTTGAGACTATAAAGAGGGTAGATAGGAGTTTTAGAGGTGGTAGAAAGGGGAAGAATCGGATTTGACAAGATTTTTCCGGCATTGCGGAAAAACTGTGTCGCAGTTCCAACTTCGGTAAATTATTTCGGAGGTCAAACGGCCTCCGATGATGATGTATCTTACCATTTTGGAAACTCCTATAAGTGTAGAATATTAGATATAAATTTAATAAAATTTGGAGTTTGGAAAGTGGATCAAAATCGGGATGAAGTAATCCGCTTTCAGTCCGGGTTACTGTTCATTTGAGATGAAAAAAAGTGAGAAAATGGTGGGAGTCGCCTCAAAACGCGCCGGAGTCGACTCGAGGTCAACTGGAGTCGACTCGGGGCAGATTGGGGTCGACTCATGCCTCAGAGGGGTCGACTCTCTCTGGGAGTTCAGAAAATGAAGTTTTGCGGCTCTGTGGTTGGGGTCGACTCACGCTTCAGTGAAATTTTTAGTAAAGGAGGATTTTGACTCTTTCTCACACCTTGACCCTATAGCAGTAGCCTAAGGTGTGTGCATGATGCTTTTGCATCATAATACATATAAGGGGAAGATTAATTAATAAGAATAAAGGGAAAAAAAGAAAGGATGTTAATTAAGGGAGGAAGTTGTGTCAACTGAAACTTTTATGTTTATGATTGATACATAGATAATAAGCCCTTGATGCAAGACCAAGAGCATGATTAATGTATGTTTCAGTAGGCAAGAAGCTAGGAAACAAGAGGAAGAAGTCCCTTACTGCCTACTGTAGATTTTTGGAGGCGTATCAGGGCTGTGCCAGATTGGCAGGTGAGTGGAAGTCATGTACTTTGCACCATGAGCATTCTTAATTCATTTTCATGAATATTGCCAAGTGTGAATTGATTTTACTTGTGCATATTGATTGATATTGTAGTAGATTCCTCTATAATCTTGTTTCTCCATACTTGATTATCTTGTGCATGCATTTGAGGGAACATTAAGAGAAATTACAAGGGGTAGAAGAGTAGTTAAATTGGATCCGAATTGTGAAATGACTTCTTTTGTAAATTGATTTCATTTCCTCTATTTCAAAGACTTGTGAGTGGTAGTCTTGATTATACTCCTTTATGAGTAGTTAAATTGGATCCAAATTGTGAAATAACTTCTTTTGTAAATTGATTTCATTTTCTCTATTTCAAAGACTTGTAAGTGGTAGTCTTGATTATACTCCTTTATGAGTAGTTAAATTGGTTCCGAGTTGTGAAATGACTTCTTTTGTAAATTGATTTTTATTTTCTCTATTTCAAAGACTTGTAAAGCCCTTTTTTTGTGGCATATTGAGTTGCATTGCACTCCCTTGACCCCTCACTCATAACCCTGATGTTAGTTTATGATTGGGTCGGAGTCGAGTGAGTGGTAGTCTTGATTATATTCCTTTTTAGTAGAGTATTGGGAGGGTGCATTATAGCATTATGCATGGCTTGGCAGTATCTATAGAACATCTATAGTCGATGGGGTTAGACATCGGCCTGTGTGCACATAGTAGCCTTCTAGGTGGGCGGAACCCAGTCCCTTCCTAGGAAGGACACGTCCCTAGGCGTAGGATCGGCCAGTCCTGCGACTTATATATCTGCTTGCCGCCGGGCATAGTAAGACCCCGCGAGGTGCAGTATGGCTTTCCGCGGATGTAGAATTTCCGTGAGGTGCCGTTTAGTATACAGATGTGAAATGTTTATATGGATTTCTGTTCGGGATACTGGCCAGCATTTGTATTATTGTGTGGTGTCATATTCCTACATATGCATGTGACAGTAGGGAGTTGTTGTGATTCGCCTGGGGCGTAAGACCCACCTTCCGATAGCTGTCTTGTTGATGATTCAGCCTATTGACACCTGATTTATATGTTTTAGTATTATGACCTGTTAAGCATATTCATGTTATCATACATGCTTATTTGATTATTCTGTATATGCTCCAGATAAGTTGACTATGACTATAATGATGTTGTGATGATTTACTACATATTTCATATGTTGAGTTATGTGTATCCTGTTATTGATGACTACTCATATGCTTTTCAGATTTCTCCTCGAGCCATGATTATATCTTGTCTTATGTGCATAGTACTCTCTACTCCACTCACTGAGTATTCATATACTCACTCCCCAGTTGATATTTTTGTTGCAGGGCAGGTGTTGTATAGAAAGGAGCAGGGTTAGAGATTGCCTGCTAGCTGTGCCGCTCCATAGTATAATGTAAATAGAGGTTTATACTTTTTGGTGTATTATAAACCTTCTGTTGTATATAGTGTATAGTTATAGTCATAGATCCTGTGGTGGATATGGGTTGACCATGGAAGGATTGGAAAGCATATATACATATATGTGCAGATCAGTTGTGTGTCTGTGATAATGTATTGCTATATATTGTCCAGGTTTATTATGTGACAGATTATGTGATTGCTGCTCTAACAGGTAGTATTTTTTTGTATGTATTGAGATAATCCTGACAGGTCAATATAGGAAAGGTGCTCATTTTGTGTATGCATCATGCCAAAATTTTCAGGATTTATTGATGATTGATAAGTAGTAGGGTTCTACGTGGTGGCTGGTGGCCTTATGCCTACCCGCACCCTAGGACCGTCGCGGCGGCCCGCCGGAATGGGGCGGGGGTCGTGACAGCCCCATAAATGCGGCAAGGTTTGCTTTGTGTGGGCAGCTTCATAAAAAGTCTAGTGGGTTAAAGGATAAAAGTCTCGTTTCACAAAACCTCAGGCTCGGGCTCAAACTCGGGCACGGTACAGAACTCTGTATTGAGATCGAGCTCGGACTTGTTTGGCACAGTAAAGGCTCAAGCTTGATCTTGTAAAACTCGTTTGTCCGAGCCCGAGCCCGAGCCCGAGCCCGAGCCCGAGCTCGAGCTCGGGGATGGGGATAGGGATGGAGCGGGCGGGGGAGAGAAGAAAGAAGGAAAGAAAGAAAGAAAGAAAGAAAGAAAAGAAGGAAAAAAAAAGAAGGAAAGAAAGAAAAAAAGAAAAGAAGTAGAAAGAAGGAAAGAAAAAGAAGGAAAGAAAGAAGAAAAAGAAAAGAAGAAGAAAGAAGGAAAGAAAAAAAAAGAAGGAAAGAAAAAAGAGAAGAAAGCACTCACCGGTTCGTCGTTGCATGCGGTGCTCGCGGCCGAAGCACTCACCGGTTCGTCGTTGCATGCGGTGATCGCCGGCTTCGGCCGCGAGCACCGCCGGCACGGGCGTCGGCCGCAGGCACGGTCAAGGGCGCCACGGGCTCGGCCGCAGGTGCTGCCGGCTGTGGCCCGACTCTTCCGTGCGAAGAACTCCTCCCTGATTCGCTGGTGGAGGAGGGTTTCTCCTCCCCTCCTCTATCGTGTTAGAACGGGAAGGAGGAGTCGGAAAAGATGGGGAAAGAAAGGGGGAGAAAGGGAGAAGAAAAGGAATCGGGAACGGGAAGGTTCTGAAGAAATCGAGAAAGGAGAAGAAAAGAAAAGAAAAGAGAGGAGAAAATGGGTTAACGGGTTGGGTTCGGGTTAACGGGTTGAATCCTAACCCGAACCAATCCAATCTGATTTAAAGAAATTAAATGGATTTGGATTAGCTCGAGTTGGGTCTGAGCTAAATCCAACTGGGTTCAATCATATTGGAATTTAAATTGATTAAGCCAATTAAAATTTAATTGGGTTGAGTTCAAGTTTAATTGAGTTTGAATCCAATTAAATTGTTAATTGGACTGAGTCCTCGGACTCGTGAGCTGCTCGGGCTCGAGCTCGGGCTCGGATTTTAACGGGCCTCATTTTGGGCTCAGGCTTGTTTGACTAACGAGCCGAGCTCGAGTCGAGCTTTTACCGAACCGAGCCCGAGCCGAGACCGAGTAGCTCGGCCCGTTAATAGGCTTAATTGGGACACATCGCTGATAGCGATCTTCTTTTTTTTTTTGCTTATAATAGTGTGATATCTACATAAATGCAGAATGGTGCAGTCCATGCGGCCAGCCACATTTGTATATTTTTATACATGTGTGTCCCTGTGTATATATATTGATCGCATAAACCTACATGTGTCTGTCCGGTCAACTACATAAAAAAATATGCCAATTGCATAGAGGTATTTTATGATTTAAAAAATAAAACTAATTTTTTGCATTTTTGAACAGCGAGCAGCCAACCTTTTCTCCTGTTCTAGAACTTCTTTTAAGAACAAATTTTTCCCCCACATGTTTATTTTTTACTGGTTTAATTTACTTGCTTATTTTTTCGAATTAAAAGGAAAAAGAAATTATTCTACTCTTAGATTATAAATTCCAATTTTTTCATGAATTATCTTGAAAGAAGATAGCTCACTTTTATCTTTTGATATAGGTAGAATTTCGGAGGCAGAACTGCACATTCGGTAGTCCGCTTTAATTTTGGAGTTATACCTTTCAATGATGCCTGCAGCCAAAAAAACACATACAAGGTAATGTATCTTTAATCGTTCCGTTATCATGACTCTATTTTTTTTGCCGCGTAAGAGAACATATTCAAGGTAATCTTTTTTCAGCAATTGCCACACCATTACCTTGATCTTTTCCCTTGTTTCCGTTCATATTCCATCAATAAGCCCTAGCAATAGTGGAAGAATCAAATATAATCTACTCTTCTCTCTTCCCAGTTCAAGCAGAATGGTCGCAGAAGATAAAGAATAGGATTGATGTAAGTTCCTTAATCGAACACACACACACAAAAAAAAAAGCTTTTGTCAAATGGTCTGATATTTTTTGCTTCGGTGTAGTCAAAATCTGCTACGAAGCGCAGGTTACCTTACGAAACAGGATGCTAGTGTTTCCTGAAATGGCTTACGAAAAAGGAGCTATCACAGATTAAAACTCTGTAAGACACCAACACAGAACAGGATGCCAGACGGTTTTGCAGTAAAATATATATGATAGGCCATTTACTCCTTCATTCAAACGCACCAGAACGTTTCTTCAACAAGAAAGTAACTTAACCAACTCATGACTTAATTATGCTTTCACATCAATTTCCGGACCATCTTGTAAAAGAGAGATAAATTCCATACAAGGCTCTCCAACATATTGGAGCTTGAATCTGCATTTGTCATGGATGCAGTGTGTAGATCTCCATCCAAATGATCACGAGATTGTACAAATCCATTCTGTATGATGCAATTGTAATACATATTGAATGCACCATTTGAGAATATTGCTTTGCACAGATTCATACAAATTCAGGAACCTGTCTCTGTTTCCATCCCTTCCTCACAAACTTTTTCTTTACAAGCAATTGGCTTTCTCTTCTTCCAACAACAAGCTATGAGGCGGGCAAAATTCGTCTAATTCGAAGAGTCTGAGAGGCCAGCAAGTGCACTATGTTTGTATTTACCAAGAAAAAAACAATGAAAAGAAGGGTTATCAGTAGGAACTAATAAATTCCTAAAATGACTTTTGATATTCATATGTATGTATGTATGTCCTCGTAATGTAGCCTTCCTTTTACCAAGCAATGCCCCTGACAAGGCCCCATTTGTAACCAACATGCACAGATTGCCTGAAGCCTCCATTAAAACCCTCTTGTGCAGAAGCTTCCTTGCCTGCTGTTATACCATCTCGATATCCCATCCAAATTTTGTCAAGAAATCCAAACTGTTGTGGTTCTAAAAGTTTCAAAAAGATATTGTTTGCATATCCATATAGATAAAGGTCAGTGAAGCATTAGAAAATTTTGCACATGTATGTGATGATTAGTACATGAATTGTCACAATCTCCAAGGATACTGTATGGTTTTTATTGTGTCTGCACTTCCCTTCTGTGTCTAATGCAGATGCATGAGTCGGTCCATCATCTGAAATGTCAAGCCAAAGATCATCTTCACACCAAAAATCATCAGTTCCATCATCTGAAACAAAGTCATGTGCTAAGTCAACACTGATCTTGTTATTTTGTTTTGAACCAACACTAAATACATGCGTTTATAAAATGCAAACTTCATGGCAACTCTTTTAAAACCAATGGATAGGAAGAGAATAGAGAGGATAAACCATTGCAGTGTAGAGAACAGTTGAGATTACCAACTGGATGATCATGGGAAACAATTAAAGGACAGCAATCAAATAACCCTCATAATAACAGTCTCATTCTTTAAAAAATATAGAATAAGTTTCTATATTCTTTTGAACCACGCATTCCAATATACCATCTCTAGTCCTTCTATGACACATCAAGAAACAAAGTATGAAGTTATGCAAAAAATATAGGCAGACATTAAGGATATATGCCATTAATTTAACGAATGCCCAGTAGTAATAGTGTTTTTTCAGCAATTTAAATAGAGCTCAAGTACCTACAGACTCACCCATTACCTGTACAATGGACAGGCAAGCCTAAAATTTCATCTTTTTACTAACAAATTTATAAGAACATTTTCTTTTTAAGAATTGATATAATTCAAATAATAGAACTAAATTTAAAATTCAAATTTAAGTATTTATCTTACAGTGGTGGCAAAAATAACTCCAGTAACCGCAATACGTTTGCCTAAACCCCATCTCTTAAAAGGGGAAATCCTAAGGCACAATGTTAACTCTCAAAGCCAATCAGATATGCTTTAAAACTGCTCTCACCAATCGTGCATCTTTGAGTTCAGAGGCCCTTGGTCTTCTGTTGCCAAAGTCACCAAGTGCTAATAAGAGTAAGATCATGGTATGATCAAATGAAGTAGTAAGTTGAAGCGCATTTTGCTATATCCAAGTAAAAAGGAACATTTAAAAAATATTTTAAGTGTCGCATAATTTTGGAGCACCACTGCACTCCATTTGTTGATCAAATATATTAAAAAGATTTTCCTTTTGCATGACATCATAAACTAGCTGTATATGACCTCAAACACACACACACACAGAGCTATGACTTGAATACATCCTCTGCAACTTTCAGAAAAAATCACTGAATTTAAGCAAGCTATCATTTGCTTGATTATGCATGGATGAACTTTTGTCATCTTGCATGCTTAGCGCAAGTATCTCAATTACAAATTTCAAATTTGATAAGCTTTTGTGTTCTTCATTTGATGATAAGATAGAGCTAGTTATAGGAACTAACTCAACAAGTTTTTTGTGGGGCTTGGCCTAAGGTATACTACCTTGAATTTTATGCTAATTTAAAGGATGTGGATCTAGAATCATGCAATATGCGATCACTTGGTAATCTACTGAAAGAATGCACAAGCAGAACATCAGACTCGTGGCGACAACCTTAGCAGGCTAAGTACTGCAACTGAAACAATCCTTGACGATAATTATCCGTTGACATAAATAACTTTTATACTTTAAGGAAATTTTGTTTCTTCTTGAATTTAAAAGATACCATGTATTGACTTCATGTAGCCAGTAAATCTATGATTCACAATAAGAGATGGATAGCAGGCTTCTCATGGTTTTTGAGTGACTACATAAAAGATCAATACTTTGATACATATATACACGAAGAGTAGGAGTTCTTGTGTAACTGGAGAAATACTCTATTTCTAGGCTAGAGGCTAAGAAAATTACAACAATAAAGTGCCAATTGATGTTGGGTATACACATCATATAAAGTGCAAATGATCACTTGATATGTGTTAAATCTTTATCTAGACTCACAAAGAACCAACTCTTGATGATGATTATCACCTATACATGACAAGAAGAAAGCACAGAAGGATGACGTTTTCAGGTCTACAAAGTCCAACACTTCAAATTTTCAAAACCATTCTGAGCTATTATCACATCTTTTCAATATAACAAACCAAATACAAGATCTAAAACCTACTCAACAAGAGAGAAGCCAGGCAGGATCATGGAATTCATACCTTGATCATTTTGGTCTTGCCTAGCGGATGGCAGTGAAACATTTTCCATATTTACTTGCCCTCTTGGCATATTCAGATTCCCAGGCTCCTCAGCTTCATTACGTGAACCTTCTGCCATTCCAAACCCTGCAAAATGAAGCGCAAGCACAGAGATAAGACAGCTTGCGCAATACCACAATTGTTGTACCAAAGTGCACATCTTCAAAGAAAACTAGCATCTTACAGCAACACTTTAGAACTTATTATCAGGGAAGTATATGATAGATATTGGTTTACAAATCACAGATTGCACTTTGCACATCTATTACGCACATATGCAATCTATATAGCTCAATACTAATAAACTCATAGGAGACCTCATAAAAAATAGGAAAAAAAACACTATTCCCTTGCATCTTAACTTGTACATGAGCAAAGCTTTGGATCAAAAGGGATACTATACAAAAAGTCAGCACTCATTCAGTTTACATTAAAGAAAAATCGCATCTTCCCAATCAGTTGCTTTATTGCTGTCCTAAGTCGTTATTATGGGCTATGCTAATCCCAAAAGA
Organism: Phoenix dactylifera; assembly: GCF_009389715.1. NCBI lineage: Eukaryota > Viridiplantae > Streptophyta > Magnoliopsida > Arecales > Arecaceae > Phoenix > Phoenix dactylifera. The sequence continues at coordinate 446,414 of NW_024067705.1, forward strand.
TGAACCATGGAACATATGATTAAGAAAAAATATCTTAAATTAAAAATTTGTAACATGCACTACTTTTGACAATATTGAACATGATTTCTTTTGGGAATCTAATTCCCTATGAACAGTATTTCCAGCAGAATTATCTACCACTTCGAGGGGATCAAAACCTCCAAAGTTCTGTAGGCAATCTTACCAAAGTGATTGCTTGAACCCTAGCCAGTGAGGCTTGTAAACATGGTATACATATTCATAGCCTTTGATTGACAAACAAGAAAAAAAAAAAATCTCTAATGCTAGGCAAACTAGGATAAGTAAAATAAATAGAAAAAAAAATAATAGAGTCAACATGATGGTGGATTTCCTTCGCAAGATAGAAGTGCATATCTATTTCAATAGCATTACAATCAACGTGGAACAGCAAATTCACAAATTAATCATGAGTTTTTTACATATATACAAATAATACAATACCAAAATCCCATTCAGGCTGCAAACACTTGGGTAAGATATTATGTTGTGTATATAGGCCTGGATCCACATTACAAATTCCTACTACATTGCTCAAGCAATTTGTAACTAGGCCTTACGAACAACGTCAGGGGCGTAGAGACTCTCTTTTCAGCAGTACACAAGGATCTTGCTGCTTATCCCATTGGAATGTCCAATTTTGAAGGGAAGGTTTCCCCAATAAATACGGCGGCCAACACCATAATGTAAAACACTCTTGTTCTATCATTTTTGAAGATTAAGAGATAATCCACTGAGGGTTTTCAATAGGTAAAGTTTGTTTCAATCAAGAGATTTGTTTTCAAGCACATGAGTTGGAGAACAAACCTCATGGATTGCAAGTTTGGCTATGATAACAACTCCTTGCACTGCTCAGACCAATGTCAAAAGTGAAATTCCCAGATTCTTATTCTCGCTATTTTATGTGAGATGAGTTCTTACATGCCCATCCTCCTAAAGTGCATAGTAGTTTCTCCTACACAGTTATTCATACTCCAACCACATGTTCACCTACTACCATAACCTTACTGTAATATCCGGGCCCACAACCTACTAGGCCCAATAAGAAATGGGCCCAGTTAAGGGTTTGGGCCCAAATTTCACTGTGGGCAGTATTATTTTAATAGTTATTATAATGGTACGGAAAAAAAAATGAAGGGATAAGACCGACAGGGAAGGGTTACCTCACCCCCTGCTGGCAGCCGATGCCGGCGCGCCGGAGACAGGGGGCGGCGGCCAGTCCCGGAGTATGGAGGAAAGGAGAGGATGGGACCTCTCAGAGGGGGGTTTCATCCTCTAAATAATTATTTAAGCCTCTGCCGGCAACCCCAAGTCACAGACTCCCTAAACTTTGAACGAGAGAGAGAGCCGAAGCCCTGGAGCCTAAGGCCAAGGAGCCCTGAAGCTCTGGAAAGGAAGGACTACTAGGGAGGAAGCACTGCCGACTACAACTGGCCAAGGTAAGGAGTTTTTTTTTTAGGTTAGGGTTTAACAGAAGTAAGGAAACCCCTCTGTGGGGTGCTCTTCCCCTCTGTGTCAACAGTGAAATAGAGGGGAGGAGGCCGGCACAGGAGAGGGAGAAAAACCCACAAGCCCGGGTCGGGTCGGACTCACAGGCCGCGACCATCCGGACCGAACCCAACCGGGCTCGGCCTGTTGACGAACCGGACACCGCGGCCTCGGCCGCGGGTACCTTGGGGTTCGGGGGGCAACCCGGGCCGCCAGATCTGGCCGGGACGACAATAGAGGCGGCCACAGGGCCGCCAGCCCCGGCCGGACCACCACCTCTTCTCCGGCAAGGGGTGGTGGTGCCGGAAGGAAGAACCAAGGAGAAAAAAAAAAAAAAAAAGAGAGAGAGAGAGGGAGGAAAAATTAGAATGAACTCACCGAACCGAAGAGGCTTCATTCTTGGACCCGGCCTTACCTCACCGTGGTCGGAGCAGGGGGAGATCTCCCGGAGGAGATCCAGCCGCGACCCAACTTCCCGGCACTCCTCTTCTCCGGCATCGCTTCGGAGAAGAGGAAGGGGGGCCGGCCTTTCTTCCGCCAGTGCTCCGGGGGGAAGCTCCGCCTCGGTCGGTGGATCGGTGGGGAGCCTCGTCTCCCCGGTCGCCTGCGAGAGAAGAAAGGGAGGAGACGGAGGGTTCGGTGGGGACGAAAGGCCGAAAGGGCTAGGGCTTTCGGTCGGAAACGAGGAGAAAGAGAGAAAAGGAGAGGAAAAGAGTGGAAGAGAGAAAAGAAGAGGGAGTGACCGAGAGAGAGAGGAGGCCGTAGATCCGGCCGGAGGAGAAGAAGGGGAGCCAGAGGGCCGGCCGGAGGCATGGGTTCGGTGGAGACGAAGGAGAAAAGAGAGGAGAGAGAGGAGAGCGGGAGATGAAGAGGCGCAAGCCTCTGGAAGGGGGGAGAAAAACCCTGATAACGGGTTCGCGGGTCGGATCCGAATCCGAACCCGCAACCCGTTAAGCCCAAAGAAAAAAAAAAGAAAAAGAAAAAGAAAAAGAAAAAGGGAAAGGGTTTAGCCAAATTTGACTAAACCCGAGCCCAATCAAATTGGGCTAAGTCTGGACAAGCCAGACTATAAATTTAACCAAAATTAAGCCCAAATGGAATGAGGCCCAAACCCAATTCGGCTGGAATTGGTCCTAACAGACCAAACTAATGGAAATCGGCCCAATTAAAGCCCAATTCAAGCCAATGTAATTAATTTGGGGGGCCAAATTGATTCCGGATTGACCCTGACTCAGGCCCAAACGGGTCACAGTGACCCTAAACCCGAAATTAAACCCAATTAAGCTGGGAATTAAGCTTAGTGGCCAATCGGAAGGCCAATTAAGACTTATGAGCCCAGCCAAGACCCCAATACAGAGGAATTAGGCTTGGGCTAAATTTCAGGTAGAAAAGAAAATAACATATTGTTATTATGACATGATTGTAGGTGACTTAGGACTCGTCACCAGGACGCAGGAGACCTAGGAGAAAGGCAAATTACTGTAAGTAACTTGTTTTAATCTTGTTGTGAATCATGTATGTAAGTAGCCTGCCATAATCTTTATGGATCATACATGAAATTTAACATGTTATGCATGTATTGTAGGCTAAGAACGATATGTGTATCTGACATGCTCTAGTTACACAAGATATGATGATATATGCTTTATATTCCGTTATGCCTACAAAATACTGGGATTACATTACATGCTAAGATATGAGTTATGAAATATGAACATGGGTGGTACATGTCAGTCACATAATTCATAGTTGTGCACATATTATGTTTTCATAGCTCTTGTGATACATGCAAAATGAATTGAATTCCATATTATGATTTTTATTAGCATGAGTGTAAAGAATGATAATGATTTGCTCTAGCGGCATATTGCTTGTAAAGGAGTACCTAAGAACTCCTATTGCTACGGGCCGAATGCAACTGAGCCGGCCTTGCCAGTGGCCGATAATGACTGAGCCAGCCCCGCCAGTGGCCGACTAATAACTGAGCAGGCCCCGCCAGTGACCAATAATGAATTCGCCGTAGCATCTGTGAGGTATTACCTATACGAAGCATTATTTATGAACTCTTAAGAGCTACTGACCCAATGTAACTGAGCCGGCCTTGCCAGTGGCCGAGAATGACTGAGCCAGCCCCGCCAGTGGCCGCCTAATAACTGAGCCGGTCTCGCCAGTGGCCAAGAATGACTTCGCAGTAGCATTTAAGAGCACGACCACGGCATGCCGGTGGCACGATTTTTCCTACATGTGCATATTACATGATTTCTTGACATTGTAGGATACTGTTTTATTTACTCAGCATGGATATTTTATTATGACGATTGATTTAGTAGCATACATGTCAGCTTCTCAAACTCTGATAAGCATGGTTAGCATTTTTAGTTGATTCGACAAGATTATGCAGGATTACTTACTGAGCCGTGTAGCTCATGCCTGTTCATTTACGTTTTTTTTTTAGATCACCACCAGTGACAGCTGCCAGAAGCATTTTTCTTTTGCAACAGGGCTTCTTTATTTTTGGGGATGATATAAATAAACTTTTGTGTATATAAACTATGTAGAAGCTCTGTACTTTATATGAACCAGTGGGTTGTAATACCTTCTTTTGATATATACAAGTTACACTGCTTTTGACTACCTGTTGACCATGTACGAGGCTGCGTGCTATTGTGGGCAGTAGTCGGCAATAGCACGGCCGTGTCACGGAGCCGGATCCGGGGCGTGACACTTACCAATCGAGCTTCCTTTGCTTTTGAACATTTTTTTACCAATGACTTGGCTTAAGGCAGGTATAGATGACAAATATGTAGAACGGTGAGTCCTTACTTAACTGTCTCATTCATATATTTATTAGTTTCCATTCCTTCCAAATATATTTTCTTTCAAAAAAAAAAAAGCAATAACCACATTGGTTAATCAAGTCATGATCATCGTATTAAATTGTTGATATACGTCATAGCTTATTATCACTACAAAAGAAAGGACATCTCCCGACGCTTTCTTGGGTCTTTACCGACGCTTATAAGCGTCGGTAGATCTCCTGGCCACGCTCCCCAAAGCGTGGGTAAAACGTCGGGCAGGTGGGCGTGGGCTCGGTTTAGGCCGACGCGTCAAGAAAGCGTCGTCGACCTATGCCGACGCTTTTAAGCGTCGTTCATCACGGAGGTAACCGACGCTTAAAAGCGTCGGCGAACTTGTTGGTTACTGTAGGACTAGGCCGACGCGATAAAGCATCGTTAAAGGCGTGCCAGTTTACGTGTCAGTTGCTTTTTCCGACGCTTAAAAGCGTCGGCAATAAAAAAAAATTTAATAAAAGTAATTTTTAATACTCTGTGTACATTAAATTCTAACAAAACAAATACACTGAATCACATATATAACAAAATACACGTCACAAACAAAAACTTTGATTACATTCATATTATCATATTTGATTACATTGTACTTCAAAAACATTCTAAAAACATACATCTCAAATTCCTAAGTACACAATCTACAATATGTATCAAGGGTCGACGGCATCATCATCTCTACGAGTAGATGAAGTATCATCAACCTGCAAGAAAAAAAAATATTTTAGAAACTAAAAATACGAAAGTCATCACGCTAATACAAGAATACATTATAATTACATAAAATATTCAAATAGATTTAGTTATGTACCGGAGGAGCAAATCTCTGCAAAAAGGATGAAATATGGTCAAGCTGATCCTGCAAAGATTGTATCTTCAACTCTTGGCTTTGTTTCAACTCCACCATATCAGTCATATGACTCTGCCTCATCTCCTCTATACTTGTCTCATATGACTGCTTTATCTGTGCCATCTCTGTCTTCAAACTACAAACCTCTGCAGTGCTAGTACCTTGTTTGGCATCTTGGGTATATCGGCTCACTTAAGATAGCTGAGTGGGGGTAACTCCGACACCGTAACCCCTCACGCGACCATAACATTCTGGGCCCATCAATTCAGCATAGACCTGAGCCTCAATGCGACTGGCCGCGTCGGATGATGATGACTCCCCGACACGCTCTGAAATAAGATTTGTAGCTCTTTCCTATATCTCTCTCATAAAAAAAAACAGTCACATTAATATTTTAAAAGAAGTAAAATTAATAAAAAAAATTGTAATTAAATAAAAAATGAATACATACAACTATATCTCTCGACTCGTCCCGGACAAAGTTGCCATCTCGGTGGGTGTGGGTCATCTTATAAAACTCTACCTCACCAGGCTCCCTTCCATGCTCTACTATCTACACATACGGAAAGTATATTGGCAAACTATATATTATGATACGTGTTATATGTTAGTAAAGTTTCAAATAGTTTCAAAAGAACTTACGAATTCATTTCTACGTCTCGCATAACTCTTCGAGCCTAAAGTATGAGGAACTGCTTGAGATGCTCGTGCAGCTCTACCAATATTAGAATATGTCTAACAAAATAAAAGCACACAGTATAATATGATTCAATGTATATATTTGCAATCTATATTAATAATAAAGATAATATAAGATATTAAAATAATATACGTGACCTGTCCTCTTTCAGAAAACTAGTAGTGAACAAGCTCCCTCCACTGCTGAGGGTATACATCAGGAGGAGTCACACGAGCAACCTCCTCCTCTGTCATACCCTCGCGCTTGAAGTCCGTCTTCAATTTTGCTTTATATTCTTTCCATTTGCAGTTGAGGGACTTTAGCACCCAATCATGGCTCTCTGGAGGGAGTACAAACTTACCCTACAACAAGATACAGAATGTTATAATAATATTAAACCTCAAAAGTAAAATTATGGTAGTAAGCAAATTAACACACAGGAGGTGTCAAATTAAAAAGAACAAATTCAATTCATTACCTGTATAAGTCTAAGAAGCTCAACCTTATACGAAGGAAGTATGCCATTCCACTTTGTATAGTTGAGCGGACTATTAAAGGAACCTTAAAGGTTCTTGGAAAAGCTGGGGGGTTGGATTTGTTAACTGATCCTAGGCCTATTAATCTCCAAGGAGGAAAAAAGTCCCACATGATTCAGGCCGGAGAGTGTTGGGTTGATAAAAATGGTACTCAAATGGGCTTACAAGCCTATAAATTCAGTAGAAAATTCAGTCCAAATCTTGATAGATTATCTAAATAGGCTCTTAGGAGAACTGATTTGATACTTAATTTTTTAACTTAGCCAAATAGCAACAAAATAATAAAAAATAATAATTGTTCAATGTGCATCAACGATCATACTTATCAGGGTTGCCGCTCGATCGAGGTTTGAGGTCTGCTCGGACGGCGCCGGAGAGGAAGGAGGAGGAGGAGATCCTCGGGCGGAGGCAAAGCTAGAGTATCAGTAAAAAAAGAAAAAAATACCCATGAACACATGAACAAGAAGAGGCGGAGAAGGAGGAGAACAAGTGAGACGAGAAGGAGGGAGAGAGGAGGGAGGAGGAAAAAAATACCTCAGGTGGAGGTCGGGGTTGGTCGGTCGGCGCCGGAGAGGAAGGAGGAGGAGAGGAGGTTGGAGTCGGACGCTCAGCACCGGAGAGGAGGAAGACGGGTGGCAAAGACAGCGCCGGAGAGGAGGAAGATGGAAGCTAGGGCAGTGCCGGAGAGAAGGAAGACGGAAGACAGAAGCCGAAGAGGAGAAATAGGGCAGAATGAGGGAGGGATCGATCGGGGTCGGGCGCTGGGTTTTAAGGGTTTCTAGCCTTAGACGACGCTTATAAGCGTCGTCTTTGATCGACGCTTATACGCGTCGTGTTTACTCGACGCTTATAAGCATCGTCTTAGGCCGGGGACAACAATGACGCTCAAAAGCGTCGTCCTAGGTCCAGTTCCCACGCTTCCCAGCAACGCTTTCGCTGGCCGACTTTGACGACGCTTTTAAGCATCGTTGATTCTTCAAAATGCCGACGCTCTTAAAAAGAGTCGGCAAAATTTGGCACGGCAGAAAATTTCGCCGACGCTTTTTCCTAGCATCGGCAAAAAAGGGTCGGCTTTTTCTAATTTTACTGTAGTGTATATTTTGGACTTGTTATAGCTTGGAAACACAATTAGACAACCCTTGCTATTAAAAGATGAAAAATTCATGTACTGCCATACAAGTAAACTTGGTCAAAACATGACAAAATATCAGCTTAATAATCATATGCCAAAGTATTCAACACCAATGTATTTCTCCTCCACTGTCGTTATTTGAACGTAACAAAGCGAACATTTAATATAAGAATACATAAAAACATATTCTGACATTATCCATAGGGTAAGAAATGCAATCCCACCCATCATTTGACAAGCAAAACAGATTGAAAAGTACAGAGAAGGCACATCATTTAACAAACAAATATAATAGATGTAAAGATTAGTATTTGATGTTCAGATTTTGCATTAAGATAATAACTTGGGCACAGCTAGAATAGAAAGGAAATATATTGGAAAAAAAATGCTACTAATAATTTTGATATCAAAAGTAATGATTGTTGCATACTACTTTTCTTAGATCCAAGTGCTTGTCTCCTCAGACATTCTAAAAGAAAGAAGCAAATCAGAATAATTTACAACATTATTTGTTGACTTAAACTGTATATGAATCTTGCAAAAAACAATAATAAGAATTAGAAGTAGTATACTAATAAGTCAAACTGCAGCATAAATCCACACCTTCTGAAATAACCTGCAACTGTGCTAAGGAAAGAGTCAATTATTTATATAATATGACAACACATTACATAAAACTGCACAGCTATTAAGATTCAACAAGCAATTTAATTATCAAAATCACCTAAACCAACCAACAATAACCCCACACAATGCTAATCCACAATCATAACCAAATACTTATCTTAGTGTTGCACCATTGTTGTCAAATAGCTCAGGTTAGTCTAGGTGATGGACCTTGCTATAATCTAGGGGATAGCCCAGGTGATTAGGCAATTGCCTAGGCGATGGAATTTTTTACATCATTATCAAACAATTTGTATCTTCTTACATATCAAATGCTTTGATGCTAGAACATACATGATTGACTTAGTGGGTGTGGGTTGAACCAACATTAGATGCAAAACTGGGGTGCATGGATCATGGGACTGTGCGGCGTACATGGGTCCTAACTCCACGGTCGCGGGTCCCAGCCGCATGGGTCACGGATCCCGGTAGCATGGGTCGCAAGTCATAGCGGCACGGGTCTCAGGACACAACTAATTTTTGAAGATTAGTTATTTTTCTGCCTTAGTTAGAAAAGTTAAAGTTAGCTAATTCTAGAAACTTTTGATTTTTTGTGAATTTTCTTTTTGAGAACTTTTGATATTATTAGAAAAGTTAGCAGTTAAGGTTCTTTGAGTTAGAATAGGATCTGGAATCCTACATTGAAAAGTTGAAGAAAAGAGTCCCCTTATACTACTTATAAATAACCCCCACTAGGGCTCCTCTTGTCGTCATACTTAGGAGACTTGAGTTATTTATTAGTGAAGATTCTATTATGGGAACTACTCTTTTCTTGCCTTCTCTCTATTCTCTCTCTCCTTCCTTTTAGTGGATTCTTAGAATTTGCGAGTGAATGTGTGAGAGTTGTATCCTTGGAATAGCCGGCCAAAATGGTGTTTTTGGCCTTAGAAGACATAGTGGGGGTTCTACCTTACCACAATTAGTTATGCCAACATATCATTCCTCCTTCAAATTTTCAGCCCATGTTCCGCACCATCCGACGTCGGTATTGTAGCATGGTTTCAAGATGTCGCCCCACCACTATAGCATTGAAGGGCATGTTCAATGTAAGCAAGATCTACAAGAAATCAAATTAGACGAAATACACCTACGTCTTCAACAACTCTGACAAGAAAATCAGCAATAAGAGCAACAGGAACATAATCATCATCAGGGTTCCAATCATGGCTCCAACAGAAAGCCCTTTGGTGATGAAAGCAAGCGTTCCAATAAACAAGTGAAAAATTTCAATATGTTTTTCAATAGAAAAGCATCTTCATTAGGCGAAGAAAATATCCGGCACAAATGCGAACGAAGACAACATCGCAACCATCGTGGCTTTGATATCAAAAAAATTGACATCCCCAATTTTGAAACTTGCCTGCAATCTGACGAGTTCGTCGATTGGCTCCACACTATTGAACAAGTTTTGGAGCTTAACGAAGTTCCTGACAATTAATATGTGAAGCTAATCGTCATTATGCTTAAGAAGTATGCATCAATTTTGTGAGAAAATTTGGAGCGATGATGTGATCATGAAAAGTATAACAAGACATGAATATGGGATAAGATGCATCGCAAATTCAAACGTAAGTTTTCCTCTAAAAATTCACCAAAATAAATTTCTTAAGCTCCATAATTTTCAACGGTGCAACATGACCATAGAAAGTACACAATAGACTTCGAGCAGCTCCTTCTAATATGTGATATCAAGAAGCTTGAAGAGCAAACAATAGTGCAATACAAGAAGAAGGATAAGTGCATCCTCAGCAATCCTAACCATTCCAACACCAGTGCCTCCAAGCCTCGCACGTATTTCAAGTACCAGAGGTTTAGGCATATTGCAGCCAATTGACCAAATAAAAAGCTCATCAACTTGGTGATGGAAAATCATGCATAGGAGAGGAGGAAAAAGATCGACCAATCAAGTAGGACGAGAAAAGCCCAAACGAGGAAGAGCTAGTGCATGCCGATCAAGGTGAAGCCATGGTGGTCTACCGCGGTCTTAATGTGACCGTGGTAGCTAATGAAAAAGATTAGTTACACAACAATATATTCCACACTGAATGCACTAAACACGGAAAGGTTGTTCTAGATTTGGATTTCTGTGATAGAGTTGCAAAAGAATTTTTAGTGATGGAAGGTAATATTGCTTGCAATTATTCGACCTATCCGGACGTCGGGTACCATTGCTAGATGGTCACTTCGATTAGTATAGGAAGTCGTTCTTGTGCTAGCGGCTTAGGTTCGAACCTATGGGGTCACATGCATAGAAGTTTTTAGGTTGATCCAATGACTGATCGACGATTAAGAATCGTCCAGGGATACATCAGTCAATTCGATTGACAAATTACCCTAAGCAAAAGTTGCAGTAAAATAATTATTGAATTATTGAAGGATTAATTAGCAATTAGATTGCTAATGAACTCAATTGATTGAATGATTGAGCTTAGGTTAAGCCAAATTGAATAAAATTCAATTTGGGCTACATTAGGGTTTGACCTAATTGGATTGGGTTCGATCCGAGTTGATTAGGCTCGACCCAATTAATTGGACTTGACGATTGGGCTTGACTCGAGCCTATTAAAAGTCCTTATTTGATAAAGATTATAAGTTCAAAAATTTAGAAATTGATAAGAAGAAGAATCCCTAAATTTTAGGACCCTAGCTTTCTTTCTTAGAAAAGAAAGATACCTCATCTTTATCCCTAAAAGCAGTGGTGCCTATCCTCTTTATTTTTGGACAATTTTTGGCATGAGAAAAGAGGAGGCGTGGGGCTATTTTTCAGCAAAATATGGCGCCTCAAATCTTCCTAAAAAAATAGAAATCAAATCCCTAATTTGTAAGGACTGCATGGCACATCAAGTAGGGTGGCGTGCGGCTTAAGTTTGGGGCGCAATAACCCCCTGATTTTTAGGGATTCATGGCACAAGATTATAAAAAGAATTTGTTCATCTCTTAGCTTCCAATTCATCAGAATTTTTTGGAAATTTTATCAACCAAATTCGTTGGCCAAAAGAGGTGTGAGGCTTGGGGGGTCTTTTGTCTATAAAAAGACCCCCATGCCTAAGGTTTGTATGAGATAGTCTTTAGAAAGGGTTCTAAATTCTGAAAAAATTCTGAGAGGTAGCCGTCCTCTCTCCTCCTTCTTCTCCTTCATATCCATCCTTCATCCTTTTGAAGAAGAATCAAAAGTTGAGTGTTTCGAGGAAGAAAAGTTCAGCCACTGCAGCACCTCTGCACGAGCTAACACTCTTGCAGTTGTGGATCTTCCTAGAGTTTCGCGTGGACTATCCGTAGAAGCCGGATGCGTGTGCAGCTACACAAGGTGATCAAGGCATCATCAAAGTTCTCAAAGCAAAAAGGTATAAGATCTGATCTCAATAAAAATTAGGATTAAAAATCAACTAGGTTGCTGAAATTCTGCATGACTACATGTTAAACATAAAATCATGCATACTTGTTTAGGATAAATGTTTAAAGTTCTGGATCTATTTTTGTTGTAGAGATATGATCTCTAGCATGCATAGAAGTTAAATAGTTTAATTCATACTTCTACTGTAGAATCTTTAAAAATATATGCATGCGACCACTAGGATTCCCAACAATAACACTAACTAATCTTCTTACAGTAAGTTGCATATCATGTTGCAGTAAAGTTCTTTAGGACTGTTGGTCTGCTGGCAGTATGTCACTAATCATCTAGGGAACAACCTTCAGAACAAATCACGTGCCAACGAATTAGCCTCCATTGGCGAGGTCCACAATATAGAGAGGTCGAAATTCAAATAATTCTAGATTTCATATTTCAGTTCTAAGATCATGAGGTGTCAAATCAATCAATCAAATCTATAATAAAATCATATATCGTTGTAATATACTAAAATAATATATTACATAATAATATATTATCCATCAAATTCATGCATCATGAATAATATACTAAAATTTACAAATATAAAATAATTTAATGATTCCTGATAAATTTAAAAAAAATAAAATATTACTTTCCATGCAAATATAATCCAATTAACAGATCCAATTAATTCTGAAAATCTTTCTTAAAGCCTAATTATTATTAAAATTTTTTATTAAAATTTTATCATAATTATTAAAAAAACTTAAATTCTAACATCCTTGCAGGGCTGACCAAGCGAAAATGCCCGACACCTTGGTTGGTCCGAACAAAGTAAAATTCATCGAATAATCCTCGGATTAGAGCATAGATGGTTCAACAAGGATCAAGGTGATCAAATCTAACAGTGTTTGGCAGGGGCCAGGGTGGGGGCTGATACGCCGCCCAACGACTCTAGGTGAGAGCCATTCACCAGGGTCAATTTAAAATCACTGTGAAGAGTTTCTACTAGATTCAACTGCCTTAGAGAGAGTAGAGAGATAAAGTTCAGGTAGAGATAGAAACTTTGTAGAGAGAGAAAAATAAGAGAGAAAAAGAGAGATGAGAGAGAAAATAAGAGAGAGACACAAAAGAGGGATGGCTCTCTCTTTCCTCCTCTTCTTCTTCTCTTCTTTCTTTCTTCTTCTTTCTTAGCAAAATAGAGGATGAAGGAGGCTTTAACTGGTGGCTGACAATGACGGTCCAACAATGTGGCAGCAAGCGGTGGAGAAATGAGGCGGAGGGCGGCCGGTGATGGCGGTCGGCCGGTCAAAATCGAACAAAAAAAAGGGCCGAACTGAGATGACTTCTTATCTTGGTGTACTCGAATCCCAGCCTGCTCATCGACGACTACAGGTCAAGCTCTAACTGTGGACCAACATGGGAAAGCGGTCGATGGCTTCGGCGATGAACGTTAACGAAGGGCATTGCTAGAAAAAGAAAAAAAAGAAGCAAACCATGGAATCCTTATCTGGTCGACTTTTGGCTGATTTCATAGTCGGTGGCCATTGCTCCGGGTCATGAGAAGAAGAACAAGGAATGGAGAAGAGGATCAGAGTATTATCTTAGCTCAATCGGCATCGTCGGCCCTAATTTCGGCAAGCACAATAACTAGGAATCGGCGACACATAAGAAGAAGAAATGGCAAAAGAGGCGATGATGGTTGGTGCTTGTCGGTGGTGCTTGAAGAAAAGTTAGAAGAATCTTATATAGTAGCGGAGGCTAGGGTTATCCCAACCTCCGACGGAGTTTGTGGTGGACTTTTCCTCCTCCTTCTCCACGATCTACTAGGGCACTGCCCTCTTTCTGATTGAAACAGGTTTTTTTTTTTGGTTAAAACGGCATTTCATATAGCTCTAACGTGAGTACAGCCTGACAGGTTAAACGAAAGTAAAAGATACAGAGAAGGAGATAAAACTACCAATGACGTCCACATGAACTTTCTGGAGTGGCGAGCTACAAATGAGGCGATCCAGTCTGCTGCTCTGTTCGTCTTCCGAAACACATAAGTTGCTTGAAAAAAGATAAACTTTCTGGTCAATCGACGTATCTTCCTAATTGAAACAGGCTTTCAGGCTACTGGCTTTGCACCAGGCCGGTGCAGTAAATCTGGTCCTCACATCAGTCCTACTAACTATACTTGTTTTTGCAGTACATCAACGTTGTCCACTGCCATATTCCTATCCATTTACGTCGTGCCCTTTGCCTCTTGCTTTCCGGAACCAAAGGCATGCTGGCAGAACTAACTGGGCGTCCGAATGTCTAAAAGGCGAAGGCCTAAACGACAGCCCTACGGTTCCTTGCGCGCGCCACCACTTTCCATGACGTTTCTCCTGTCGTCGGACTCTGCAACCTCTACTTGCCGTCCGGAACAAAGAATCTACTACCCCCACCGAGGCGGAGAGAGCCGCGCAACGGAACAAAGCCCGGCACGGTGTGGCCGCGCCGTTCGAGGCGCCCTTCCCGGTGACTAGGCGTCAGAGGGTCCTCGTCGGACGGAAGCCCTCACGAAGCATCGCTTCGTGTCCATATCCCCCATAATATCTAGATCTCTAGCCAGCATCTACTCCCCCGGTCCCGAACGGATAAATGCTCCGCACGGTGTCACGGATAAAGTAAAAAATATACGCAAGAGAAAGAGATAAATAAAGAGGTTCAAAGGACAAGGGACCAATCATTGTACGGGGTTTTAAGCCATGTGACCATTTCTCGCCTTCCCCCCCCCCCCCCCCCCCCCCCCCCCCTCCTCACGCAAGCAATGAACAAATCCCCGCTTTAACCAGCCTCCAAGGTCTTTTTGTATCACTTTCGGGGCCACGTGGTTCTGTGCCCCAGCCTCCAGCTCAGGCCTTTATACAACCCTAGGTTACAACAAACCAAGGAACCCCATTCCCCCATTATTCATTCAACTTCTACTCCCATCATTCCTCCCATGCAGGCCCAAGGAGTAAAACCCCCGACCACATCATTTCCACCCTCCAATTGTCCGATACTCGAGAACCTTGATCACATGGAAGAGCTTATCTCGCCATCCTCCTCCTGCTCTCCTCCTCCTCCCCCTCCCCCTCCCTTCCTCCCTGTCCCTATCCTCCAGCCCACCGCGGCGGCGCCAAACCTCCAGCACCGCCTCCAGCACCTCCTCCATGCCCACCCCGAGTGGTGGGTCTACGCCATCTTCTGGCGTGCCACCCCGGACCACCACCTCCTCTCCTTCGGCGAGGGTCACTTCCGCGGCACCCGCGACGTCGACCGGAAGCATCGGGGGCCACAAGGCAGCGTCGGCGGCATCCAGGCCCTCCTCAGCGACGTCAGCGGTCCCGCAGCTGGCGACATCGCCTCCGACGGCGACGACGCCGAGTGGTTCTACGTAATGTCGCTGACCCGGTCGTTCGCGGTCGGAGAGCCGGCTGTCCCCGCCCGTGCCTACGGGTCCCTGGTGCCCGTCTGGGTGGCGGGCGCCGACGCGCTGCAGACCTGCGGCTGCGACCGCGCCCGCGAAGCCCAACTCCACGGCATCGAGACGCTGGTCTGCATCCCCCTTTCCGGGGGCGTCCTCGAGCTCGGCTCCAACGACCTCATCTGGGAGAACTGGGTCCTCGTGCAGCAGGCCAAGGGTATTATCTCTGCGCCCGACGACGCCATCGTCGGGCCGGTGGTCCCCGCGCTGCCCCTGGTGATGAATAAGGATGCAGGTGCCGGCGTCACCGGTCTGTCATCATCGGTGGACTCGGAGCATTCCGACTTGGAGGGGGCGCTGATGGTGGAGCGGCGCCGGCCGAAAAAGAGGGGGAGGAAGCCGGGGACAGGGCGGGAGACGCCGGTCAACCACGTGGAGGCGGAGCGACAGCGGCGGGAGAAGCTGAACCACCGCTTCTACGCGCTGCGTTCGGTGGTTCCGAACGTGTCGAGGATGGACAAGGCATCGCTGCTGGCGGACGCAGTGTCCTACATCAAGGAGCTGAGGGCCAAGGTGGAGGAGCTGGAGGCCGAGGGCAAGAGGGTCAAGAAGGAGACAGTAGTGGACCATGGCGTCAGCGGGGCTGCTGCTACTAGTACTACCACCACTGAGTTGTCAGGGCGGGTGACGATGGAATTGGAGGTGAAAAAACTTGGGCCGGACGCGCTGATCAGAGTGCATTCAGAGAATCTGAACCACCCTGCGGCAAAGTTGATGGGAGTTCTGCGGGACCTGGAGGTGCACGTGAACCATGCGAGCGTGTCCACCCTGAAGGAGGTGATGCTGCAGGACGTGGTGGTGAGGGTGCCCTACGCGCTACAGACCGATGACATCCTCCGGGCAGCGCTGCTCAGCCGGCTGGAGAGAACTGATTAGTTTCACCTCTTCTTGCTTGTTTGTCTTTGGTCTACCGTGCACGTAGAATGAAGTCTTTGTGATGAAGGTTCTAGATGGTTAGACTGTGTAGATTGGACGAGGTTTAGTAGGGTAGGGGTAGGGTTGCCCTAAATTTAGGAGAGCTTGTTCTCGAACAAATAAAAGGTTAGTCGCTGATGCTGAAATTGCGGGACCAGTATAAAATGATGTAGTAGTTGCACATATATCGAGGGTGAGAAGGCTACCAACCCTCTTCGGTATGCCAAATTCCGAAGTGATAAGCACTTAAAACTACCGATGAGCGTAATTTTTGGACAACGAAGCTACGAGAGAGAAGCCTTAATTTGCCTTGGTGATGAACCTTCGAGGGCCTATAACTATTTGGTATGATAGGTAACATAAACTAATTTTATAGGTTATTTAGGCCTAAAATTGTTTTTTTCAGTTGTTATTGGAGTTTCAAACATCTGCCTGTGGAATCATGGATTAGAGTCGGAATTCAAAGAGAACGGACATGATGCCAGTGATGAAGTCGGGCAATTTTGATCAAATATCTTGACAGATTTCACTACACCAAAAAAAAAAATTTCCGACTCTTATTTGCCGACGCTTGGAATTCAAAGAGAACGGACATGATGCCAGTGATGAAGTCGGGCAATTTTGATCAAGTATCTTGACAGACTTCACTACACCAAAAAAGAAAATTTTCGACTCTTATTTGCCGACGCTTATTCCAAGCGTCGGCAAAAAATTTTTTCCGTCAACATTTGCCGACGCTTTTTAAAAGCGTCGGCTAATGACGACGCTTAAAAGCGTCGTCAAAGTTGATACGTAATTCACGACGCTTTTAACAACGCTTTTTAGCGTTGTTAAATAACGACACTTTTAAGCGTCGTCAAAAGCGTCGTCGGAAGCCAAAAAACCACCTCATTTTAGTTCCACATCGGCGGATCTGAAAAGAAAGAACTGTTTATATAGCCAAATCCAACCACTCTGCATAAATGGAATGAAGATACCGATCGGGGAGGTTATTTATATTTCTCTTTGTGTTCCATCAGCACTAAGGAATGGAGGAAAAGATGCAGGCCGCCAATGGTAATTTTTTTGGCAAATGGTAACTAACGACGCTTTAAAGCGTCGTTAAAGAGCGACGCTTTAAAGCGTCGCTAAATTGTAATTAGCGACGCTTTTGAAAGCGTCGGAAAATGTTTTTTCCACTGTAGCATAGGCGACGCTTTACCGACGCTTTGTAAAGCGTCGGAATGGTTTCTACCGACGCTTAAAAGCGTCGCTAATAGCCAAAAAAAGCGTCGCTAATGTCCAAGTTTCTTGTAGTGCTTGGCATTAAAAAAATAAAAAAAAGCCATGTAATGCCAAATATCAGTATTAAAAAATTCAAAAACTCTCGGTTCACTTGGATTTCCATATATGTATATATAATAAATAAATATTAACTTATATATACATGTGTACGTATATGTTTATGTATGTAGATGTTGAAGGAAATAAAAAATAAAAGTTTCAAGGAATGAAAATATTAATTATCATATTGTAGAATTATATTGAGTCTTACACGCCATTACTCCAAATTGCTTTTTGCTGTGCAATTGAATTTCCTTAGCAACGCCTTCCTTCCACGTCTCTGTCCATCTAATGGTATGGACTACCCTATAAGGAATTGAAGAGAGAATTAGGGAGCAATACTATATATAAAGATGAAGTGAACAATAAGTCTTACCCATCATGGACTTTATCTCCTTATCTCTCTTATCATATATTATCTTCTCTTATCAAAACTTGATAAGATTAAACTGATTGAAATTATAGAACTTAATCCATATCTGTAATCACAAGATAACATGTGACTATAGTACATTTGTTACAACAATAAATGATCAAGGAGAAGTGGTGCGATTAGGTTCATCCGGCTCATAATCCTTGTGGCGATGTGAGTGCACTAAGAAACTCTTCAAAAGTCTTTGGTCGGAACCTCCAAGCCTACCTCAAAGCCAAGACGAGCAAAACAGAAGTAACCAACATTTCCCTTAGCTTAGCTCGGCGACCTTGGCTGAGTAGAACCTCCACCCCAACTGTGTGTAAGGTTCCAGCAATTCCATTATGTGCCAGGCAATTATGGCATGACCTCAAGTTGTTGTGCCATGTTAGAAGTTGTTATGGCACCACCAAGAGTTTGTTAGGATACAATTTGTTGAAGATGTAAGATCCTAGATATAAAAAGTCCTAAAATGCCATCTATGAAGATAAGAGAGAAGAAGAACACACTACTCTCTAGTATTGACATTATTATCTTTTTCTCCTTCTTCTTTACGTCCCACAAATAAAAACTCTCTCTGACTTAAGCATCAAAGGGCTCGGTCGGAGCCAATCCAACGAGCTTTTTAATTCATACTTGTCCTGCAGATCTACGGAGGCGGTTTATGTTAGTGTCTTAGGATTGGTAGCAATGTATTGGCGTCGTCGTGGGAAGGGAGGAAGAAAAATCATGAGACTCAAGAGAGCAACCATCGAGTATCCGTTCAGCCTACTCATGGTGGCTCCCTGTGCAGCCTTTCAAAATCTTAGTCTCCCCAGTTAGCTGCAGGAATTGTCAATGTAAATCGATTTGACCTGCTTGCCCAACAAGCGTAGGTCCTAACAGCAGCGGTGCAGAGCTTGCAGTAAGGAGCCAGTAACCTCCCTACCAACCGACTGAACCACCAAGATGCCCCAAGCAAGATAGCAATTGTCAACATCTCGAACACTCTAAGTAGGGCCGAAGGCATTATTACTCTTCCTCTAAGACAAGTTCCAACCTTGGCAACTCCTCACACTGTCCGAAGAAAATCTGCAAGCAAGGGGCTGACCTCTACCGGTAGATCAAAGAGATTTGCCAATAAATTAAGGTACTACGAGAACAGAGGGTTGGAGCTAAAGATGATTTGGAAGCGATCAGTGATCCTGTCTTCACCAAGGACATTGGAAGAGCCTCTACTAAAGAGATTTATGTTGCCGCAACTCGAGCAGTATGATAGCACCATAGATCCAGTAGACTATTTAGGGAGCTTTAGAGCTCTCATGTTGCTCCAAGGAGCCAACAACATCATGATGTACTAGACCTTCCTAGCCACTCTTAGAAAGACTGCTCGACTCTGATTTTCGAGCCTTCGATTATGATTGATTGGCTCGTTTGATCAACTCAACCATTGGTTCGTCAGTCACTTTCTTAGCAGCAAAAGACAAATAGAGTCTCCACTAACCTGTTCTCCATCAAGAAAAGGAAGGATGACACCCTCCGAAGCTATATTAGTCAGTTCAACACTGTGATTGTATAGTGATGAATGGGCCAAAGACATCACTCTTTTGCTTTTCGCTAGATAAGAGATCTCTGAACGATTTTGCCAAACTCCTCTCCTGGGAAGATAAATACATCCAAGCTGAGGAGGTTGTGGCAACTCAGCGGAGGTAGCAGGAGGAAGGAATGGCAAAAGATGCCCAAGTTACAAAGAGAAGGATGAGCTGAGAAGAAAGCATGGCCAAGAAGGAGGGGTTGCTATGCATCTTTGGAGCATGACTTGGAAGTTCGAGAAATACTTCCCCTTCAATGCTTGGAGGGCCCAAATCATGATGGAGGTCTAGAACCAGGGATATCCCTACCATCCCTAGAAGATGAAGGCCCCTGCTAATACGAGAGCAAAAATAAATTCTGCAGTCCCACAAAGACCACATGCACGACACTGAAGAATGCCTCTAGTTGAGGGATGAGATCGAAGCTCTCATTTGATGGTGACATCTCTATTGCTATGTTGGCAATCGATGGGAGAGTGATGTGCGCAATGGGCAAACTCTGGATAGGCAAGACAACAATAAGCCAGTTGCTAAGGTGATTGCCTCTATCCATGGAGGCATTGCAATAAGATAAAGCTCATGACCCGGTGACCTGAGTGACGAGACCAGATTCCAAAAAAAGTAAACTCTCATCCTAGGATATGATAGATAGTTTAAGTCTACTCCTAAGATAAAATTCTAAGGTAAAGATAAAAATAAAAATAAATTGATTGTCCCTTCCTTCTATAGAGTATAATTTCAATATTTATACTAATACATAATAATCATCCACCGTAACAGTTGTTATCCATATTTTCCACTTCTAGCGATTCTGGTAATTAATGTTGGCTATCTCCTAATATTGTACGATCATTATAATAGCAACTCCTCACTAACTGCCAGACTGATACTAATACTTTATCAGCCTTGACTTATTATCAATCTTCCTTCAGCCTATTCAAATATGGCTTGTGTTCACCATCTCTAATCATCTTGTAGCATGATCATTGCATCTTGGAACACCTTTAAGATCAATTTATCCGTCATGCATTATGGTCGATCATGACTAACTTGATCTTTTTGTCTTCTTGTAAACATCATAGCCGAATCCTCCTCCTTCAGGCTATCTCCCCATACTTAGTGGAATTTATCATGGTTGAACTCCATCAAGCCTCAAAAAGATCACATGACTTTTGTCTATTTGATTTCATCCAATTTGGTCTATATGGCTCTTGCTCCTTGTTGCTTTCTGGATCATTGAGATATGGTGGAAACAATCCCATATGCTTATCCCTTGAGAGTCTTTTAAGAAAATGACAAACGAATAAGTATGTTGGTTGAACGAGTAGTGGAGACCACTCAAAAACTACTTTTGCCATCAGATTACAAAATATAAGTCGATTTGAGTTACTTTATTTTTGACTTATCCTTATCTTGTACTTTAAATATACTTTGCATAAGGATTTTAAATTAGATCAATACAAGATTTGTGCAATGCACAAGATAAAGCAAAAAATTGTGAATATTTTCTAGAATTATGTTGATTGTAATCATGTTTTGTATGAAAAATAAAAATTAAATTGTACAAAAATGAGGTTTAGATATGTTTTATCATTTATTGTTACGTTCGGTGTTAAAAAGGGTAGTCTACCACAATATCGAGTCTCCATTGCTGTACCCATTGAGAATCACGATTGTAGATAGTTAGACTTAAAGCCCCATTACTACTTATTCCTTGGTTAACGCTTCTTTAGGGGGAACATCCTCCAACTGATTTATATTCAAGGACATATTTGGCCTATTTTCTAATGGTCCATTATCTCGAAAACCTTGTTGTAGTCCAACAGGACATTCAAGTTTGTTGTCTTTAAAATCAAAATTGTTAAACCTTTCTTCTAGGCCCAGGTCGAGTAGGTCTCCTAACCTCATTCTATTGATTTCAGGATCAAGCTGTTGAAAAGTATGAGTAATTTGATCAAGGCTTCTTTCTATAACTTGAATCACTTGATTCTCCTTAGCCCTTTGATCTTGTCTTGAGGCTTCTTGAGAACCTAGAATGACTAGAAGAAGGGATTGTATTGATTGAGCAACCACACCGCCAATTTTTTCATTGAGGCTTCATCAAATAACCCTTTCTCAAAATTTCTTGCCTTCTAGCCTTTATTATCAGGCTCACTAAACAGTGTCTTTGCCTTTAGCCATGATTTGGCTAGGCTAAGACAATTCGACCATTTCATGGCTTTGCAATTTAGGAACTTCTTGCAAAGTGAGTTAGAAGTCCTTTCATTACCATGCTGGTCAATAACCATTAGATACATCTTGGTTGAGAGGATTGT
Source organism: Phoenix dactylifera (assembly GCF_009389715.1). Classification (NCBI taxonomy): domain Eukaryota; kingdom Viridiplantae; phylum Streptophyta; class Magnoliopsida; order Arecales; family Arecaceae; genus Phoenix; species Phoenix dactylifera. Next base: position 467,998 of record NW_024067705.1, read on the forward strand.
CATGTTCAATAATTGAAGGATGGACAGGTTTTTTATGGACATTCCTTTGAAAAATTTCACTGTAGCTTATTATCTTATAGATTTTCTTCAGCATTCTATTATACTATCTCCCACCAAGTGTGCCAAAAATTTTTCTTGAAAACTAAAATGATGGTTGATTGAGTCACTAGCAGGCCAGATGGAGCAATAGTTTTGATCTTGCCTCAGCAAGAGGATTTCACAATTTCTAGGACATGAATAACACAAAGAAATAAGACAAAAGGAAAGTAATAACTCATAGGTAAGTAAAACAAATTATTGATTTAATTAAGTGCATGATAGAAAATTCTTGAGACACGTCATATATATAGCCTACATGTATTTGACATGGTTTATGTCTAAGGCTAACTAAAGGAATAAAATGGTTCGACGCTAGGCCCTCGTCTAAGTTAGTTTTGGAAAGTCAATGCATATTAAGAAAATAATATTGGAGATATGATCAAATAAGGATGATATCATCAAATCTAGGCAAATTTTGAAAGACTCGATATCAGGATCAATAAGAGATCTTATCCAATCATGAGGAGATGCTTTCAATAACTACTTTCTAATTTTGTACTAAATCAAAACCCAGATTATAAGGAGATTCTTTTCTATGATTATTTTCCTCATTTGTAAAATCTAATATTTTTCCAGCAAGAAACGATTGTGAACACATTCATGGATAGGCTCAAAAGGCCCTACAACTACAAAGAGAAGAGCCTAGCAATTGTAAAAAGGTTATCTTGAATAAAAATAAATTTTTTATTATCTTTTCCATTGTCTGTGAGTTTGAGAGTTCATTATCGTTGCTTTTTCATCCTATCTTGTTACTCTTGAGAGTTCATTATTGTTGTTTTTTCGTCCTATCTTTCTACTCCACTATTGGGTAGATCTTCTTCCTTAAAGAGAAAAATCATTAGGTCTTCTCTTTGAGGGATCAAGATACAAAAGGTTCATGGAAAGGTTCATCCCACTGTAGAAGTTTTGGGTAGTTGTTGGAGTGTCTTGGAGATGTCTTATTTGTGGCTTCAGCTTCCTTTCAAATTTAATAACTACAAGAAACTAATCACAGATAATTGTCTTAATAAATCGTTGACGCCCACGTTGCAGGGTAAATGGCAATGTTGCGGGAATCGCTTCGTTGCTCACATGCTAGTTTTAATTGCTCGTTAACTTGTAGTACCCATCAACCAACGAGGCCCAGTGTAGTCAAGTCAGCTTGTGTTAATCCAAATTTTCAGTTTCCGACTCTTATAATAGAAGGTCAACCATTATTTGCCACATAGTTGAAAAAATCCTAAGGGTTAATTTGGTTAGGGTATATCAAATTACGAGGTAATCTGATGGTTTTGGGGAATCATTTATGAGAAAATGATTGCAGGAAAAAATAAATTTTACTATATTTTATTGGTGGAAAAATTACTCCAAAAAATAGCACCAGAAAAAGTTACTATTTTTTTATTGAAAGTAATTTCACTACAAGAAAAAAAAGTTGCCTATGTTAAAGTGGAGAACTAAATTTTCCATGCTTTTGAAAAGCGCTGGCAAAAACCGGAGCTTTGCCAACGCTTTAAAGCGTCGTTAGAATTATTTTTTTAAAAAAATAAGAAAACCTAATTATTTTTTTGGGAAAAAAGTTTGTAGAAAAAAATTAACAAGAAATCCAATCTCTAGGTTCCTTTTGATTCTGCTTCTTCTAATAGCACAAGATATAATAGAAAAAAGAATAAAATTAGAAAAAAAATAACACAGAAACAACAGCAAATGCTCAATTTATTGATTTTTTTTTTTACAAATTACAATAGAAATAACACAGGAAGCATAATTACAAATTATAAATTAAAAATTACAGTAGCAATGGAAGCATCCCTTGGCCTTCATCTTCATCTTCATCTTCATCTTGGTCTTCATCTTCTTTCTTTTCGAATCCATCAAATGCTAGCTCCCTAAGAATCTATCAAAAGTAATTTAAAATCCAAAAAGAGGATAACCTGAGAGCGAGAAGATATATAGAGTTGCAAAAAGGCGAGAAGAAAAACTCAGCTCGTTTTCAAAAGCTGAGAGCGAAGAATGATTTAAGGATTTGGTCGTTTCCAAAAACTCAGCTCATTTCAAAAAATATTGGAAAAAATTTTTCACACTGCTTATAGGCACAAAATAAGACTTAATAAATGGCTCTTAAACCATCGTCAAAGCAATGGTTCTTCAAGATTGAAGGCCCTTGTTGCGGAACAGAGAAAGTCGAAATAGGGAGAAAGAGAAGAGTACCTTCGATAGAAGCCCCACATGTGGTCATTGAGAACGTCGGAGAACCTAATTCCTAGAACTCTCCTCCCAAGAGGGAGGTTCTCATCGAAGACGAGCACCAGAATCTCATCCTTCTCCTCGAGGACGACCTCCTTGGGTCGTAGCTCGTGAAAGAGAAGGTGGCAGGTGATGAGAACCCACCCAAATCCAACAGTCGATACATAAAAGTTGGAGCTTACCCTAGGCGAATACCCCTAGGAGGAGGAGAAGGCTCTCCGGCGCGGGGAGGTCAGCCAGAAGGAGGAGAAAGAGGAGGAAGAGGGGGAGGAGGAGAACAAGGCCGGGAGGTGGTGGATGTCCTGGGTCTTGGTGGGGAAGGAGAAGGCGCCACGATTGAGGGCAAAGGTGGGGCACGATGCGGCAGAATGCCGAAGAGCTCAGCCTGGGGCCAGATCTTGTCCTTGAACTCCAAGGGGCATGAGGGAGGGCGGTGGTGGAGGGGGAGGGAGATCGAGGCATCGTAGTTGTGCCCTAGAATGCCCTTCTCAACTGTACGAGGTCGTCCTCGAGGCTCGGTGGGGGGTTTGGGGGGAGAGGGGTGGCCAAGTTGGATCTGGGAGGAAGGAGAGGGGAGGGGGGTAGTAGGGTGGGATGATGGCGATTAGGTGAAGGGGTTAGGGTTTGTTCTCCACGCACGCGAGAGCAAGAGAGAGAAAGGGTTGGGATCGAGGAGGGAAGAGGGGCGGGGGGTGTTTTACTACTGTTCTCCGATGACGCTTTAGAAAGCGTCGTCTTAGTTCCCATTAGGCCTCCGACGACGGTTGTTAAAGCACATTTTTGGAAAAAAATTAACCTGAAGATGACTAGATCTCCGACGGCACTTTGTAAAGCGTCGTCTTGGGGAGAGATTGGCCCAGAGATGATTAGGCCTCCAACGACGCTTTCAAAAGCATCGCGTTAGCTCACTAAGGCTTCCGTAAGAAAGTGCATGAAGGGATTGTTACGTTGCTTTTAAGCATCGTAGGATTCCGACGATGTTTTTAAGCGTCGTCTAATCTAAATTTCTTCCGATGCTACTAAAAAGCGTCGACAAATTTTGGCGTGGTGCCTAAATTGTCGCCGCTTCTTTCTTGCATTAGCAGGTAAGAGTCGGAGAAACCTATTTTTGTTGTAGTATCTTATATGCAAATATTGCTAAATTTCTAATAATATCCTTGAATAAACAATTCAAGTAATTATATTTTTTTGTTTAGTATATTTTTGGTCATTTATAACCCACTTATATGAAGGCTAATAGAATGGGCTATTTCAAATATTAAGATATATTTACCTGAGTTAATAAATATTTTAAAATTATTATACACAAATTAGAAATTATATTTTTTTATTACAAGTAAATTTTAGTATATTTTTGGTATATTAGTAAATATATTAATTAGAAATTTTATTACTGTATTTATTAATAAACCCTACATCAGATTTTTTAATAATTAATAAATTTTATTTATTATCTATTAATACTAGTAATTATTAATATATATTAATTATATTATTTATAAAATAATAATAATAATATTATTATATATTAATAATAATATAAATAAATAATGTATGCATATTAATTTTTATTGACTCAAAAGATTTAATTTTGATGATAAAAAATTTTTGAGTATAAGTTTACTAATTGTGTATTTTTGGAGTACTTAAGGATGCATGGAGGAAGCAAAAATAATCCCAACAAGATCTAAATAAATAGAGAAGAAATTAAATTAAAATGCTCAAGTTAGAAAGAATTTTTAAAGTATTTTTGATATTCTAAAGTAGAGGAATCGACCCCAAGACACAAGAAGTCAACCCCTGAATGCCCACAAGCCTAGATAGAAGATCTTGATTTTAAAGTGTTTCAAGAGTCGACAACGATTCTACACGAGTCGACCCCAACATATTGGAGAAGTCTGGCATGCTTTCACGAGTCGACCCTAGGTTCAACCAAGTGGGACCCAAAATAGTTTTAGAAGAAAAATAAAACGTAGTAAAAAAACATCCCTTTGCGAGTCGACCTAAGCAGCTCAAGAGTCAACCCTTGCTGGGCATAAGTCGACCCTAGGATTAATAAAATCGATCTTAGAATGGTCTCAGGTAAAAGACAAAAAGTAGTGAAAATTAGTATGTTTTCAAGTTAATTCGATGAAAGAAGAGTCGATTTCTAAAGATCACGAGTTGACCCTGAAGAATACGAGTCAACACCTACACATCTCACACTTCAAATAATAACTAATTTTCTACGAGCCCAAAATGGATTTCTTACTACCAACAGCTATTTTTGCCTAGAAATGGTATTCCAACCATTTTTGGAGATATAATGCATTAAAAACAAATTGGGATAGAAGAAAAAAATAAGAAAAAAGAAGGAAAAACAAAGAAGAGTGCCATTAAGTGAGATTCAAGAAAGCATTCAAGATCACATCTACATACCCTTGAGATCATTGAGGTGAAGCTTTCAAGCATCCAAGAAGAGCCTTCACTGTTTTCCACATGTAGCTAAATGATATTCACTTTTCTTATTGAGGACCTTTGTTTTTATTCTTACATTGATTGTATCTTTACATTTTTGTATTGTAACAAGTTTCAAAGGATTTAAAACTTGGGAGAAAGATCCATCCAAATCTTGAATTGGATTGTAAGGTAATCAAGTATAGGAAATTGCTTTAATTAGGATGATTTTGATTGAATTTCAAAGAAAATTAATTGGGTTTGATTGTGAGCCTAGGTAAAATAATCATGCTACAAGCATGAAACAGATTATAGTAAAATTTTCAAGAAGAGTGTCTTGAGAGTGGACATAGGTGTTGAGTTTGACATTGAGCCACTATAAAAATTTTGCATTTGTTGTGTTGTGCATTTCTCTTATCTTGCATTCATCTCTTTAAGTTTATATTTGCACATACATATTGTAATTCACTCCACAAACACTTTGAAAGTTGGTTTTTCTATTGCACATAATTGTAAAATTTTGAAAATTTAATTCACCCCCCTAGGTTGCATCGTTGGGCAACAATTGGTATCAAAGTTTTTGGTACTCTAGCTCCCTATTAACCTAACCATCAAGAGGAAAAAATTGATGGAAACCCAAATTGGATCCTTCCTTTTTGAGGGACAATTAACTAACCGACCAGGCTTTTCAATGGCACCAATTATATTTATTAGAAAGCACGTATGCACATTTTTATTCAAGCACTTGACTATGACATATAAGATGTCATAACCAATGGACCTCACACACCTCTAAAAATAATTGATGGTGTGTCCTCTCCCATTCTTGAGGGCGAATGGGATGAGTTTGATAAAAAAATGGCTCTGCTTAATGCTAAACGATGAATATTTTATATTGTTTATTAAATGTTAATGAATTCAATAGAATTTCTACCTATATTTCTAAAAAAAATATGGGATAGTTTAGAAATTACACATGAAAGTATAAATCAAGTATAAGAATCTAAAATAAATATACTTATACATAAATATAAACTATTTAAAATGGAGCCTAGTGAATCAATAATTGAAATGCTTACTAGATTCACTGATATTATTGTTGGAATTTGTATCCTAAATGTCAATCGTCAGCATATTGATGTTTGAATTTTGTAAATAAATTGACAAATTAATAAAGTGTTATTTGGCATTATTCATCATTTCATCTTCAAATGAACTCTTATATGATGAAGTCCTTAGGACTTATATTATGATAAAGGAGGATTTATCTTTGAGTCCTTAAACTTGTTCGCGACTAAATGATATGTTGTTACTAGGACGACAGCATTATTGAGATTAGGTCGTTGTGTGACATATACGTTGGTTGTCCTCTTAATCAAGAAGTGTGGAGACACTGGTATGCCACACAGGTGAAGTGTAGGAGTACATTTCACTGAACGTGACCAATTCCGGAATGCTCTACTGTCGAGAGATGTTCCGAGTGGATATGGGTATAAGTTTGGCCCTCTGACCTGAGACCGCAACTTGTGACTAGCAAGCAACTCACTGTACTTTGGTACCGGACTACCTGAATTTCTAATTCAGTGACGGAAGGTCACTGGGTGCAGTCAAGTACTTGCGTAGTTAGTTGTGAGTCAAGATGGAATTGATCCCTCCTGAAAATAGGAGATAATGTCTTGTGATTAATTTAGCAAAACCTTGGCCAGGATAATCCCAGTGAGGAGTCACGGGATATCTAAAGTTAATCACATAATGGATGTACTAATTATAGGGTTGACAGTGAGCTCTAAGTCATCCTGGCATTAGGAGTCAAAGGGATTGAATTATATAGTAACCATAGTTCAGGGTTCCAGAATATTTGCTTCGCATATATTCGGCCTATCCGAACGTCGGGTACCATTGCTAGATGGTCACATCGATTAGTATAGAAAATTGTTCCTATACTACCGGCTTAGGTTCGAACCTATGAGGTCACACGCATAGAAGATTCCTGATTGATCAAGAAATCTGATGAATGATTAAGAATCATTCGGGGTAATTTGGTCAATTTGATTGGCAAATTATCTTATAAAATAATTAAAGTAATTATTGAAGGATTAATTAGTAATTAAATTACTAATAAACTTAATTTGATTGAGTAATTGTGTTAAGGATGAGCCAAATTGAATTGGATTCAAGTTTGGGCTCAATCAGAGTTTTGACCTGATTGGATTAGGTCAGAACCAAAAAGAATTTAAGCTGATCAAATTAATTTTAAATTAATTTGTTCTTAATTAGGGATTGACCTAATTGGATTAGATCCAACACAAAGTAATTAATTCAATTTAATTGAGTTTGGATGAGCCAAAAAATTGAATTGGATTCAATTTGAGCTCAATCAGGGTCTGACCTGATTAGATTGGGTTCAACCAAATTGCTTTGTTTTAATCCGGGTTTGACCAAATTTGATTAGGTGCAACCCAAGAGGATTAGGCTCAGATGATGTGGCAATTAGTGGTGACATGGAATTGGATTTCATGAATTTTAAATAAACCAAAATTATTGCATGGCGCATGGACCCATTGCTTGACACATGGCGACATTGTTTGTTGCTTGAATTTGAATTCAAACATTAAGCAATATATTAAATGATTTCATACATCAAATAACTTTCCTAGCTAGCGTGTGAACCTCTGAATCATTTAAATTCAAAATTCAAATGAAATATATGCGACAAGAGGTAGGAAAATTCTGCTGCATGGATTTCAAATTTCTCCCCTCTTACATATGTGTTTAAAATTTGAATTTAAATCAGATTTGGTTGAGATCTGATTTGGGTTGTTCTTATTTCTTTGCATGTGCCAACTAAAGGAGGTTTTCTGAAAATAAATTTTGAATTTTGAATGAAAATTCGGAGGCCATTAAAAGGGGTCAAACATGGGCACCGAAAACAAATCCATTGCAGCCTTCTTTCTCACCCGCCTCCTCCTCCTCTTCTTCTTCACTTTAGATAGGGTTTTCAGGATGAATATCTAGAAGATTCAAGATCAGATCTGAGTCCTTTACTTCCCTTATAAACCTCATCTCTATCTGCTTCAAGACGATTGATCAAGAGTTGATTGAATCCCGGCGGACAGATTTCAGCTTTCAAGTGTTCTGCAGCTGCTAGCACTGTTGCGGAAGAAGATCCTTCAGGACTTTGCGTGTACTTCTCGTAGAGGCCATTCATGTGCGTGGCTGCGAAGTCAAGAATCAGATTCACAATTTTTATCCATCATAAAAGGTATTAATATAGCATTAATCATTTATTATGGTGTCAAGGTCTAGGTTCGATTCTCCGAGGTTTTACCCTCTTTTGGGGCTCCTCACGGAGATATCTCCAGAATCCATTCGATGGATATTCGAAGATTAATTGGAATAGAATTCTTAAGTTTCAGATCTAATAGTTAATCATGCATAAAAGTTTTAGCATAATTGTTTAAATGATTTCGGCATAATCCTATGTGTTCTTAATGTGCTGATTTCTAGATTTGATCTTGTAAGCATGCATGAATTAAATTGTTTGATTCATTTTTCCGCTGTATTTTTGAAACTTTAAAAGAACTACATGTGGCTTGATTCCCCTTGTGAAGGGGTACGTAGGCAACCCGATCAGGTTCAGCCATGGTTTTCAAAAAAAAAAAAAAAATTCAGCATGCTAAACACCGAAGAACCTAGGAATAACTTTCAATTATTAATGGGTTAAAGAGTTTTGAAAAATCTTAGTCTAACAATGATCTTGTAAGAAAAATTTTCAGATCTCTACTGAGAACGTGAGAAGCAAAAATGACCGTGATTCAAGAAGCCAAGAATCTCAACAAACTTCTCTTGGAGGAGCTATTGGGGTCCTTAATGACTCATGAGCTTACGATGAGACAAAACACTGATGAAGAGTCAAGGTAGAAGAAGACAATAGCCCTTAAGTTAGTGGCTATGAATAAGGATGAAAGCAAAGAGTTGGAAGATGCTGACGTAGATTTAAAATTGGCTGTAATTACAATGAAGTTTAGCAAGCAAGCAAATGAGAAGGAGAAGGAGTAGTTAGTATGCTATGAATGCAAGAAGCTTGGGCATTTTAAGACCAACCGCCCACTCCTCAAGAAAGTTCCCAAGAAGTTCAAGAAGAAGGCCATTTTGACGACTTGAAGCAATAGCGATGAGACAAGCTTAGATGGCGGAACACAGGAAGTGGCAAATTCGTACCTTATGGCTCATAAGGATGAGGTAATTTCTAAATCCTTAACAGATTTTACTTTTGAAGAACTTCAACATGCATTTCATAATCTTCTTAATGAATTAAGAAGCTTGGCCAGAAAAATAGGAAACTTAAAAGGATTAATCAAGTCTTAGCTAAAGAAAAAAATAATTAACTATAGAAGTTAATAAGCTAAAACCTATTGTAGATAAGTTTACCTTAAGTTCAGAAAAATTATAAATAATTTTAGATAACCAAAAAGTGGTGTATAACGAGGCGGGTCTTGGTTATAACCCACTGAAAAGATAAAAACTTTTGAAAAATATGTTTCTTAAAGCTTCAAATGATAAATCTACAAATATAACATGTTTTAGCTATGGTCAAGTAGGTCATAAATTTTATGTTTGTAATTCTAAAAGAATAGGCAACACTGTAATCTGGTTGCTTCATGACCACAAGTGGCCAATGACTTTAAAGTCCTCCAAAACGAACATGACAATGCCATTATAAAAATCCTGGATAGAAAGGTATGGGTTTCAAAAGAAACCATGGCAATTAACCTGAAAAGATCCAAGAAATCTTGAGTCCCTAAATTAAGGACTTAAATTTCCATCGTGAAGGTGTGTCTTATAGCTCGTGGCATAAAATTGAGATGGTATTTGAATAGAGGCTGCTTAAGGCATATGACAGAGGATGGATCGCAATTTATCATCCTAGAAAAGGATGGATGCTTAGGGTGATGAGGGCAAAGAAAAGATTATTAGTATTGATAGTATTGGTATCACTTCTTTCATCCTTGTAGAACATATATTACGTGTAGATAATCTAAAATATAATTTACCTAGCATAAGTCAATTTTGCGATAAAAATTTTAAAATTTTTTTGGAAGCATTTATGTGATTTGTCTCTAGTCCCAGTGATAATGACATAAAATTCATTGGACATAGACATAAAAACATTTACATGGTTGATGTAGATGATCTCTCCATACAAAATGTGCAATGCTTTATTGCAATGAATGCCAAAGTCCATGAAACTAGTTGATTATAGCATCATAGGTTAGCATATGCTAATATTGATTAAATTTCAAAATTTGTTAAAAAAGATCTAGTAGTAAGTTTGCCTAAACTAAAGTTTGATAAAGATAGAATGTATGGTGTATGCCAACTGGGTAAGCAAACTAGAGTTTTATTCAAACCAAAGAATGTAGCTTCAACTTTTAGACCATTAGAAATGTTTTATATGGATTTATTTAGACCAACTAGGATCAGAAGCCTAGGTCGTAAATATTTTATTTTGCAATTATCGATGATTACTCTCAGTTTACTTTACCTTTTTTTTAGCCATAAAGATAAAGCATTTACTGCTTTTTCAAAACCTTATCAAAAAATTTCAAGTGAAAAGGGCTTAGCAACTTTGCATATTCCAAGTGACCAAGGAACTGAATTTGAAAATCATAATTTTGAGAAGTTTTGCAATGAAAATGGTATTAAACATATTTTTTATTCACCAAGGACATCCCAACAAAATAGGGTAATAAAAAAAAATGGAACTTCAGAAGAAATAACATGTACCATGCTATGTAAAAGCAATCTTTCAAAATATTTTTAGATAGAAGTAGTTAATACAACGTATTATATTTTAAACGATGCCTTGATAAGACCTATTTTAAAGAAAACCCTATATGAAATAAAGAAAAGAAGAAAAATCTAATATTAGTTATTGTTATATTTTTGGTTGTCATTGTTTTGCTTTGAATAATTGAAAAAATAGGCTAGAAAAATTTGATGCAAAATCTGATGAAACCATCTTTCTTGGATACTCTTTCACTTGCAAAGCTTATAGAATTTTTAACAAAAGAACACTAGTGGTAGAGGAATCCATTATCTAATAATCTTCTATTAAAGAAGAAAGATGTTTATGATGATGCAGATTCCATTAAAAAAAAGATGAAGGAGCATACTTTGAAAGACATCCTAATGCAAAATGAAGAAGAAAAGGAAGATGAACATGAAAATGAAAAGAAAGGCAAGCAAGATCCACCAAATGAACCTCAAGGTAGACATGAATTACCTAAGGAGTGGAGGTATGCTCATAAGCACCCAAAAGAGTTAGGCCCTATTTGGGGGAGCTTTTGGAGGGCCAAAAAGTACTTTCTGGCCCTCCAAAAGTACTTTTAGATAAAAAATAGTGTTTGGTAAAATTTTCGGAAAGCTGTTTCAGCTTTTGCGGAAAGTTGAAAACAGTTTTTGGGGAGAAGCTCCAATTTGGAGCTTTCCGAAAATGCTGTTTTTAGCTTTATCGGAAAGCTGTTTTTTGGACCAAAATACCCCCATTTAAACCACACTTTTTTTTCCTAAAATTCTCATCCCGCCTCTTCCTCTCTCACCCATCCTCTCCCTCTCCCTCTCTATCTTCTTCTTCCTCTCAACGCCTCCGCCTCTGCTCCTTCTTCCTCTTCTTTTTCTTTTCTTTTCTTTGTTTTTTGTTTTGGGAGCTCGTGGCTGCCCACGGTGGCAGCCACCATGCCGGCTACCATCTATGGCCAGCGACCCCTCTATATTTCAATGAAATAAAATAATAAATAAATAAATAAATAAAATAAAAAAAATAATGAGTGAGTGACAAATAATCTGATCTAAATAAATAAATAAAAATAAATATTAGTAATTATTTAACCAATTTTATCATCTAGCTAGAAAATTTGTTAGAGAGATAAATGGTCATTAGAAAGATAAAAAATTAATTTACACTAATAATTATAAAATTTTATATATTTATTATTGTATTATACTATAATTATAATATTATATTACATTATATCATAATACATTGATATGTTATATTAAATAATTTAATATTATATTAAATTATTATTCTATAATACATAATGTTATAATACTATATTATAATAATATTATATTACATTACATTAATATTATACTATATCATATATTTATGTATTAATAAATATTATATTTTATTATGCTCTGTTATATAATACTGGTAATGTCCTTTATGATCATTTTGTCACACAAACGTACTTTCTCAGTTTGTTTACTAAATATATGTTAAAGTGCCACAGCACTTTAGAAATATAGTTACCAAACAACAAACAACTTTTTATAAATGCTTTGCTTCAGACAGCTCTACTTCCAACAGCTCTACTTCCAAAAGCTCTACTACTAACAGCTCCCCCAAACATGGCCTTAATTATAGGTGATCCATCTCATGGAGTTAAAAAGAAGTCATCACTTAGGGATATTTGTTATCGGTTAGCTTTTGTCTCACAAATAAAACATAAAACTACAAATGAAGCTGAAAAAGATCATAATTGGATAAATGCAGTATAAGAATTTAACCAATTTGAAAACAATAAAGTATGAAACTTGGTTAAAATTATTATGTAATTGCAACCAAATGGGTGTATACAAATAAGTTGGATGAAAATGACAATGTAATAAGAAATAAAGCTAGATTCGTTGCATAAGTTTATAATCAAGAAGATGGTATGGATTTTGATAAAACTTTTGCATCTATAGGTAGATTAGACTCAGTTAGACTGTTACTTGCTTTTGCATATTTCATGACCTTTTTAAATTGATGTAAAAAGTGTATTTTTAAATGGTTACATTACCGAGTAGGTTTATATTGGACAACCTTTTGATTTTGAAAATTATGAGTTTCCAAATCATGTTTTCAAATTAAACAATGTTTTGTATGGTCTAAAATAAGCATTCTATGCTTGGTATGAAAGATTGAGCAAATTTGTACTTGAAAAGTCCCTCTAAGTAAGATTCTTCTTTTCTTCTGGATTGTCACCACTAGTTGAAATATTGATTTCGAGTTTTGGAGTGGGGGTTTCTCAATTGGGAGAAAGTTGAAGAATCTTAGGTGGGAATTTGTTTTCTCCTTGAATGTACCTATCCAAACTTAGTGAGAGAGTTCTACAAGAATATGAAGTTTGGAGTAGGAAGTTTGAAATCTGTGGTGAAGAGAGTCCATATTGTGCTCAATATATAGAGTTTGGGTAGGCTTTTGCAGAAGCCGACTGATGACACCTCTACGGACCATCTAAATGAGAGGAGGATTAGCCTCCAATGTACTTTGGGATTGAAGAATGTATCAAGTTGGTGGAGGTGAGTGCCAACCATCTATTAGTCGAGATGAGACTTCACCATATGATCAGCAGAAGTTTCTTCCCAAAGATAGGAGAATTTGAATTTGTATTTGAAAAGGACATCTTAGTGATGTTCCATATGCTTAAAGAGTATCTCCTAAACATGCCCACACTGATATTCTAGTAGATACATGAGGCAGACAATAGGTTGAAGGTTTCACTATGTTACAACGTGATCCTGACCTTAATGTTCAGGAAGCATGGTGCCGAGTAGGAGGAGAAGATATCATGAGCACTAATGCATACTGACATCTATAATAAGTGCTCACTACATCGGATGGAATATAACAAGACCAATGGTCATTGGGTGAGGAGAGGTGCCAGTGGATGAGATGAGCATAGAGGGGATGATGACCTAGCATAACCAGAGGTCAGACTGAGTAAGCTAGTAGTTCCTTTTGATTAAGTTACCGAGCCACCTACCCCCATGGAGATTCTAGAGGAGACATCAGAGCCAGAGCATCCATTTGAGTATGCAGGAGGAGACTTTGCTAAGTTCCAACCTTAGTCCTAGTGCCTAAAGAGCATCACTAGTTAGACTATTGGATTGGACGAGGGCCAGCTAAGGGTTGTGGTCGAGCAGGTTATGGTTGGATTGATAACATCTGAGGCACTTTGATAGGGGAAGAGCAACGAAGACCCCCTGACTCACCATGTGACACATCTCCCATAGATCATAGATTGGAGCCTTATGTATTTTTATTAACTCAGTTGGTAGCAAAGTTGAGGCGAGACATCTCTAATATTTGATATTTGGTGATCAATCAGCTTCGAAGGATCAGAGAGATCGAGAGGGAGACAAGGACACGGTAGATCTCAGTGCAGAATGGTATCAAAAACTTTATCACTAGGTTGCGGAAGATGGGAGCTCAAATTCAAGATTTCCTCAAAGAGGTTCGGGATGAGTTGAGGAAACTGACCAAGTTTCTCACTTCATTAGCTTTCATCCTTGTTGACATGGTTGGATACTTTATCCAGGAGCTTGGGACTACTCAACCTTCCTATCATCCATCTACTTAGTGTGGATGCTCTAGACCTTCTAGTACAACCCTAGATCTTCTACTCTTCATTGTCCTTATTGATCATAGCTCATCCTCTTCTATTTAGTCATCTACGAATTTTTCTCATATTGTCTAGATACTTCACCTTAGATGCCTTAGATGCTTGTTTTCGATGTTATGATGTACTGATCATTTCTATATATGGTATTTTGGATGATGTACCTCTCTTTTATACATGCCACTGTTGTGATTTTAAGGAAGTTACTTGCCTTTCTTATGTTACTTTGTTTTTACATTCAAATGCATGCTTCTTTTTGATAATGACAAAAAGGGAGAGAAATGGTAAGAATTGAGAAGAGAAATGGTAATATTTGAGAAGAGAAATGGTAATAATTGAGAAGGAAAATGGTACGATTTGAGAAGAGAAATAAGAACTTGAGCAATAAGAATATGAGAAATATGAACATAATCATAGAAAGATATGTTCCTAATCACGAACAATCAAAGAAGAAAATGGAATTTAATAGAATTAAATGAACGTTCAATTCAAATTGATTGAGCATTGAAAATAAATTGGTAGGATTGAAAAAAAATTGGTGGTATCAAGAAAATAGACTTAATTAGATATCAAATCAATTAATTATCTTTTGAACATTGAACATATTAGTTATTTTCATCCTAGCACACACTGTTGATATTTGGTAGTACGAAGTTCTATCATCATCAAAAAAGAGGATATTGTTGACTTAAAAGGTTTGATTTTGATGATACAAAATATTTGAGTATAAGTTTAATAATTGTGTAAATCCAAAATGACCCAAATATATGGAGAAAAAACAACTTAAAATGCTTAAGTTGGAAAGAATGTTTCAAATATTTTTAATGTTCTGAAGTAGAGACTCGACCCCAATATACGAGGAGCCAACCTTTGAATGCCCACAAGCTTAGATAGAAGATCTTGATTTTGAAGGGTTTCATGAGTTAACTCTAGCTCTATACGAGTACACCCTAGCACATTGGAAACGTCTAGCATGCTTTCATGAGTCAACCCCAGGTTCAGCAGAGTCAATTCTAGAATGGTCTCAAATGAATGATAAAACATAATAAAAAATAGCCTTTTTGTGAGTCGACCTAAGCAGTTTAAAAGTTGACCCCTGCTGAGCACGAGTCGACCCTAGGACTAACAGAGTCGACCCAAGAATGGTCTCAAACAAAAAATAAGAATAGCAAAAATCAACTCGCTCTTGAGTCGAACGGATGAAAAGAAGAGTCAACTTCTGAAGAGCACGAGTTGACCCCTCTACATCTGATACTTTAAACAACTAGTTTTTTTACGAGCCCAGAATGAATTTTTTCAATTCCAAAGGCTATCTTTTGCCTCTCTAATAGCTAGAAATGATGTTCAACCATTTTTGGAGATATAAATGCATTGAAAACAAATTAAGATAGGAGAAGAAACAAGGAAACAAGAAGAAAAACTAAAAAGATTAGCATTAAATGAGATTCAAGAGAGTATTCAAGATCATATCCACCTACTCATTAGAGCATTGATTAGAGTATTGAAGTAAAGCTTCCAAGCATCCAATAAGGGCCTCCACCACTTCCCACATCAAGGGTATTCATTTTGCTGGTTAAAGAGCTTTATTTTTTTTATTAAATTGATTGTATCTTTATATTTTTGTGTTGTAACAAGTTTCACAGAATTTGAAACATGGGGAAAAGATTCATCCAAACCTTGAATTGGATTATAAAGTATAATCAAAATTATGGAAGGTTTTAATTGGGGTGGATTTGGTTGATTTCTAGAGAAAAATAACTAAATTTGATTGTGAGCATGGGTAAAACAATCATGCTGTAATTTTGGAAAAGATCATAGTAAAATTTTCAAGAGAGATATCATGTAAAGTGGATATAGGTGCTAGAAGATCTCCTCGATGGTTTGAATACAAGAAGAGGCAGTTGTCCCGTCAGACCACAGCCGAAGCCCCTGCCGCTTTCCCTGAGACTGGTGCCTACTCCCATGAGAAGGAGGATAAACTACTATAAAGACTTTGTATTTGTTGTATTGTGTATTTCTCTCATTTTGTATTCATCTTTTTAAGTTTATATTTGTACATACATATAATAATTTACTTCATAAATACTTTAAAAGTTTGTTTTTCTATTACACAAAATTGTAACATTTTAAAAATCCAAATAATCCCAGTCTCTCGAGTTGCATCATTGGGCAACAATTACAATAATTGGTAAAGATAATTAATATAAATATATAATTACAATAAATATATATTATATTAATATGAATAATATATTTAAGGATATATATTAATATTTATCACAATTAATATATAGATAACATATTACTATTAATATTTATTTATTATATATCTACCTTATATATTAATATAATATTAATAAAATTAATATATTAATTATATAATTTAATTAATATAATACTAATATAATATAAGTGGGGATATTTCCATCAAGTAATGATGATTTCAGATTATCCCCACTTGGTAACCTGGTGTGAGAAATTAATACCATCTTCTTTGTGGTATTTATTTTATCTTCTTTATCAATAAAATAGGCATGAGATCTGTTATTTATTTTAATATCTCTCTCATTTTATTTATGCCTGGTATTTTGATGTGAGATTTATTTTTTCATACTATATTATTCTTAATTAAATGAATCCTAAATTTATTTTTAAAATTTAATTAAAATTATTTTTAAAACATTACCTAAATTTCTAAAAAAATATTATTTTATTATAACAATATAAAAAACAATAAAAAATATTTTTTAATTAAATGTCCCATGATCTTCCACCTTCACGATCTACGATTAGCCCCAGACCTATTGGAAGTCTTCCATTAAGGGGACCTATTGGAATTCGAAGTCCCAAGCCAATCGCAGTCCACAACGCAGCCCCTCCCTCCGGTTCCCAACTCTTCAACTAGCTGTGGACTCCTGCGGCTACCAAAATCGACGGCGCGGTGATCGGACCCGCTTCACTTGGACCCCGATTCCTCTCCCTTCCCCCTTCCGACCCCCTTTCTTCCCCTATAAATGGCGGGAGCTTTCACTTCTCTCTTTTTCTCCCTCCTCCATTAACGCCCCATCTCCCCTCCTCTCATCATCCCAATCTCTCCCAAATTCTCTTTCAAGATTTCCCGATTCTTCGCCACCTCCCCTCGATCCATGAAATCCTAGAACCCAACGCGTCCTCGTAGGTCTTGCCCCAGATTAGGGTTTCTCGAGATCCCTCTCTCTCTCGAACCCTATTCCTAAACCCTACCCCTTATTTGTCTCCGGCTTGTTCTTGGAGGCTCCGCCTTGCTCTGCAGGGGCGGAGAGCGATCGCTTCTCTTGGTGACAGCTCTTTTCTTTGCCCTCGGAACTCAACTCGATCTGGAGAGTTGAAGGGGGCCCGAGAGAGATCTCGATCTCAATGGAGGCTGCCGCGGGCCGCGGCGGATCCCTTGCCGTGTCCTCCTCTCAGCCGGCCAGAAAGGAGTGGCGCGCCGTCTCCGAGCATCCCTTTCGCAACAATGGGGTAGAGGTAAAAGACGCTTCCATTTCTCTTGTTCGATGATGTCG
Source organism: Phoenix dactylifera (assembly GCF_009389715.1). NCBI lineage: Eukaryota > Viridiplantae > Streptophyta > Magnoliopsida > Arecales > Arecaceae > Phoenix > Phoenix dactylifera. The sequence goes on from NW_024067705.1 coordinate 485,756, forward strand.
TTTTGGTTGTCGGGTTTGTTTCTGAAACCCTTGATGGTCTGCAGGAACAGGAGCACGTTAAACTAGGGCTATCCGATGAGAGAACGATATATGAGGTATATAAGGCAAATCTTAGATTTTTTTTTTCTTGCAGTAAGAAGGTTTCTTTGAACCGTTTATTGATGGTTTAGGAGTGACGGTGCTTTGTTGTAAGGTGCAGGAGGGAACGGGGCCACTGGATGTGGACTTCTGTTCGATCACGATCGTTGGCGGGGGTTTGAATGATGATATATTGCAGCAGAGGCTGCAAAGTATCACCAGGCAGAGAGAGGAGCTTCAGCAGAGGGAGATTGAGCTGCGAGCTCAGGTTATTGCCAGGATGGAGATTTCGGAGGTGCAGAACAGCTATGAAGAGCAAATCAAGGAGCATGCAAATGCTGCTGTCGAACTAAAGGTTCCCTATTCAATGCACCTTTTTTCTTGATTCTTGCTTAATGTGCATTTATGGTGCATTCATTTCCTCATTGGGGTATTTCAGAATCTATGACTACTGAATATTTTGTCTTACTCAAAATGTCTGTCTTTTCTTATTCTGGTTCTTTGTAGTCTCTGTGCTTAATTTGCCACTTCATTTATTGTTGTAAGGAAGGCACCATGTTGTCTACCCCTACAACTATGTTCTATTTATTGGGATGTTGGACATAATTGCTTAATGAAGTTGGGTTTGTGATACACTCATCGTTTAATTGGACATTCTGCTTACATATTCATCAATCAGTTTTAGTTAGACACAGATGAATACTTGGCAAATATGATTCGATAGTTAATGTCATTGGCCAATCTTGGATACATAAGACAAGGCATCCCATAGATGCTTGTTTCCTTATTTAATCTATCTATGATATGTAGCTTTGATTGAACCCATCCTGTTGTGTTGCTGAATGAGTCTTTGATCATAGTTGCATCCAACTTGCTGAAATTGCCTCCAGCCTCTGTAGCACATGACATTTAGCAATGACATTCCTTGGTTGCTTGCACAAACATTGAGTTGTTGCTGTTCTTCATTGCAAAAATGCTAGCTTTTCTAGCTCACTTATGCACTTAGCCAATTTGATCTGAAAATGTGGTTGTGTTGTTTTATGTTTGGACAAATAGCTGAACAAAAAAGAGCTTTATATCCATTGTTCTCATGCCCCTATGTTCTGCTAGTTGATAAATGGCATACATTTAGCTGCTCTTCCCGAAAATCAATAGATTTCATGAAGCCTGTCACTGTTCACTCATCTATTTCCTCTCTCTCTCTCTCTCACACACACACACACACACACACACAAAATTTGATCACACAGGAACAACTACAAGAAAGAGAACAACAGTTACATGAGTTGGAGATGAAATTGGAAGAGAAGGATAGAGAGCTACGTGCTATGAAAATTGACAATGAAGCGGTTTGTTTTGATTTTTCAGATTTAGTATTGCTTTCTCAACAAGAGGCTCGGGTATTGTTTATAGAGATATAAATGATGCCTTTCCTTTCTTTTGCTTAGGCTTGGGCTAAGGAGGATCTTCTTAGGGAACAAAACAAAGAGTTAGCCACCTTCAGGTATGTGGTCGGTATCATGATTTGCTGTAAACTACATAATGTATCCTTTTGTTGTTGGTCTTGTTCCAATGTCAAATTCTCTCTAGCGTATAATATATGGAAATCATTTATGGGCTAGTTTGGTGAAAATCGGCTTACCATCTCAATTTTGGCTTTCCAGTTTATATTTGAGATTGCCTCTTTAGTAGGATCTTCCTTGGCATATATTGCTTATGCGAATACTGTCTTAGTGAATTTTCCGAAACTTTCTCTTGTATTTTGCTCTTGTAACCTTCTGCAGTTCTGCTACTATGCCCCATTTTTCATCAGCTCGACTTTTTCCAAAAGTTCACGTTAATATTCTCATCTTTGTAACACTCATTCTATTCTAATAGGTATCCTTCATTGATGCACACTTTAATATGTGCAATATCTCTTACACATGTTTCTCTTCTGTATGCTGTCATATTCCCTGATAGATTAGGAATCAATCTGTACTGTTACCATCTGCCATGCTTTAATTTTAATGCATGCATCCTCTTTTAGTTTCATCTTTTTGTCTAATGATAGAAGCGATACTAGTCAATATCTATCCTTATCCAAGAAAGCATCGATTCAGTTAACCTTCATTGCACTTGTCCTACCAGAAAAAAAAGAAAAAACTTAATGCACTTTGTAGTGTCATCAAATAACACTATAAGGTTTTGTGGATATTAACACCAATGACTTCCTATTGGATATCATATAATTAACATGTGCATCTATTACGACTATACAGATGGTAGTTCCCTAGTGATTCTTATTCTGTAATGAAAAAAATTGTACTGAAGTCATTTTGGCCTACCTAATTCAGAAACTAAATAATTGTGAATGGTCTACTTTTAGTGGTTTTTCCGTACTTCTAATTGGCCTATATATGGGTTTAATAAGCAACTTTTGTTAATGTGGATTTTCTTCTTTAAAAATTTTGGCTGCAGAAGAGAGCGAGATAACTTAGAAGCAGAAAGAGCACAGCACCTTAAGAAAATCCGTGATTTGCAAGAACATATACAAGAAAAAGAAAACCAGTTTCTTGCTTTGGAGGAGCAGGTTGTTCCTCTCAGATTTTCTTTTTTGATTTATGCTCTTGAATCATCTATTTCTCATAGATCTGCAGTCTGTGAAGTTCAGCACATATTTTCAAGTCAATTTAAGTTATGGCTTCCTTGAGATAGTTCAGGTTATTTTTAAAGTTATTGTGTTTGAGTTACCAAGGAATTTACAAAACTAGGATGCAAATGCTCAAAAAAATGTAACGATTTCTTAAGATATGTAGCATAATTAACTAATTTTTTCACATCATCCATGCAAATAACATAATAAAGCATTATAGTGTGGTAGGAGATAAGATTTATGCAAACCAAAGCATCACTTCATTGCATATGAGTTCACAACATCAAATATTAGTGTACCAAACAATAAACAATAACCAAATTCATCAAAGTCATAAATCTAAAAGAAAACAGTACAAATCTAATGTGTCGAAAACAAACTTGAAATTCAGGAGAAAAATATGTTAGAGCAAGGGATAAAAGGTGACATAGGAAAAAATAAGAAGAATAAACGAAACAGGGGTAGAAATGGAGAAAAGAGAAATGAGGTTCAAATAGGGGTAGGAATATGGAAAGGAGAGAAAAAAGTAGGTAGAAGATGTAGAAAAGGACTAGAGGAGAAGATAAAGGAGAAAGAAAGGGAAATATAAGAAGGGGAAGCAAATGGGGAGAAATGGATCACTTGAAACAGAAACAAGTAGAAAATGGAATGAAGAAAGGAAGTAAACGGAAGAAGAGGAAGGAAAGCAGAGCATATTGGTGGAAAAAAGAAATGGGGAGTTAAAACCTTGCCATTGGGTATTCAGATGGCAGCCAGCAGGCTGTTTTCAATGGTCGGAGGCTTGTAGGAGGGCTGCCAGAGGCTGGAAAGTTGCTGGCTAGAAGTCCTGGAGCTAATGGAGTAAATGGGAGCCAATGGAGTTGCGAGGAGATGAATGTCTATTAGGGTTTGTGGCTTATTAGGAAGGTAGTTATTTTCACTCCCATAGGGCTTTCTTCAGTCACAAAAACAGCCAAATCTGATGAAAAGATGGGAGTAGAATATAAAAAAAGAGGTGCTTATATAACATTTTCAGAAAAAACTGCCTAATAGACAATTATCTGGGTATCTCAGCCTCTCTAGGTTCCGAGGCGGACTGCCTAGGCACCTACGTGCTGCTTTTGACGGCCTGTTACCCACCTAGATTAGAGTTCCATTGTTGATGTGGATCAGGATGTAAACATGATTGAATCAGTCCCAACTCAATATTATCTATTAATTTAGCTGGTTGCCCGTGATTAGAATGTTGATTTTGGACATATTCAAGAAAAGAGAGTTTAGGCTTCTTGGGTATGGGACAGGAGATGAAAAATCACTTTAAGGTATAGCCTCAGTTTAATGTTCACCAAATCAAACAAAATTTGGCATGTCTGGCTATAAATAAGTTGTCTAGCTGGTTTCAGCTAACTAATCAGCCATTGAAATAGAACAGTTACATGCTCTTGTTCACAATTAATTCATGAGAAGTTCTTATATTCATGAATTAAAGTGTAGTTTGTGGCTGATTGGAATAGAGTTGCATCTTTCATGTAAGTGCCCTACTGTGTGCTAGTACATGTGTGCCTATGTAGGCTGTTGTATACCAAGTGTATGCCAAGCACTCGCAAGGCACATGCCAAGCCAGTGCCGGGCTGGAATGACATGCCTGTGGCAGGTAAATCTAGCTTATATCTAGCAATGCTTTAACTTAAGTTTATGAAGCCAAAGGCATAAAGCAATCAAAGTGTGAGGTGCAACTCCTATTAATATTACTTTATAGTTTAGAAATGTAAAAGAAATTGTGAAATATAAATCATGTAAAGGATGTGGGTACTAGACATTCACATGCCAACTGCACACTCAATTATATTGGTTAGTTAGAGCTGACATATCTTGTGTACATTAGTTTAGAATTTAAATTCACTCACCATGTCATGTAATGACATACATGATATATGTTTCTTCTGATCTATTTGGTTGCAGAAATAATGAAATTCTAACATGCAGTCTTCCTACATAACCTAAAGTTATATGGTTTACATCTTACAATAGCCATTTGATATTATGCTTTTGTTATGAATCCTTAGCGATAAGCCTCATGGTGTTATTCGAGGCCTTGCCTTGAGCATAGAGCAATGAAAACCTCATGTTGGACATCTTAAAAAAATAGATTTCTTTGGGTGAAGTTAGGGTTTTCAAGACTAGCTGGTGATGATTAGTTCTGATGCTTAAAAGAGAGGATGGATGAGTGGAATTTACATTGGCAGATCTTTAAAGATTGTACGAAAATAAAGACCCCACAAAAGAAAGTCTGTAGAAGTTCTTGGATTAGGCTTGGATCAGAAATCATGGCAAGTTTTCATGTAAAGTGGGTATGGACGCTAAGTAACCCAATTCAAATGCGAACTTATCAGAACCTATACAAAAGTATAACATTGCATTTTACACAACTCTTCTTGAATTTAAGAAAATAATTTTCTCTTAATTGTTGGTTTACAGTATATCATCAAAATTTGTTTTTAGCTGTAGTTCATATGTGTTTGTCAATCAAATCTTATGCTGAGTGGTTGTTGATAATATCCAGATGTTGTTCAATTATACACGTTATTAATGGTTTGTATTTGGATTATTTTTTGACCTGATTAGATCTGAAAAATTCAATGGATCAGTAAAATAAATCTTTAACCTGATTTGGTGCTACCTGAATGGAAATAGATTTGCTTGGATTCAACTTTTTGACCTGATTCAAATATAAATTAGTATTGGGGTGTGCCAAAAATCTATCCAATAAGACCTGCTTGCAGTCTTACTATAACAGACTGTTATGTAGTACGCAAAATGTGCACATAATATATGAAGATTAGGTGTTCTCACATTTGTTTTATAACTAGAGCAACCAGTTTGTGATAGATAAAAATCGGGTACAGAAAATATTCAATCATACAGAAAAGAGAAATTCCTAACAGAAATTGCGTCACTTTTTTTTAAGCTGGATTGAACTGAGATGATTATTTCAGTTTTTGTTGACAAACAGTGAAGGTGGTAAAACAATATGCCTTCATTTTTTTTGAAAGACTGTATTAATTTGGATAAGTTTCAATTCTTGTTAAATTATTTTAATAGAATATTATGTCATGTTCAAGCAATTATGAATAACACTGTTTTTGACATCAGATCCTAACAGTTATTTGCCTTTCAGCATAGGGTTGCACAGGAAACTATTCTTTACAAGGATGAACAATTAAGAGAGGCACAAACTTGGATTGCTCGAATTCGAGAAATGGATGCTTTGCAATCCACAACCAACCAGTCGTTACAAGCTGAGCTACGAGAACGTACTGAGCATTTTAACCAATGTTGGCTTGGTCTTCAACAACAGGTTGCTTTATCATGTGCCTATTGTTACATTTTTTCCTTTTTTATGTGCTACCATAATGCATCAATAAATAGATGAGCTGCAATAAGTTTGCCAGTCTGTATTTTTACGATTTCATTTATGATATAATTGGAACTCTGCAGATTCACTGTTAAGTCTCGATTCTGATAGTCCTGTTTGATAAATTGATGCTAGTTTGTGGAAATGGAGCGGCATCATCTGCAAGCCATACAGCAGCTCCAATTAGAGTTAGCTGATGCAAGGGAACGAAGTGGAATATATAAAGATAATTCACAAGTGTCTCATGAGAACTCAAAGGGTTTATCTTCATACGCACAAAGCAAGGGAAACCAGATTAATGCGAATGATGGTGGCACAATAAATGGAAACATGGGGTTATTACCTAATGGAAATTTGGATGGCGGTTCATCTTTTGTTTCAGCTTCCAATGCATCTATAAAGGTAGTATACAGGTTAAATATTTTAAAAGTTATACTTTTACATCAGTCAAATATTCAAATGTTTTCTCTCCGATTTACAGCTGCTGGTAATACTTGTTTTACTTTGTTTAGTGTAAAGCTGAGATACAACTATCATTGCTTGTTTTCTAGTTTGTTAATGTCTAATCCAACTATTTGCTTGATCATGCCCAAAATAATTTGTTTGCATATATGTGAAATTCTTATCATGTTGCTTGAGAATGCAAATCTGCATATGTAGAGGCATTATCCTGCCCAATAAGATCTTATGACTAAAATTTATGGGAAAAAACTCTTGCTATTTATGGTGCATTTAGGTCATAAGGAACCATTCATTTTCTATTCTGAGAGCCTTTTATTGTTGATATCAACTATCCATATTCCTCTATGTAGGTTTATGTAAAATGTAAGAATTAATGTATCCTAACTTGCATATAGTTTATTTGAAAGTTGTTTTAGAAAACATTTATTAGTGCTTGTTAAAGGGCCCATGTATCGTTAAACAATTCTTTCATGTCCTTCATACAACTTACCCAAACTTTGTTAATAAAATTAAACTTTGTTAATTCTTTCATATTAATTTTAATAGCAAAACCTTCTATATTAGTTAGTGTTGCCGCCGATCCTCGGATTGAAGATGTGGGCTACTTCCATGGACTTGCAAGGCAACAAATGAGGTCAGAGAGCTCACTGAATTGGCTCCGATTGGGCCTTCTGATGCTCAAGTCAAAAAGTGTTTTTTGTGGGAGATGAGGAAGAAGGTAGAGAGAATAAGGAGCTTATAGTAGATGTGGTAATGTTGGTATTAGAGGATTCTGGTATTAGAAGACTTGTTTCGTTACCTTTCTTGCAAGGGCTCATGGTTTATTTATAGCTAGGATCTTCTGGGAATCGTATCTTAATAGTTTGGAGTTGTGTTGTAACCTCTGGGGTTGTGCTATAACCATTTGAAGAGTTGGCATAATTTTTGGAGGCTATCATGGTGATCTTTATCTTTGGCTTGATGGAGGGAATGTCTTGCTGCATAGGGTAGGAAAATTGTTTGCCGAGGTTAGAGAGTTCAAGTCGGCTTGGGGCAGATGTCGAGTTGGAAGAGTGTTCGCTTCACCTCGGGTGATCATGACCTTGGAGGTCTTCTTGTCTGCTTGTTCGGTTCCTCAATTTGGTTAGGTAGACTTGGTTCGGTCACGTGGAATGCCATATTAGTTCTGTGACTTGACTAATCAGGTAATGCCACGTCATTAGGCTCAGTTTCCGCCACATCACTTGCCCTCCCACTTCTAAGTCCGACCCGTCTTCTTTGGTCTGGGCAAAGGAAGTAACTAGATCATCGGACTCTATGCTGCTTTAAGGGGGACATTAAATTTTCAGTGGGAATGTTCCAAAGGGCGAGTTGCCTTGTTCTAATTCTTGAAAGCATTATTGATCATCCGGAGGAGGATGGATGTGACACGTGTTTGCTGATCCGGGCAGAGAGACGATCGGTCGAGCTAATCTAGACCCTTTGTGGCCCTATATAAGGGGAGCAAGCTTCAACAGTTTCACCATACTTGGAGAGATTTTGTAGATCTTCTTGAACCCACTCGGTCATACGGAGAGTTTTCGTTAGGCTCTTCCTAGTAGATAATCACTTAGGTTGCCGTACAGTGGTGGTTCCATAACTTCTTTCTTCCTTGTCTTTCAAAGGCTAGACTTTCTCGTTAACTCTGTTTTTAGCTTGCAGGCTTTATGGCTTCACCATACGAAAGGCGTCTTAGGCGCTAGGCGGAGGAGCTTGAGTGGGCCTTGCGTGAGGCCAGGAAGAAGATGGTTGTTGTAGAGGCCAAATTGAGATTTGCTAAGAGCAAGTTAGGGGTTGTAGAAGACTGGGAGCTTCGAGCTGCTGCGACTGAGAAGGAGCTAAAGATTGCCAAGTTCTAGGCCGCCAAGGCCGAGAAGAAGGCCCTCTGAGCCGTGGAAGAGTACAAGGTTTCGGGGGACTATCATGCCAAGCTCGCCCACACTACTATTGAGACCTTTGTGGAGGGCTTCAACAAGTGCAAGGGTTAGGTGGCGAAGTTTTTCCTTGAGGCTAATCTCAACTATCTCAACCCTTCCATGGCTAGCAGCGGTGATGCTGAGTCTTCAGGCCCCAAGGAGTAGGCCTATGTGTAGGCCTTCTTCTTGCGCTTCTTGGTGCCGCCGCTGAGTTGGGTGACCTTGCTGAAGCCGTCAATCTTGTAGAACTAGAGCCGTCAACCTTGTAGAGCTAGAGCCTGACGAATTTTGACCTTTTGTAATGGATCTTTGTCTAGTTTTTGACATGTTTTGCAATCACATATTGTAAATGTTAATGGCATAGAATTACTTTTATGTGTACCTCCTTTTTTGTTCGTAGTTTGAATGACTTAACTTCTCGTTCCGAAAATTTGAGGGCGTCTCATGGATGCTGAGTTCGGCCGAATTAGGTTAGAGTACTTTAAAAGTGAGCTTACGTATATGAGGTCGGCCAAGTAAAGACGAGTGAGGAGAAGAAAGACAAGATAAAATCATAAGCACTTTAAAGATAGTTCCAAGTGCTTGAGTTTGGCCGAATTAATTTAGAAAACCTTACATGTTGATTGAGATAAGATCACAACGCCCTTGGAGATAGGCCAAGACAAGTCCATAATGCCATAATAAGATAAAATGAGCTACGATAAATCTAGAATATCTGTTAAGACAAGATAAAGCCATAAGCACTTTAGAGATATGTTGAAATATGGCGATAACGTCTTCCAGAGATGGACCGAGATACAATTAGAATGCCATAAAGACGTCTAAAATAATACTTTCTAGAGATAAGCTGAGATCTTTCTGCAAAGGTCAAATAAAGATATAACCATAACTCCATAAAAATAAAGCTAGAATTTCATAGAAATATAACCAGAATTCTGTAGAAGTAGGGGTCGAGATAGTGAAAGCCGGTCCTCGGTAGTCATTCAGTTTTGCGCCATAGCACTTGTTCGAGTCATCGATCCTCGGGAGCCATCTGACCTTTGATCAGTTGGGTTGTTTTGGATAGCTAGTAAGCTAGTACACGAGCAGTTGAGTATGTTTTCTCTTATCCGAGCTTAGTTTGTCCTAGGACTTTTCATCTCAGTGGTCTTAATGATTGGTCCCTAGAGTGTCTCCTCAGCTCAGTCCAACTGAGACTTTTCATCTCAGAAGTCTTGGGGATTTGTCCATAGGTGTCTTCTCGACCTAGTCTAACTAGAACTTTTCATCTCGGAGGTCCTAGCGATTGGTTCCTGGGGTGTCTCGGCCCAGTCTAGCTGGAACTTTTTATTCTCGGGGTCTTAGGGATTGGTCCACGAGGTGTCTCCTGGGCTTAGTTGTTGGGATTTTTCATCTCGGAGGCTCCAGGCATTGGTCCTGGGGTGTCTTCTTGGCCCAGTTTAGCTGGGACTTTTCATCCTGTAGGTCCCAAGGATTGGTCCCTAGGGTGTCTCCTCAGCCTAGTCTAGCTGACTTTTCATTTGGAGGTTCCGGGGATTAGTTTGTGGTGCGCCTCAGCCCAGTCTAATTGGAAATTTTCAGAATGCTGTTTCGGGGAAAAGCTGAAACACGATTTCATTGATCGTTGTAACAAAAGGTACAAAATTTACTATCATAGTTCTTACTATGGTCTGCCTTGAGATTGTTAGAGCTGGCTGCTTAGTGCTCTTCTCGTTTGGTGACCTTGGCTCCTTGGGTACGGTCCTTTTGCTTAGGTTGCTAGATTATCGACTTTTCTGAGTTGAAAAGTAGGATCCTCCAGCCTCAGCTCCTTCGCAGATTGAGGTGACCACCTTGGCGAGCAGCCTACTGTTGTCTTGCTTGTCTGGAGTTCATTTGCCTTGCTTAGCGCTCTCTCGCTAATCGTTGACGTAGCAACGGAGATGCCCTTGTCGAATTAGGGCTTTGATTTCTCATTTAGTTGGAGGCATTCCTCGGTGTTGTAACTATGGTCCTTGTGGAATCGGCAATATCTGTTCGGATCTCTCTTATTAGTAGGGGTTCTCATCCTTTGAGGTCAGTTGAGATATCCTTGGTCTCGGATCTCCATCAGGATTTGAGCTTTTAGGGCATTTAGAGGAATATACCTCCTAAACTTCCAAGGCAGGCCCCAAGGTCGCATGATGCTTCTATCTTCTCAGCTTTACTTTCTCCTTGGCTCGTCGTTCTCCTTATGGCTTTGGCGTTTTTTGCGTCCTTCCTTCTCAGCTATTACCTCCTCGGCACGGATGTACTTATCCGTTCGAGATAAGAGCTCGGCCAAGTCCTTGGGACGCTTTTTCTCCAGCAAGAAGCTAAAGCGTGATCTCTTCAGTCCATTCATCGCTGCGATCGTTATGATGGAATGATCTAGCTCGTGCACCTCCAGCATCTTGGCATTAGACCGGCTGATGTAGCTTTGGAGGGGCTCATTTTTCCTCTGCTTGACAGCGAATATGCTGGTTGAGGTTTTCCTCTTCCTCTTCTTATATATGAAGTGGCTGATGAACTAGCGTTGAGCTAGTTGAAGGATCCAATTGAACCTGGTTGAAGGCTCGAGTAGCAGAACCAAGGGCCTTCCTGAAAGTGGCTAGGAAAGCCCAACACATCACGACATCATTGGCTCCTTGGAGTATCATGAGAGTTTTGAAGCTCTTGAGATGGTCCATCATCGATCTGTGGTACCATCATAATGCTTGAACTGAGGCATCTTGAACCTCTTTGGCAAGGGCTCCTGCATGATCTCTTTGGTGAAACGAGGTGCGCTCATCATCTCCAGATGGCCTCAATCTTGTTACGCATCTTGGTCTTCTGGTATGCTTGTCTGGTTCCTCGACTTGGCTTAGGCGGTCATGCAGAACGCCACATCAGTTCTGACTTGGACCAATCAGGTCATGCCATATCATCAGGCTCATTTTCCACCACATCGGTAAGTATGCCCTTGCATTTTTCTGTGTTGCATATTCTAATGACAGCAATTCATTTATTCTTTATGCTTTATACTTTTCCTGATATTTTGAGTTCTTATCTTATGTATTATTTAAAATAGAGCCATTAATTTAATGACATATGCTAGATGCAACCAATATTAGGTGTTATTTATATAAAGTTTTATCTTATTTTGTTGTTTTACACACTTCTATTTTAGCTAGCTTTTTATAAATTGCTGAGAGAAACTTCCTTCTCCTCTCATCAAATGAACTCTTTCACCTGCTACCTTCTCAGTCTGCTAAGAGCTTATTCTTAGTTGGAAAGCATCATTTGTCTATTGGTGCTTCGCTTTGGTGTTTAGATGAAAGGTAACTAATCAATTGGATGCATTGTTATTTTTAGTTAATTTACACCTTTAAAATTAACTCTCTTGATCTTCTTGTGTTATTCTGATTTCGTAGATATGATGAAAGTCTAGTAATAAGATCTCAAGAAATAAAGTTTAGCAAGAGTGTTGCATTGCTGACATAATTACCTTGGAAATGAAACCATTTCCAGTCACTGAATTCTAAATGTCATATCATTTTTATGTTTGGATCGTTTAATTGATATCTGCTGATTTAATTTGTTTTTGGTTTCTTTTTGATTAACTATGGGATGTTGTGACTATGATTGTTCTGCAGCTTGTTTTTAAGCTACATTTCTAGGCCTATCATACTGTGGCAATGCTTTTATTTAGTGTCTTGGGGTCCTTAGCCCATTGATTGGCTATACTTTTTGTTAGTAACATTGATTGGTTATTTTATAGTCCCAAGTAACTGATAACTTCTGGTAAAATGAGATGGAAGATGATTGGATGTACAAAAACTCTGTCTACATTGTGATTGTAGAGTAGTTAATTCTTGGGGTGAAAAGTGAAGATGCTGATAGTTTGATGCTGTAGCTTCCTCATTCAACTAAATCATGTCATGGCCTGTTATCATATGTGGGTTAAATTTGAAGTGGGGTCATTATATTATCCGAGCTGTAGTGTTTCCATTAAATTTTTGAAATATTCTATTTCTATATTTTCGTTGCTGAAGCTGGTGGTAGATGAGATAATGGATGGGACTGCATTAGTCATGCTCTTAGTATAACTACATAATGCAGAAAGGGACATTACTAATTATCTTATACTTCTTCCTTTAGAAAGCCAACTCCAGAACCAAGGTAGATTGGGTACTCTTTGTTAAATTATCATTTTCTCCCATGGTGTAACCATCTTATATACAAGGATTATTTGAAGATTTGAAATATAGATTAAATTCTAGTTATCCATATTGGTAAATAAAATAGGTAAAATATAGGTATAGGAATGGTCAGTCAGTAGTAGTTTAGCTATTTCTGTCTTCAGTGAAGCTATCTCTATGCGGTTTCGCAATCTCAAAATATTGCCTATATGGTCATATATGGTTGTATCACTGATTTATGATGCTCATGACTATACTAGTTTGATAAGTTAACCAAATTACATACTCATTTTTCATGTATCATGGTCATGTTAGAAAGTTCTTATTAGTTATATAATGTTTTGAGATTTTTGTTGCCTGATCTCAGTTTAGTTCTTATCAACGTGTAATATAATTGATAATATATGTATATATTTCTGAGAATCTTTGTTTCTTTTCTTTTTCAGAGTGAACATGGTGCTGGTGTTCCAGTTGTTCCATCTTCCATAATTGGGATGGGTGCCTTTCTTCCTCCTGGCCAGATGACTGCATTGCATCCTTACGTGATGCATCCGCAAGGTGTTCCACAATCTGTATCATCAACCAACTCACCCATTCCTCAATCTCAAATGGGCCATTTTCAGCCATTATCTACAATTCCAGCTCACCAGCAGCGGCAAAATCAACAGGTATCAATAGCATTAAGTTGAGAAGATCATAGCTTACTCGTAACAAAATGGCTATTTTCTTTTTAAAATAAATTCTTTTTTCTTGGTTCTCCTATAGGAAGTACCTGATATCTCACAACTACCTAATCAGAACAAATATCAACCATCTCAATCAGAGCAGAATCTTTTAAGACCAGATGCCAATTATAGGTTTGAGCTCGCTGCTGAAAGGCAGGTGGTCCATCCAGACCATCTTCACAACCACATCAGCCAACAGCAGAGATCTAGTCCTGTAATCAGCGGATCAAGTGAAGAAGTTCAGGTGACGAGCAAGAACATTTTTCTTTACACGTGTATTACTTAAGTCATACCAGAGTTAAATGTCATATTTGTGCTAAATCTCTAATATCAGGTGCTCAAGTTGAATGGAAAACCATATCCAGTGTCCCAAGAACCACAGGACACCTTGAATGCAAACTCTCAGTTTAGTCCTACATTAGGATTTGAACCACCAGAACAGGTAAGTGAGCTTAAGGTTTGTTCAGTTATTTTAAATGCTATAAGATGAAAGCATGAAATCTGTCTACTCATTTCTCATGTTTTGATTTTAGAAGGCAGCCTTAATGATGCTCCATCTTTTAACTTCTCAGGTACAGGATAAGAAGACAGTTGCTGCAGTCAACCAATCACAGGAGACAGTTTTGACATCAGGACAACAACAGTCTTCTAGTGTGGTTGAGTCTGTTCCTCCAAACAACTCTGTAAGCTCCAATATTGCAGCAGAATACAATGAGAATGAAATGAGTTTTCCTGAAGTTTCTGTCTCAGCTGTACGAACACCAAGTTCAATGATACCTGGGAAATTTGTGGAGCCCACTCTTCTAGATGAAAGGTCTCTTTTGGCATGTATCGTGCGTGCTATTCCAGCTGGATCTGATGGTCGAGTCAGGATCAGCACAACTGTGAGTACCTCTGTTTAAAAATTTAGCAGTAGCTCACTCAGTGGTCAATGATGAATGTTCTTTTACCGTCTTTTATACGTGAACTGATTGGCACTACATGTTACATTCAGTTACCAAATAGGCTGGCAAAAATGCTTGCACCTCTTCACTGGCACGATTACAAGAAACACTATGGCAAGCTTGATGACTTTGTGGCTCATCATCAAGAAGTATGTTTTCTTCCTTTGTCATTTGAGCTGTTTCATAATTTTGTGTTGTCTTATGGCTGGCATGCTCGCTATGCAATTTCAGTTATTTGTAATTGAAGGGGACCATATTCACCTTCGTGAAGGAGCTCAAGAAATTATATCAGCTACTACAGCTGTTGCGAAAGTTGCGGCTGCTGCTGCATCTTCTGCACCTTACTCATCATTGCTGCCTTCAGTAGCTGTTACTCCTGTTGCACAGAGCAACCGCCAAAAAAAGTTACTGTCAGTTGATTCCAGAACGGCAAACAATGTGTCATTTATGGAAGGTGCTGCCCTGACAAACCTTGGAGATTCATATGACAAGCATTCGGAGATTTCACAAGTGCATGATCAACAATCAAATGGTGTCAGCTTTAACATCATCCAAGGGCTCTTAGATGTTAAAATTTCAAGCAAGTCAAAAAATCTCGAGGACCTCAATGGTTTGTCATCTGAAATGAGATCTGGTCATTCATCCATACACATCACAGTTGGAAATGGAACAAATCTTGATAGAACAAATTTGCGATCTACCCAAAATAAAGGACTAAGTAATGGTAGACATGGTGTTGGAGGGAAACAGCAGGGAAGGTAGTGATCTTTTTTCCTGGCACCATAATGCGATGTGGCTCTGTTTAAATTTATTGCAAGTCTTTGTCCTATTTCAGTCTAGGAGGCTAACTACACATCTCTTTTCTAGGTCTTCTGGTGCTGGCTTGATTTCCAGAAGATAGTAAGTGCCAATTACTTGAGTTGTCCAACACGTGTTTTTCTTTAAGAAAACATATGCCCCTTAATCCTTATAGCACATATTACTCTTAATTCTCTTTTTCATTTTCTGAATACTTATTGTTAATCTTTATTAAGTTCCATGTTGGATGTTAGGAAGACCTTAAAAAAGATTAGGATAGTATGAGACAACTGGTTATACATCTACCAAATATTTCTAAATGTGAAGCATGCTTTGGCTTGGGATTAGTCATGTTTGGTGATTTTTGGCTGAAAATAACAAAATAGAAAATTTGTCTTTAAATATAAGATAAAAGTACTTAACATGCAGGTATTAATGAAATAGTTAAACTATACACTAAAATGCAGCCATATGTTAATAGATATTATAGCATCCTGGCAAATGAGAATTGTCATGATCTGTACTCGAGGATGTTGAGGAACAAATTTATCCAATTTTTATCAACACAGCTCCAAAATGTTTGTAACAATGCCAATGTTTTGATTCAAATGATAAGTTAAGCCATGAAACTTATTGTTTGGACTGGTCAAATTCCGCTTGACCTATTTTCATATTGGTTTCTAATCTAGTTGTCATCATATACATATTTTAGTTCGAATTGTTTGGTTTAAGTGAGCTATTTTACATAGTAGATGCTCATGGATGAATCTCCACAAAAGAAACAGACCATGTTATCTGTGTTTATGCCATAGATTGGTATGTTTTAGTCCACCAAGTAGTCCCAAAAAAGGTGTTGTCCGAGGCTTAACTCACATTATGTAGTTATAGTGACATATTGGTTTATAAGCAAGGGTTATAACCATGGTACGTCGTATCGGTCGGAATCGGACGGTATGAGGCGTATCGTACCATACCAGTTCGGTACCAGTACCAACACTTGGTACGCCAAAAAAACACTGTGCTAGTGTGGCACCGGTATAGGATTCGGTATCGAGACGACGAATCTTGGTTATAACCAATATTGGCAGAACCGTACCGGCAGGCATGCTAGCCGACAATTGGTGTAGTACATTATTGGTATGTGCCATACCGAACCGCAGTGTATCGAAACCACAGGAAGGTGGAGGGAGAGGCCCTAAGAAGAAGAAGAGGGAGAGAGGGGAGAGGAAGAGAGCTTTTGGAGGGCTTTGAATAGTGTCGGGAGGGGGAGAGAGAGAGAGAGAGAGAGAGAGGGAGCTTCGAATGGTGTCGAGAGAGCTGGATAGAGAGAGGGGGATATTAGGGGTCTCACTTGGCCGGGAGGGAATAGTGTCAGGAGAGTCAGAGGAGCTTCGCCTTTGAGCCTTCATTTTAGAGTCGAGGGTTTTGGAGTTGTAGAGTGATGAAATGTCTCGACATTATAAACCATGCCGGTAATCGATCGGTCTGGTCGATATGCAGCGAACTAGCTGGCTCAACATGGTTTAACCAACACTAGTTATAACAATATGAGTCAACTAAAATGGCTTTCATGAGGCTTATATTTTGTCTCAAATTAAGCCTTCTATGCAAGGCATATACTTTGGGCTTTGATTATTTTTACAACTAATAAAGGAGGATTCATCTCTTTCTTTATATATTACTATGTGATGTGTCCATGGTTGGTCGTACCGTTCGGTTTGGGACGTACCAAACCGAACTGATAGGAAACTGGGGCAGTTCGTCCTGTCGACTTGGTAAATAGGTCGAACCCAATTAAAAATGCCCCATCGGTTAGCCTATTTCATTAAATAGGCTGAACCCAATCCCCTTGGTTAGCATGTTGATTAAATAGGCCACACTTCACCCCTGGTTTGCGATCGCCATCCCTCCCCCTCCTTGGGTGCGTCTTTTAAAACCCTCCTCATCCATCGTCGCTGCCTCATTGCAGATCCCCCAACCCCTTAGCTTCCTCCGGCCTCTCTCACTCTCTCCCCCCCTCTCTCCCTCTCCCCTCATGTGGCCCTCTGAAACTCTCGCCTCTCTCCTGCCTCCACTCGCCGCCGCCGCCCTCCTCCTCCTCCTTCCAACCTTTCTCTCACTTCCCATCCTTCCTTGTATATGGCCGTCGGATATAGGAGACTGATTGAAGCTGGTAGGTCAGTGGACCTACACCACCAGGCATCTCTCCATTCGCTTTGCAGATCGATCCATGCCTCCGGATGAGTCCCTCCCTCCCCCCCCCTTCTCTCTCCCTCTCCCTCCCTCTCCTTCCTCTCCCCTCTCCCCCTTTCCCTTCCTCTTCTTCTTTGTCTTCAGCACTGCCCTTCTCCCTCCCTGTGGTTCTGGCATGCCGTGGTTCCGTACAGTACGGACTAGTACTATACTGTGTCAGTTATCAGTTGGCATGCCAATCGGTATTGGTTCTGCCATCTTTCAGTGAATCGATTCAAATTATAAATCTGAATATGGCAGTCCGTGTTTTATGTGTTGACCATTATGGCCAAATCTTCATCAATTCCCTTAATATCCAATCACAAACTATGCGCATTTTTTTAAAAATTTCTAACTTTTTTTTAAAGATTCATGAAGCTTCTGCTTTGCCTCATTAACAGTCAGGATAGTCATAGAGATACATATGCACGTGCTCATACACATACTTGACTGGAATACCACCATTAGAGAGAGAGAGAGAGAGAGAGAGAGTTGTTTTTAAAAATGCCACCGGTAAAATTTGAACCCAAGTCCATTGGTGCAGTTCACTTGAGGTATTGTTCAAAGTTGATAATTGAGAGAAACAAAGATGACAAGATTGCCACTGAAGATTTTAATCCAAGTAGTAATTAGTACAGTTTCAGTTTACATGACAGCATGAGGCACCGGTCAGGGTTCATAAATTTCTATTTATTATGATCCAAATCAACTAAAATGTATGAAAATGAATGAGTGCTTTAGAGGTTTGTTTTTATCTTTTTAGTGGCTCATTTTTTTTCTAGATTTTTTTTAATCTTATCCTTATCCAGTTCTTTTTACTTCTTTCTTTTCTTTTCTCTTCCATCTGTTTTCTTCTTCAACGATTCTTTGCTGCTCATTTTCTTTCCTAAACAAGTGCTATAATTCCCCTTTTCTCTAAGTTTGCTCTTTAGTAAATTTGTTATATTTAGCCACCAACGTGATTTGTGCAGTAATAATAAAAAGAAACAAATGAAAGTGCAAAAAAGAAAAGGAAAAAAGGTATAGAGTCCTTTTTAACTCATTCTTGTTTAAGACTCAATCCAGTTCGTCTATGGGTCCAGAATGATTACTTTTTTATGTATTTCAATAGCAGTTCCAATAAAAATGTAAGCTTAGACATGAATTTTGATTTGGATTTTCTGCCTCCACTGCATTGAGGTTTCTTTCTGACCTTTCAAGCTATCTTTAATACTAATCAAGCATTCAATTCTCATCTTTTCATGGGTGAGAGGATGACTAAGATATCTCATTATAAACTGTACCCTTGTGCATTTAGTGTTCTAAACCCATTGTCTTGGATCGAACTGATTTGGTAGCTGGTCATGAGTTTGCGGTCAGACCGCTGTTCAAGCATGAGTTTACCAAGATTAGAGGTAAATAGTATGCATTTTAAAGAATCTGTCTTCATGTCCTACCTTCTTGTCTCTGTTTTAGAGCCGTTGGGTTTGTTTTAGCACCCTAATATGGAGGCCATCTCCTTCACCATATCCTCCAATGCTTGATCACCATCTTCTTCATCATAGGACCACCCGCTTCTCCCAAGCCTACATATTGCAATGTTGTCATCGAGCTGTGCCTTTCAACATCTCAAAAAAATGTTCCTAGATTACCTTAAACTTAAGGCCTATCACATCACTCTCTTTATTGCCTTTGACGAGAACCCCATCAACATTATTTTCCTTCTCTATAGCCTTCAAATCGAGAGCTCTCCAGCACTGTCCCTCTGTATCTTCACTTTTGTCGAGCCTTCTTCTATCGTTCCTCTCATTTGCTGCCTTGATAACAATCTCTCCCTTGATTGTGCATTGGCCAATGCGCCAGCCACAGGAAAACCACTATTTTGAAAAGTGGTTGGATTGAGTAAATTGAAAGTGAGCTTGGGACCAGGGCATCTGAAGGATTATTGAGGTATTTTTTTTTTAAATTTTTCTTCTTTAAGCAGCATAAACAGACATGACCCCAATGACAATAAATATCTAGGTAAAATTTGAAAAAAATCTATAGTTAGTTTTACTAGTTTCATCGAGAGATTGAAATTGTTGATACTGAGCGAAACTCAAAACTAACCTCAACCTCAGTTTGATCCAGGGGTTCAGGACAAGGTCTGACTCAGTCCTTTTCGGCTATCGTGGATTAGATCAATGAGAAACTAGGTCTTGGGATGGCTATGGGACTCTAGTCTATATGGACCAGCTGTCCTGATCTGCTATAGTTGGTATAGGTCTGGATGGACTGAGACAATGATCAGGATGGATGATTCTGATGTCCTGACATTTTGTGAGGGTACAGTATTGTAGTAATTCACCGTGATGCCTTTTTTTTCAATTTTTATTTTTTAAATTTATTTCTCTTGTTTGTTATTTTTAATAGTTGTTCAGATGCTTTTTAGGATTTATTTGTATCATTGTCTAGGATAGGAGATGTTATTGAGGGATTAGGTTTTGTGATTTCGCACAGGTTGAAGGCTCAATGAAGGATCCTGTGCTAGTACATCCTTTAATACAAGACAACTTAATAAGCGGAGGGAGAAAGAGAGAAGAATGGGAGAGAACCCAGATCACGAGCACCATAAATCCAGTATCGGTGCTTACCAGTAGTGGTACCATAAACCGAATTGTGGGCTCAAAAACCTTTCCTAATCCTAAATTATAACAAACCCCACAAACCTTCTTAATAATCATTAAAAACAACAAACAACAAAGAAAACCAGAAACAAAAAAATTGGCATCCTAGTAAATCACTGGGATTATAATCTGCACCAAATGTCAGAACGATATTGTCCCGACCATTCTCTTACTGATACTGGCTCCAGAACCAGAGCTTAAATCCTTGGTTTGGTCTTTTGCCAAGGCCAATTTATATTGGCTGAATCTTCTAACCTTGTACAAGATAATTCTGCTAACTTGATGATCGCAAGAATTCTTGATGGCATGGGGCATGTGGGCCTGTGGCTGGCATAGCCAAGACAATAGCTTTTTTATGTTGAAATGAAAAAAAAAGGGATCAAAAACTCATTCTAATTAAAATATTAGAAAGTATTTAATGGTTGTGCACTAACTTGTATTGGATGCTAGTACTGGCTTGACAATGTGTGTGCTGGCCTGCATTAACCAGCACAGTGTGGCATTTGCAAGCTTGCAGAATTTGACCAAGGGTCTGTTGGCTTGTTTGAAATTCATTGGAAAGAAACAATGTAAAAAGTTCTTCACGGAGAAGGAAAAATTGAGTCAATTTTGGCAAAAAATTCTTCCCTATATTGTTTTTGCTTTCCCACCATCGAGTCAGCTGGAAGACTTGGTTTTCCAAGAACTTAAGTTTTCCAAAGCAAAGAAGCCAAACATACCGTAAATGTCAGATCTTGCACATTCTTGTACAGCAATAAAGAAATTGAGAAAAATCATTGGTAGATGCATGTTGATTTGGACTGACATTATTGCAATAAATTTTTGCAGTTGATATTTTTTCATGAAAGTGGTCAATTAGAACTTGGAATAATTTGTAACATGAACTTTGTCTGCTTGTGAATCTGAGAGGTCTGCTTGAGGACTGATAATGGTAAAAAATGTTGGTTTTGACTCACAGATTTTCGAAGCTGTAGTGTGATGGACACTTTCATTGGCTCCAATATTCATCTCCATGGTCCATGTTAATTGCAACTAATTATCCATTTTGCAACATGCATGCTCTTATCTTGTGAATACCTAGTAAATAGCTTCTACTAATGGATCTTGCCCTGTTCTCTACATTTCAAAAATCTTTGTTTGCTATAGCTAATAATAATGCGGATGGGGCTTCAAATCAGTGAATTGTGTTTGATTTTAGCTTGAGAACTGTGCACATGTTAATATTTCTGTTTGCACCATAACTCTTACTGTTCATTTGGTTCTACTGATGTCTAGTATTGGTATGATTAGGATAATTTAGGAATTTGGTCTTTGAGGGGAACATAATTGAGACGGTGATCATGTGCTCAAATACCATTTTAAGTTTTTTGAGAATATCTGATCAATATAAAAGGGTCAGAGCAGATTTCAGTTTGGAAGTGCTTGTTCTCATCGAGGATGTTGTCTTCATAGGAATTGGCAGTGGAAAACAACCCATAAACACAAAATCTTATGCGTGCAATTACCCGTAACAGTTGTATCACCTCTTTGTATTGGAGGTTATTTCTATGTTGAAGTTATAATTACAGAACACTGCTTGCTATAAGTTTTGAGTGCTTTATTCTTCATTTTTTGAGCCTGACATCAGCTATTTGTTTTGGCAGAATTTGATGGGCGTGAAGTACTACTGGACCTGAAGAAAAGCTCTGAAACATTGCATTTTTCTTGATGCCCGCAGGTTGAATTCTAGCTGACCACCTTTTTTGAATTTTCTTATTGAATCTCGTACCTTTTATTCTGTGGAATTTTTTGCTTAGTTTGTCAATCTGTACTCGAAACTGTGTTAACAATGGAAGGCAGGAAAAATGGAAGAGATTTTGCAACTGTGCAATATTTGCTGCATTCTCTTTAATCTACTGGATGAGGTTAAAAAGGACCAGAACTGTTAATTAAACGCCTGAAGTTGTAAGTTGGCCTGTTTTGTCCTGAAATTTGCTAGAGAAGAACTTTAATGTGATAAAGTTTTTTTTTTTTTGGTGCAATGTGATAAAAAACTTTGATGTATGCTTTCATATCGCATTGATATGAGTGTTGCCATTCGCGGAGTGATATATCCATTTTTCATTCAGAAACACACTAAATGATTGGTATTCCCTTCCATCATTCATGTATTGTTTTAACTTAATAGATCTGCGTGTTGCGGGTGTCATTAAACAATAATTGTGGCCAATAGACTTGATATTACCGGCCTGAGTTGGATGCACAGATTCAGTGATGCTTTGCAGAATGTCCTTGCTTGATTACCAGCTAACTAAAACGCTAGGTAGCTTCCATGTCAACAAGGTTATTATCAGCCAGTTAAGATGCTTGGTTGCTTTTGAGCCAGCGCTGTCACAAAGAAAGGAGCTTTGAGAGATGTACTTGGTTGAATACGATTGTTAATTTAGAATAACAAAGGATGATGTCGAGGTTCTATGAATTGGGATGCGACGATGCCCAATCAATAGTAAAGCTGCTATTCCTCACGACTGATTGAGGGTTAAATGTAGCGAATTAAACATCACGTCGTGTGGTTGTACTTGCTCGGATCTGACTATAGCTGGAGCCATTTGGCCCGTGCTTATATTTCTGTCTTCTTTTTTATGCCGTAGGTGGATGCCCATTTGGCGTCGTTGTACGTACTCAAAACGCCACCAAACTTTTGCCCTTTTGTGTTTTATTGCGATGGAGACAAGGCAACAACCACCCAAATTATCCGCAGCCCTGCAGCAGTGTCGCGCGGAGCACCAGCATGCAATGTCCAAGGCCTTCAATCGTGAGAACTCAAATTTGTAACCCTGTAACCGGGGGTGGCAATGAGCTTGGTCCGGCCTGGGGCCCATCATGCAGGGCTTTGGGCTAGGTTCGAAAAATTTAGACTGAATTTGACCTTAATGTAGAGTCCATTTATTTTTCGAGCTAAGTTTATTGGCTCGACCTGAGCCAGAATAAGGTTTGCAATGGAGCTCAAATTCAGGTTTGAATTAATTTGTTTTTATATGTTGCTATTTAGAAAGAATAATTAGAAAGTAATAGACATTAAAAATAGTTTAGTTGAGAAGAATGTGTCATATATTATTTACTTGTTATAGGAGAGAGTTTAATTTTTAACTAACTCATGTGAAGCAATATTATGAAATATTAAATTTCAATTGGATTCGGGTGGATCTATTTTTGGCCTAAATGGGTAAATTCTGACCGGGCTCGAGCCTAGACTTGGGACAAGATTATCTAAAAATTTTTGAGCCTAAGTCCAGTCTGAAGTCTGAAAAAAATTTAGGCTCGAATTTAGATAGGAGTATGGCCTGACCTACTTCCAGTCCTACTCAAAGACAGCTCTTGAAAGAGTTATAGGAGTCGGTGCTTGTTTCCCTGAAATGGTGGAACAACTTAGTAGTGTGTTTATAGGATATCAATTAATATGAATTATAAATTTTAATGTTATTATTTCTAATTAAAAAAAATGATATCATGTATTATATTAATATATTCTTCTACATTAATGTGTTACCGTTTTTTTTTCAGTTAAATTTAGGTAAAAGAATATGTCGTTGTTACTGCAAAGCTGCTCGCAGGCAATCAAACAAGCGTTACATGAAATCCTGTTATAGTTGTGACTCAACAACTTGTTTACTGTAACCAACAATAAACAACTTGTTTACGTGGTGATGATCCGGTCAAACCATGGAACCCTACTGTTGCTTCTATCAGTGTCGGCGGGACGCGGCTGACGCACCATCCCTTTGCTAGATTTCTGCCCTGCTCTTCTTTTTCCCTTTCGCCGACGGAGCTTTTTTTTTCCCCCCTAACAATCGTACATTTTGATGACTTGGACACGTTTGGAATATTGTCCAATCACCTTTCCCCATCTTCGCCATTTCTCGTTCCGCTTCTCCGTTACCGCGCCCTGATCAGCTGAACTAATCCATTCAATCGAATGGGTCGAGGTCGGAAGATATTGTGGCCGCCACGTTGGCGCTCGGACGTTCGGTTGAATGAACTCACTTGACACGTATATTGCGATTACAATATCTTTAGAAACACACACAGGAGAGAGAGCGAGAAGGAAGACGAGGAGGAAGAAAACTATCCAGACAAAAGAGCAGGCTGGCAGAAGGCTATGAAGTTCGGCATGGCATATATCATTCTTTGAAAGGTCATGGTCGCCCATATTCCAAATTTTTACTTCTTGGACTAATTTTGAAATCTTCTAAGCCTCTGGACCATTTGATATTCCTTGTAGTGGAACCTAGCTCTTTTCTAAGGAGCCTTACTAAATTGCACTCCTTAAAGGCTATACCTTTATTTATTTTATTTTGAGGTAAAAGCTATACGCTTAAATAACCACCAGGCCATAGCTAAATGCATCCTTCCTTTTATTATTATTATTTTTTTTGAGAAGGTTTAGGGCTGGATTGAATATCAGCAATATCCATATCTTTATTGGTTTTTATTTGATAAATTTGAATGTATATTTCAATATTAGCTAAATAAAATATTTTATATTCATATTTATTCTAAACAAGAATGGATACAAATTGGATATTGAAAGTAAGAATATAAATACTGATATAAATTAGCTAGTTAAATTTTATATTCACCAAATCAAAAAATATAACTAAATGGAGGACAAGTTAAGTCAATAGAGTGTTAATATAGTTATTTATTTATTTATTAAAATTTATAAATATTATATAAGATTAAATAAGATTGTAAGCAAAAACGGATATTGGAATACAGATATAGATATTCAAATCTGTATCCAGATCCCAAAAGATTCCGATATGACAAGGATGGATATTATCCTATCCACTTTATCCTCTAAGAAGGTTCCATATTTGACCCTCTCTGTCGATGCTTCCGTTAATTTTCTAACTAAATTGATTGAGATCCGTGAAGCTTAATCATTGTTTATAAATCCAGCCCTGATATTTACTTGACATTCTACAAAATCACATTACAGTTTCTAAAATACATAATAACCCAGAAAGTACGCCTAACCACAAATTATATTTGCTAAACCCAGTCCCGACATTTACTTGAATGGGCCCAACTGCTGCAACCCATGCAGAACTTGCAAAGTAGAAGTTGTCATTATTGCACTAATCTTGATCTAGAAAACTCATTTAATTAGGGAATCCTGCAAGAAGATGACTTAGTGTAGAGACTAGAAGGCACATGATCTATTATTTATCTACTTCTTCCCAGTCCAATCGTCTAAATTTTCCCATCTAAACTCTGTTAGCTTAGATGCACAAATATAATTGATAAATCAATAATTCAATATTTCTAATATTTAAAAACAGTAAATAAGAAAAATAAACTAGCAAATAATTGACTTGACAATAGAATAATAAAATGAAGAAATGAAAGAAGATGGCCTGTGGATCGAAGCATGCTAACGCGTTGTCCCAGAAAAATTTATGCCCCCCATGCACGGGTCTGCTGGTACAGATCTCCTAGAGATACAATGACCCAGTATAGAACCACGTCTTTTCTGTCAGTGCGCCTCCAGGGAAGAAAGAAGAGCACGTTTACGCTTGTAGATAGCTCAAAAGAAACCTAGAAAAATAATTGAAATTATAAGGAGAAGAAAAAAAAATTTTATTTTTTTCTATTTGATAATCTCTAGAGCCCTTTTTATATAGGCTCTTGGAATAGGGAGAAGAGAAACTTTTTATTGTGTTTAAAATGATCCCTAGAGCCTTTTATATAGGCTCAGATGCGTCAAAAGAAGCAAACTCTCCTTCCGTGGATTGATGACGTGTCTTCTTGTACTTCTTTAATCTTGCGGCTTGTTGCATCTTGGCTGCCCATGCTTCCTTCCTTCTTCGAGAGGCCTTCCATGCTTGCTCTTGCGTGTGGATGCATAATACTTATCATGGCCTGCTTCCTTTGGGGATCTTTCTATGTTTGCTCCGTTGCTTGTGCGCAGATGCTTGCCACTTGGCCGTTGACTAAGTCAAATATTTGGTTGGTCGCGGTTTGCTCTATTTGGCATGCGATTTTCAAATTTTAAAATATTTAATTTAATTCAACAATCCCCTACATAAATTAAATATTTAAAAAAATTAAAATCAAAATAAATTTTAAAAAAATTTAAAATAAAGTGTTGAGTATCTTATATTATGTAATAGGTGTAGGTATTTTTTGGTTTGAACCTTTACTTAATGATAATTAATTATCTCTATGGAGCCAAGGTGGACTATGCCTTGAACATTGGTCCATTGCTTAGATTTTATCAACAGTATACATAATATAGCGTGAATAATGCTCGAAGTGGGTTTGCACTTTACGGCCATGCGCATGTATTTCTTCATGTGTGTTATTGGGGAATAACCCACTTCTCACAGTCGCGGCCTCACGACTACACACATATAGTTGAATCCTCAAAAGGGTACGAGCAAGTAGGTACCCTGCCTTATGGGTTTCAGATTCATTAAGAGTAAAAACTCAACCTAAGTCTTGCTTTTTATGAGTACTATTGCCTTAGGGATGGAAAAAATAAATAGTGCTCCTCATTAGTCATCTATCTTGTTTGTTTCAACCCATTGAACCTTTTCAGGTTAGGTTACCACCGTGATGACTTTACTTATGAGCTTAGCCCCATCCCCCTTGACAACTCTAGAACCCCCGTTCTAGACAATCCTTTGGTAAACTGATCAGCTAGATTCCTTTCGGATGTTACAAAATTTAGTGCAATCAAGTTATTCTTTAATTTGTATCTCAATGATTTATGGCACACTTTCAAGTGCCTATTTATTTTCACATTTGCATTTTTTTGATTCCATTTATCTATAGCAGATCTGCAGTTACAATGAACAGATATAGAATGTAATGGTGAAGTCACAAGAGGTAAATCTACCAGCAAATCTTTAAGCCACTCGGCCTCAATACTAGTGGTATCTAGTGCAATCATTTCAGATTTCATGGTGTTCCTAACCATTACAGTTTGTTTGATAGACTTACATGATACAGCTGCACCTCCTAAAAGGAAGACAAGACCAATGGGGGATTTGGTGTCAACTGTATCACTGATCCAGTTGGCATCACTATAGCCTTCTAGAACAGCAGAATAACCACAATAGTATAATCCCAAAGATATGGTACCTTTAAAGTACCGAAAAATTATTTCTAGAGCAGTCCAATGATCATTATTAGGATTGTGAGTATATCTACTCAGTCGGTTCACAGAGTATGCAATATCAGGTCTGGTATAATTTGCAAGAAACCCTAGGGAACCAATGATCTGGGAATACAAGCTTTGATTGACTGGATCACCTAAGTTCTTCCTTAGATGAAGAGATGGATTATAGAGAGTAGATACAAGATGACAATCAGAGTAGTGAAACTTTTTAAGAATCCTCTCTACATAGTGGCTTTGGGACAAGTTATTCCATTTTCATTTCTTATGATTTTAGTATTTAGGATTAGGTCTGCTTTTCCTAAATCTTTCATGTCAAATTTTAGAGATAAAAATTGTTTTACTTCATTAATAATTTCTAAGTCTGTTCCAAAAATTAGGATATCATCTACATATAGACATAAGATTATAATTTTGTTATTCTTCTTTTTATAATATACATATTCATCTGTGTTATTAATTTTAAATCCAGGATTATTTTATCAAATTAAGATGTCATTGTTTGGGAGCTTGTTTTAGACCATAAAGAGATCTAATCAACCTACATACTTTTTTTCTCTTGACCTAAAACAATGAAACCTTTGGGTTGGTCCATGTAGATCTCTTCATCTAGGTCCCCATTCAAAAAAGCGGTTTTAACATTCATTTGATGTATAACCAGCTTATGAATGGAAGCCAAGGCAACAAGGATCCTAATGGTAGTGATTCTAGCTACAGGGGCATAAACATCAAAGAAGTCAATCCCAGATTTTTGAGTAAAACCTTTAGCTACTAACCTAGCCTTGTATTTGTCTACAATTCTATCTGGCCTAAGTTTCTTCTTAAAGATCTATTTACACCCTATGGGTTAACTTCCTGGGGGTAGGTCTGCCAATTTCCAAGTGTGGTTTTGAACTATGGATTGCATTTTATTGTCTATTGTTTCTTTCTAGAAGGGGGCATCTAAAGATTTTAAGGCATCCTCTAAAGAAGCAGGAGAGTCTTCTATTAGGAATGTGTAGTAGTCTTCTCCAAAAAAAATTTCAACTCTAGTTCTTTTACTTCTCCTAGGTTCAGTTTCTTCTTTTTCTTCTTCTTCTCTAAATCTGGTTCTGTTTGAACTAGTCCCTAGGTTATTATTGGTATTTATTTGATCATTTATCCTTGTTTTAAAAGAAAATATACTTTCAAAGTAGATTGCATCTCTTGCTTCCATTATGGTATTGTTATTAATTTTATTTATTTGAGAGTTAAACACTAAAAATTTATTAGCATTACTTTCAATTCCATATCCTATAAATATTGCATCTAGTATTTTGGTTCCAATTTTTTTTCTTTTATTTTTTGAAATTTTTATTTTAGCTAAGCACCCCCACACTTTTAAGTATTTTAAGTTAGGTTTTCTATGTTTCTAGATTTCATATGGGTTTTATCATTATGTTTGAATAGAATTCTGTTCAAGATATAAGATGCAGTTACTAGTGTCTCTTCCTAAAGATTTTCTGGTGCACTTAAACTAATTAGCATAGATTTAACCATATCCATTAAGGTTCTATTCTTTCTTTCAGCTACTCTATTAGATTGGGATGAATAGGGAGCTGTCACTTCATGAATTATCCAATGTTCTTCACAGAACTAGGTCAGCGGTATATTCACCTCCTCTATAAGACCTTAAGATTTTAATCTTTTTATCTGGTCGGTTTTCAGCCTCTGCTTTATAGACTTTGAATTTATTTAAGACCTCATTTTTAGCTTTGATAAGATAAAGGTGATAGTATTTAAAAAGGTTATCTATGAAAGTTACAAAATATTTGTTTCCATCCCTTGAGGTTCTTCCTGAGTCACATACATCACTATGTATGAGTTCAAGGAGATTAGAATCTCTACTTACAAAGTAGAAGGGTCTTTTAGGTAATTTGGCCTCTACACATATCTCACATTTGTCATTATTCTTGAGTTTTGATTTTGGGATTAAGTTCAAGTACATTAAAGAGCAAATACAATAATCAAAGATATATATCCTCACAAAAGGCCTAGGACTCTCTTATATAGACCTAAGATTCATGTGCCATACATGGCTTGTTGGCGGGATAATTGAAATTACTTCCTAATCAGTCGAATGGGGAAAAAAAATTAAATTCAAATTCAAACTTCTTCCATACAGAGCACATGCCGAAAAGTAAATGGGGAAGGCGAGTATGAAATAAGTTCCTAATCAGCCGCATGGGGAGATTCAAAATCAAACTTCTCCCATGCCAGAATCGCATTTGATTCTGCCACCTCCTAAAGTTTTGACCATTAAACTTTTCAGGTCCAGCACTAAGATTTTCAGATATGTGGGAAGCCAATGATTTGTAGTTTAATTAACATAGTTTTGACATCTGTGAAAATGAAAAGATTTATGTCAAATTATTACACTGATATCTAATTTGAACTTTAGATGTCTAGTTGAAAAATCCAAACAATAACAGCTAAATCAGCTCCAGATCGGTGGTGGAGCACTTGGCTTACTTAAGTACTAGCCTTTCTTAGGTGCGTAGGCTTTTTTGACAAGCATTTCTTAAATACCGTTATTCAATGGATAATTTCACTAGATATCGTTTAATTTCATCCTAAGTGCAATATTAAGCTAGCTCCTATAAATTAACTAATTTTCGAATTTTCGTTTGAATAGAATCTGGAAATTACTTCATGAGGAGTTCAAATGGAGGTATTAATAAACCTCTTGGAGGTTAGGCAATCTAATATTTTGCTTAAAAATTAAACACTAAAGTGAAGCTAGCAAAAATGTATAACAACTAAAATATACTAAATCCTATGATTTGATACAAATACTAATTTTGAATATGATAATCAGATTTAATAATTTTTGGATATTGATCTGTGGTATCATACTATGATTGTGCATGCAATATATGACAGTTGTGATATCATACCAAGATTGTGCATGCAATATATGACAATTGTGATATCATATCAAGATTGTGCATGTAATATGTGGCAGTTGTGATATCATACCAAGATTGTGTATGGAATATGTGGCAGTTGTGATATCATACCAAGATTGTGCATGCAATATGTGGCAGTTGTGATATCGTACCAAAATTGTGCATGCAATATATGGCAGTTGTGATATCATACCAAGATTGTACATGCAATATGTGGCAGTTATGATATCATACCAAGATTGTACAAGTAATATATGACAGTTGTGATATCATACCAAGATTGTGCATGCAATATGTGGCAGTTGTGATATCATACCAAGATTGTGCATGCAATATGTGGCAGAATATATAATAAATATTGCAATTTAAAATCTAGTGCTAACAATATATAAACTTTTCTGGATTGTTAGCCTAGATGCGCAAATATAATCAATAATTAAATGTTTCTAATATCCAAAAATAGTAAATAAGAAGAATAAATTAGCAAATAATTAACTTGACAATAGAATAATAAAATAAGAAAAAGAAAGAAGATTGCCTGTGGATCGAAGCATAGTGACGCGTTGTCCCAGAAAAATTTATGCCTCCCACGCATGGGTCCGCTGGCACAGATCTCCTAGAGATACGATGACCCAGTACAAAACCACTTCTTCCCCATCAGTGCGTCTCTAGGGAAGAAAGAAGAGCACGTTCATGCTTGCAGATAGCTTAAAAAAAACTTAAAAAATAATTTAAATTATGAAGAGAAGAAAAATTTTCTTTATTCTTTTCTTCCCAATGATCCCTAGAGTTCTTGTGCGTGGATGCATGACACTTGTCATGACCTGCTTTCTTTGGGGATCTTCCATGTTTGCTTCCTTGCTTGTGCGCGGATGCTTGCCACTTAGCCGTTGACCAAGTCAAATATTTAGTAGGTCGCTTGCTCTGTTTGGTATGCGATTTTCAAGTTTTAAAATATTTAATTTAATTCAACAAGCTCTAACCCGTTCTCCACTAAATTCCTTAACCCAACCCATCAGCTACTCCAGAATAATCCGAGGGAAGAAAATATCCACCCAACCTCCTCTCCCTTTCAAACTCTTCTATCCGCTCCACTTCAATTCTCAACCATAACCTCAAAACAAGCAGGAGAAAGACATGAAGCCCCACCCGCCATCATCTGCTCCCGCCTTCCTCCGCCTCTTGCCGAGAGCCGTCTCGTTCCTCCTCCTCTTCTCCCTCGGCTACACCCTCGGCTTCCTCTCCACCACCACCACCTCCTCCTCCTCCTCCTCCTCCTCCTCGTCCTCCTCCCACTCTCCTCCCCAATTCCACGTCCAAACCCAATTCCAATCCCAACCCGATAGCGCAATCCTAGTCTCCACATCGCCCCCGCATCCACCTTCGCCACCGCCGCCGCCGCCGCCGCACGACCTGCTACGCTTCCGCACTAAGTGCGCGGACCCCATCCCCCAGCCGGAGAACCTGCGCACGGTGCTCGACCGCGTGTACAACGGCAGCTCCCCTTACGCCGGCTTCCCTCCTCCGGCCATCGCCCCGCTTCTTTACCCGCCGGCCCGCCGCCCCCGCGGCTGGGGCTCCACCAAGCCAGTCTTCCGCGAGCTCATCGAATCCGTCCGCCCCCTCACCATCATCGAGCTCGGCACCTTCCTCGGCGCCTCCGCCCTCCACATGGCCGCCATCTCCCGCAACCTCTCCCTCCCCTCCCTCATCCTCTGCATCGACGACTTCCGCGGCTGGCCGGGCTTCCGTCACCGCTTCCCCCGCGACGTCCCCCGGCCCCTCCACGCCGACGCCCTCCTCCTCTCCCAGTTCATGCTCGCCGTCGCCGCCGCCGGCGAGGCCGACCGCGTCATCCCCGTCCCCTTCTCCACCGGCTCCGCCCTCGCCGCCCTCTGCGACTGGGGCGTCTACGCGGACCTCATCGAGGTCGACGCCGGTCACGACTTCCACTCCGCCTGGGCCGACATCAACATGGCCTACGCCGTGCTCCGCCCCGGCGGCGTCCTCTTCGGCCACGACTACCACACCGCCGCCGACGACCGCGGCGTCCGCCGGGCCGTCACGCTCTTCGCCAAGGTCAAGGGCCTCCACGTCCGGCCCCACGGCCAGCACTGGATCCTCTCCCCCAAGCCGCTCGATCATTGATCCATCCTTCCATCCCAGAATCGTAATAATAAACCTATTTGACTGTTCTTTACTTTTGTTCCTACCTTTGAGAACAAACTTGTACCATCTTTTAGTTTCACTGTTAATGTTTCTTTCATTTGACCCCCATGAAATAATATTCACATGGTGGGCGAGACGTAAGAAGTTAAGCAACTACAGAGAGAAAATAAAGAATGGTGTTTCACTGATTATTTTTCAAGAGAATAAAACGTGATGATAGTGTTGATGGGGTGGATTGCTTGCATAACTTATGTTTGTAGTTGGCCCCATCAAATTATAATTATACGGTGGGCAAAACAAAAGGAGTTAAACAACTATAGAGGGAAGAAATAATGGGACTTCATAGATGATTATTGTCAAATAAAATGAAGGGTGATGTAACGTTGATGGGGTGGCTGCGTGGGTTGCTTGCATAGCACGGCTTGGGAGAGTCGAGAAGGGATCCGGAGGAAAGGCATCACCTTTATTATTGGGAAATCGAGCATGGATCTGTCCGTTTCTTGTATTAGTCTAATCTAAGGGATAAGAGTGATGTATTGCATATAATAGATTACATGTATACATCGAGAAATTTGCGTATCTTTTTATGTTTTCCAATGTAATATCTTAATGAGAAAGAAGGATTCCGGATTGGATAAGATATGACCCTTCTGTATTTAATTGCATAGTTTCATATAATTTTTATTTTCTATGGTTTGGTCTTGATTAAATTGGGAGTCTACAAAATTTTGCGTGATCAATTCTGTAACAGTGTTCTATATTAGACGGTGGTTGATCTTCCGAAAGAAAGGTAATAGGTCACTCGCTAAATGAACTTGGCTAAATTCACTGAAGGGAGCGGAAGTCAAGGAATGATTGAGTACTGTTATAGGACCCTACCGGCATCACTGATTCTGTCGTGTTTTGTATCGATTTTCAATTGCCACGGCCTGGGTAGACAAAATGGAGATCATTAACCGGTTATCGGTGGTAGAACCCTCTCCCAAAACGTATGACGTCACATGAGAGGTTGAATGTCGTTAACTTGCTATCTTTGCTTGATCGATCTGACATGGCCAGATTTCAACTTGTGTTACTTGATAGGTTTATGTTGCGGGAAATGTGTTGGTAATAAATATAAATAATTATAAATAAAAAAGTAATCCACAATAAATAAATAAGAATATATTGTGTAAGTAAATTTAGCAAACGTCCTTTATGATGAGCCTCAATAGCAAAGCACTTTATATAGGAGAAGTTCGAGATGAACATGCACTTGCTCGGCAATACTATTAACCACACTCAAAGAAAAGAAGCCGAAGGAGATGTTGCCTATTGAAGGCTTCGACACCCAAGATGACTAGAAGCAACAGTGAGGGGAGCTGGCCGGGGAGCTTCTTTCGGTTTCCTTGAACAAAGCGAAGCAGAGCTAAACAGTGCAGGTCAGAGCCCACCTTGACAACATTGCTAAGGCCTACCTTGTGGAGTTCCTTCGGGCTAACACTGACGTCTTCGCCTGGTCGGCTTCAGACATACCGGGTATAAGCCCAGAAGTCATCGTCTATAGGTTGAGTGTGGACCAGATTCATCGACCTATTTGGCAAAAGAAAAAAATATTTTTCTCCAGAGAGACAGAAGGCCACCGATGAAGAGGTAGACAAGCTTCTCTATGCGAGTTTCATCCATGAAGTTGATTACCTCAACTGGTTGGCCAATGTTATCCTGGTTAAGAAGGCTAATGGGAAGTGGTGGGTATAGATCGAGTTCACTGATCTCAACAAGGCCTACCCGAATGATAGTTTTCTACTACCGAGGATCGACTAGTTGGTCGACGCCACCTTGGGACACTAGAAGCTAAGCTTCATTGATGCCTTTTTGGGCTATAATCAAATTAGGATGGTTCCTAAAGATGAGGAGAAGACATTTGGACAAAGGGCTTTACTATTACGAGGTCATGCCATTTGGACTGAAGAATACGGGAGCCACTTACAAATATTTGGTCAACAAAATATTCAAGGAATAAATCAACCATAACATGGAGGTCTATGTTGATGACATGCTGGTGAAAATTCGACAAGTCGTACACCATGTTGCTGAGTTAGATGAGATTTTTCAGATCTTGAGAAAATATCACATAAAGCTCAACCTGGATAAGTGTGCATTTGGGGTTTCCTCAGGAAAGTTTCTTGCGTTCATGGTGACTCAGCATGGGATCGAAGTGAACCTCGAAAAGATTTGAGCTGCGCTAGAAATGGCTCCCTTGAAGATCAAGGAGTTTCAACGCTTTGTAAGTCACATCGTAGCATTGAGTAGGTTTGTAGCGAGATTAAAAGAGAGGAGCTTACCCTTCTTCAAGGTTTTGAGGCAGGCAAAGAAATTCTGCTAGAAAAAAGAGTGTCAACCCATGTTTGAACAATTGTGGAGCTACCTCAGTACTTGGCTGCTCCTTTCCAAGTCGAGCCTGGTGAGATGCTATACCTTTACCTAGTTATCTCCTCGTTGGCCATGAGTTTGGTCTTTGTTCGGGAGGAGAGCGGAACCCACATGCCCATATATTACATGAGTCAGATCTTCCAAGATGTAGAAACGAGGTACTCAAATTGGAAAAGATGGCTTATGCTCTCGTTATCTTGGTTAGAAGACTCTAATTGTACTTCCAAGCTCATTCGATCACTATTAAAATAAGTCTTGCAGAAGTTGGATTCATTGGGGAGGTTGGTCAAGTGGGTAGCTGAGCTCGAAGAATTTGGCATCCACTACTAGTTCAGACCCAACATTAAAGTGCAAGCATTAGCAGGCTTCATCGTGGAATGCTCGATCCTCGAGAACATGGAAGTCAGCATGCTTCCAGAGGAGTGCGAGCCAAAGGATTTCTGGATGCTTCACGTTGATGGGTCCTCCAATCGAACTGACCCAGTCTGGAATGAATGGTTGCAGAGTATGCACTATACTTCGGCTTCAAGGCCTCTAGCAATGAGGTAAAATATGAAACCCTTCTTATTGGGTTGATACTTGCTCAAGAGTTTAGGATTTGACACCTAAAGACTCTTACCAATTCCCAGTCGGTCGTTGGACAAGTCTGGGAGGGACTTTGAGGCAAGGTCCTCAATTACGGTGCATTACTTGTAGAAGGTAAAGAATTCCCCTCGACCTTCAAGGAGTTCGAAATCCTATAGATCCCAAGGTCAGAAAATGCCAGAGCCAACTTGTTATCAGCTTGTCACCTCAAATTATCTTGACCTTTGTAAGATGACCTATTTGGAAGTGCTTGACCGGCCGAGCATAGAGGAAGCACCAACCCCTATATTACCGACCAATCTTGAACTAAGCTAGATGGACTCGCTTGTGGTATATCTTCATGATGGAAAACTCTTGGAGGACCAGAAAGAGCTTGAAGGCTGAAAAGCCAAGTTGCATGTTATGTCCTCCTGGAGGGAAAGCCCTATAGGAGGTCATTTACTTTTTCCCTCCTCAAGTATCTCCAACCGTCTGAAGCCAAGTATGTGCTCTGAGTATTTCATGACAAAATCTGCATAAACCATCTAGGAGGCAAAGCACGGGCCTACAAGGTTTTACAGTAAGGCTACTACTGGCTAAGTAATGGGGCATCAGAGCCCTTCATCCAGATGATCCTGAGCCCCCGGATTGAGTCAGACTTGGATTGGGTCTATTTGGGTCCGAGTCATTTTCTTTTATTGCATTATTTGCTTTTGTTTTAGTCAAGTCAATTGGGTCAGTTGTTTTGTTATTAGACTAGTCAATTGGGTTTATGTAATTGGGTCAATGTGTAAGGTCTATATAAAGACCACCCCTCTCATGTATGAGGCAATTGATGATTGAATAAAAAAACCCTTGCCTCCTTCTTGTTCTTCTTCTTCTTCCTCCTCCCCTTCTCTTCTTCCTGCGTCTCTATAACCTCCTCTTCCTTCTCCCTCCCTTGTTCTTCCTCCTTCTTTTCTTTCCCTGCACTTGTGCTACATCACCTTGGTATCAGAGCTACGACTTTGCCCCTGCCGCCAAAGCCCCGATCCAGATCATCAGGGCCTTAGTTTTCCCATGGGCTGCCTTCACGTGAAGACAGCGTTGGGCACTTTCTTCTCTCGGCTTCTTCTTCCAAAACGAGATCTAACAGAAAAAAAAAAGGAAAAACCCTCTGTTGCCTCTTCCCCCTCTCTCAGCCCTCAAGCAAAAAAAAAAAAAAAAAACCTTCGGTGGTCTCCCCACCACCCGTCACCACACCCACGCCCACCCTCGCCGGCTGCCTCCTCTCTGCCACACCCTGCCGCCAACACCGCCGCCGCAACTTTAGTTCATCGCTGGAGATCGTCGCAATCCCACGAAAGCGCCGCCGCGCCCGAGCTCCTCGCGTTGGTCACCAGCTAGCCGTGTCTGATCCTTGGAGGAGATCACTGCCCCGCGGGTATCCGTAACCGGCCGCCGCCCGTCGCTGCGAACCCCAGAGTCGCCACCGCGATCTCCGCCCCGCCTCGCAACCACCGCCACAAAATCCGGCGCATCCCCAACGAATCCATCGGAGATTGAAGACGGCCGGCTTAACGGGTAAGATCCAAACCCGTTAGCCCGCCCCACTAGCCCGAATCCGTTCTGGAGGAAAACAAAAAAAAAGGTAAAAAAGAAAAAGAAGAAGAAAGAAAGAAGACGCACGTGACCGCACGTGCCGCCTAAAAAAAAAAAAAGAAAAAAAGAAAAAAAAACCTTATCTCTGTCATCTTCTTCCCACTTTCTGTGGCTGCGCCGCCCGAGTCCGCTCGCCGTGCCGCCAGAGGCCCAGAGCCCGAGCCGCCTTCCGCCTCCCGTCGCCGCCGAGACCTCCGCCGCGTCCGCTGGTGCCGCCCCGCCCCGAGCTCCTAGCCGAGCCGCACCGTCTGCGCCTCCGCAATCGCTTTCACGGATGTCCCAGTCGACGCCGCCGCCCGCCACGCTCCGCCTCGTCTTCTTCAGCACCGCCCGCTGCTCCTCCTTCCGCCGAGCCACACCACCCCGCCTCCACCCCTCAACCGCCACAGTAATCCCTCCGAGGGCCCTCTCCGAGCCCTCCCACGAGCCATTTCCCCTTCCGCCTTCCCTCCCTTCCCTCAGCTCGGCTGTAACTCATCCCGAGCCCTCGCATCTCCCCCTCATCTCCCTCCTCTCTGTTCCCCTCCTAAGGTGTAGCTCCCTAGGGTTTCGGTCGAAACCTGTTCACAGTCCTCCTCCACTCCACAGAACCGACCCCAGGCTCACAGTCCCTCAAGGATCAATCAACAGGCCCGCCCCATTCTTCAGAGCCCAACCATCACTCCATAGGCCCAAGCCCACATGATTGATCTTTCTTGCTGTGGCCCAAACCCCAGTAGGCCCGCTCTCCTCCACTTTTACCGACTCATCAGGATCGCCAGATCTCTTTGGAGCTGCTGTGCTTAGGTTCTATCTTCGGCAATTGGAGAGCCCATCAGCTGCAGCCGCGCCCCTGACCATCACCCTAGCCCACGAGCAGACGATTCTGGTCGCCTGCTTCACGACAGGTGATAGGTTTCCACTTTTCTTGGACTTCTTCATTCAATTATGTTCTAGTTCTCTTGCATGTAGCCATATTTTTGAAACTTACTTTTGCTGTCAAAATTTAGAATATAAAACCTCTACTTTCAAACCCATCCTATTCGTCTTTAAAATCTAGATATTAAATTAGCACACCCTAGTAACAGGATGTTTCTCAACATTATTCGATCAGATTAATTTAGGATCAGAACAACTGTATTACTTGATTGCAATCTAATTTCTTAAATTGAATAATCTTAATCCTTAATTCTGAATAACCGAAGTACAAATCAGCAACATTTAAACTTTAAGTTATTCTTGTGAAAACTTGCTGATCTCTGAAATCATAATAGATTGCATTAGTAGGTTGTCCTGCATCAAATTTGGTCTTACATCATATTTATTAGGTTTCATTAGTGACATTGCATTTCACATCATCACCTAGTATCATCATTGCATGCCAACCTGTAGTGATAGGGAGTACTATTTCAATCAACCTAAAATTTCTGTAGCTACCATGAATTCCGACATTTTGAGGTCTCTCATAGAACAGATTGATGCCATGCGGGCTGGATACAAGAAATTCAAACAAGAGATCCGTGAGCTCATGCAAAATTCTAGGACCCCTAAACTGCCAACCCCTGTTACAGCCCAACCTAAAATCAGTTTGGTCGCACCACCTGTAGTCCTTCCCCACTCTCCTAGGCACCAAACCCAATACTCTAGGTGTCAACAATTCGGCCACATAGCGCCCCAATGTTTCACTAAGACCTACCCAATTACTGAACCAGAAGTTAGGGACCAAGAGGCCGAATATGTCGAAGAAGTCTATGAACCAAATATAGAAGACTATGTAGAAGACTTTGAGGACGAACCCACAGAATTAGACTTTGTCCAAAATGATTTTCGAAGAGAGACTATTGACCTAAGTACAACCAAGCCACTTCACAACACTACTGTGGAAGAGGTAGTGAAAGATATTGAGAGCCAGTCACCTGAGTTGGCACTTGTGGCTAAAGATACCAATGCGGAGTCCAACCTTGAACATTCCTCTGTAGCAGTTCCCCTTTTAGAGGAGTTTCATTCTATAGTCCCTGATAATCTTCTAGATGTACTTCCTCTGATGCGTGATATCCAACATGTAATTGATCTAGTTCCCGGAGCTTCTCTGTCCAACCTTCCACAACATAGGCTCAATCCGAATGCATATGCTAGGACCTGAAATTTAATATTACCGATATTTGAGTTTGCATATAATAGTTCGATTAATAAGTCCATAGGCATGAATTCATTTGAAGTGGTGCATGATTACAAACCTAGGCAACCCATAGACCTATTTTTCATATCTCATCAGTATATAGTCTTTGAGCTGCACCATCATTTGCATCACATCCACATTCATTGCATCAAGAAATCAGCAATTGTATTCACTTTAATAACTTAAAATATAAATCCCTTGCTGATTTACACAGACGTTATAAAGAGTTAAGTGATAGAGATTACGTCATGATAAGAATTAGGCTGGAACGATTTTCTTCGAAAATATTTAAGAAATTGCAAACTTGTAGTGCGGAATCGTTCGAAGTCTTAAAGAAAATCAGCTCGAATACATATGTTATGGATCTTCCTGATGACTATGGGATTAGTTCAACATTTAATATTGAAGATTTAGTCCCATACAAAAGGACAACATTCATGCCTTCTGATCCTTTTATTGATATACCTGCCCATGTTGAACACCCTGACCTATTACCTATTGTTGAGCCACCACCTCCCAAATTTCATGCACGCAGAGAACAAATAGAACATATATTGGATGAGCATGTTATATCAACCAGGAACGGTGGTTACCAATGTTATCTTGTTCGGTGGAAAGGTTGACCAAAGTCTGATGTGACGTGGATTTCCAGAGCACAGTTGCAGTGCCTTGACCCCGATCTCTTGGAACAGTATGACAGCCGGCCAGACCTGTACTCGACGGGATCGAGTTTTTCTCACCCGGAAGAAGTTGATGGGGACATCAGAGCCCTTCATCCAGATGATCTTGAGCCTCCGGATTGAGTCAGACCTAGATTGGGTCCATTTGGGTCCGAGTCATTTTCTTTTATTGCATTATTTGCTTTTGTTTAAGTCAAGTCAATTGGGTCAGTTGTTTTGTTATTAGACTAGTCAATTAGGTTTATGTAATTGGGTCAATATGTAAGGTCTATATAAAGACCACCGCTCTCATGTATGAGGCAATTGATGATTGAATGAAAAAATTCTTGCCTCCTTCTTGTTCTTCTTCTTCCTTGATAAGTGCTAAATAATGTATAAATAAATCTATTTTACATAGCACTTATTAGTATTTTTATATATGTACTTTAAATTTAAACATGAGAAAATATGTTCACCTTCATCAATGCATTTTAATTCGATTTTGATTATTGATTGAGCCTAATGTATGCAGGTCGAGTCAAGCTCAATAAGATAAAGCCTAAACCTACACTGCGTCATTTCATAATTCCACATCCTCTAGAGGCGACTCCAAGAATTCTCCTCCAAAATCCAGTGCTTTCCATTAATTCCCGTCTCTTCACAAGTTCACCTAATTCTCTTCCCACACTTTTCAATCATTTATTTCTCAGATCTCAAAGTATATCATCTATTCATCTATAGTTGCATAGATCTCAGAGAATTCTAGTCATTGGCCTCTTTCCAGCCGAATAGGATTAATTCCCCTGCTTCAAACAGTTCAATTCCCATCTTCCCAACCAAGCCAAATCAAATCCACGAATTATCTCCCTTGCTCTACATTCGCATGGGATCACCTGTGTCCAACGAACAGAGCCCGTCCAAAGAACTCCCTTCATCCTGTTGTGATCCATCCTCACCCGCGACGGATTCCTCCCCCGCATCACGCTCTCCGGATTGACCCCAGCTTTAGAACAAAGCAGAGATCCTTATCTTCCCGATTCTCCCGGTATTTCCTCCCAGCCGTCCGTGAGTTCTTCCCAGCTTCTTCCGCTTGCTCCCGGCTCAACAACCAACCTCCCGTGCGCGCTTCATTCGAATCCAAAGAACAGGGCCTTCCACGTATTCCACGTATCAAGTTTCCTTGTCCCCCTGGCTCATCATATCTTCCCAACCGAATCCCCAAGTTCCCTTCTCAGCGCGTGGAACAAAGACCAGATCATCTTCCTCTGTTTCGGAACCAAGTATCAAGGTCCCAGCTTTTTCAGTGATCCAGCTTCATGCCCTCCGCATCCGAGGATCCCGTGGCCAGCATATGGATCAGCTCCCAGCTCCTTATCCCGTTCGTAATCTTCTCTTCATCTCCACGGATTGCATCCCAGCTCCTCTGTTCCCAGCGGAACAAATCTTATCCCGTTTACAAATCCAACCAAACTCCCAGCCGAATCCAATCTTCTCTTCTCCCAGATTCCTCCCAGCATATTCGGGTATTCCTTATCCGAATTCCATTCATCCCGTTCGCATTCAGATATGCTTGATTCAACCATCCACATGAGAAATCTCACAAATTCTCTCCCCTGTATCACGTTCATCCGTATCCCAAAGCAAATCCCAGCTACATCCCAAACCGGGTACTCTCTGCGTTCTCTGCGTGTCTTCCCTCTTCCAAGCCAGCAACAAAATAGAGTTTATCCTCTCCATCATCCCGATCGTGTATTTAGTGTTCC
Organism: Phoenix dactylifera; assembly: GCF_009389715.1. NCBI lineage: Eukaryota > Viridiplantae > Streptophyta > Magnoliopsida > Arecales > Arecaceae > Phoenix > Phoenix dactylifera. Next base: position 527,236 of record NW_024067705.1, read on the forward strand.
CTCCGCATATCTTCCCAGCCGAATCAAGCCAACCTCCTTCGGATTCCATCCACTGTCCACACTTCTCCCCAGCTTCATGGATCATTATCCCAGCCACGAACGGAATTCCAGCTCCCAGCAACCTCATGCGTCCTCTCTGCGATTCATTCTTATCCCCTCTCAGCCGTGAGCAACATTCCAGCACCCACACCATCCTCTGCATCCAAAGCCGAAGCCAACTTCTTCAACGCGATCGGCTCCAGATCCCATTTGGATCAAATCAGATCAGATCAAGCTTCCACGACCTTATCCTCCCATTTGGATCAGCCACAGAGGAGAAGAGAGAGGGAGCTGGCAGCCTATAAAAATCCAGGTGTGAAACAGAGGAATCAACTTCCCTTGGGGATCCACTTTTTCTTCGGCAACTCTTTGGAATATGCTACTTGAAGAGGGAGAGAGAGACGATGGGAGGAAGGAGGGAGAGCCAATCGTTATGAAGTACCCTGCAGTGCAGCTGTTCGCGTCTGTATGGAAGGCTAAGCTCTTCACTAGGGCTGGATGCAGCCCTAACAAAGAGACACGGATTTTATGTATTTAATTTTAAATTCTTGGAGTTGTATGAACTTATTATTTTTAATAGATATTCTTTTTTATCTCATGTTTAATTTCTGTGATTTTAAATATGAAGTTTATACAACTGTTCTTCATGATCACTAAGTTAATATAAGACCATCCATGCTTAGGGAAGATGTAGTGTCCTGCCACATTAGCTTAGGATAGACATTTCATGCTAACTGAAGATGGATTCTCCTAAATTACTTTGGTGAAATTTTATTTGAATACTTATTAGGCTTGTAGCCAATTTGCATGTTAATCCAAGAATAAATTAAAATACAATTAATCTTTGTTCCTATGTTAGTGGTGAATTTCTTGCCCTAGGTTCTCTCAATTGATATCATTTTAATTGTATTTTCTATTAAATTATTTAGTTCAATAGTCTTTACAAACTCTTCTTTTTAAATATTTTTAAGAAAACAACTGTACCCCAATCCCTGTGGATCGATATCCGAAATTACTATCCTACCAGATACATGCTATTGCGTGGTCTTTAAAACTGACTATCATTCCTCCTCCCCTTCTCTTCTTCCTGCATCTCTATAACCTCTTCTTCCTTCTCCCTTCCTCGTTCTTCCTCCTTCTTCTCTTTCCCTGCACTTGTGCTACATCACTAAGCATATAGAAGGATGCTGCCAACATTGTGAGAAAGTGCAACCAATGCCAAGACACGCAAGCATTAGTGATAGTCGGCCATATCACTTATGCCGGTTAGCACGCCATAGTTGTTCACCCAATGAGAGATGGTATCCTCAGGCCATTTCCTCAAGCAACTAGGGAAAGGATGTTCTTAATAGTAGTTATCGATTACTTCACTAAGTGGATCGAAGCTGAGCCCTTACCCTGAATCACTAAGAAGAAGGCCCAAGATTTTATGTGGAGATATATCCTATGATGCTTAGGGCTTCTCCGATCCATTGTCATGACAATGGGAGGAATTTGACCACACCAACTTTGGAGAATTCTACACCGATTTACAGATAGAGCACCGTCTCACCTTAGTCAAGCACCCCTAGTCAAACAGATAAGCCGAAATGACCAACAAAACTATTCTATAGGTTATGAAGATGCGGTTGGATGGAGCAAGAGGACTCCAAATAGATGAGCTCCACAACATCCTTTGGGCGTAACAAACCACACATCTAACTCCAATGGAAGAACAAATGAATCCAGAATATCTATCAAGCAGACTTGACCTTCTTGAAGAAACTAAGGAATGGCCTCGGATTTGCATGGCCACCTACCAGTAGCAAGTTGCCCAATATTATAATTCTCGGATAAAAACTAAATTCTTCCAGCCTGGAGATTAGGTACTTAGGAGGGTTGAAGTCTCGCAACCAGCTGAACATGGCAAGCTCTCACCAAATTGGGATGGCCCTGTTGAATGATTGTTGTTCTCTTATTTGATTTTGATGAGCCCAAAACAGTTGAGTATATTTCATATTATACTAACGAATTCAAGTGAGTGTTTCGGGAATATATTGTTATATACATTAGGATGGCTTAGAAAATGGTTCAGGATTCTTAAGATCAGTTTTTATAATATTTGGAACCTTTTTAGTCTTGCCTTGCACTCGAGTCAACTCCAAGATTTCTCGAGTCGACTCTGGCACAAAAGTTGTTATCCGGCACGACCTCGAGTCGACACCCAGGTTGGCGAGTCGACACCTGAAAGATTGGTAGAGAGCATAATTACCGAGTACAGAGCCCGAGTCAACTCCGCCTAATATCGAGTCGACCTCGGAGAAAAGACAGAAGACTCATTTCAAACCTAGCTGATACCGAGTCGACTCCGCCTGATACAGAGTCGACTCCAACAAAAAGATAGAAGATCTATTTCTCAACTCAACTGATATCGAGTCGACTTCAAAAAGTAAAATAGAAGATTGTTTTTCTATGGGACTGAGATCAAGTCACCACCTAAAGATCGCGAGCTGCCTCCAACTTTTGGTAAGCCGACTCCAGTGTTGGGAACCCGCCCATGCCGCAGAAAATTAAAAATTTTTCAGATGCAGCGGAAGAGGCATGCACGGGGTCATACGTTCATCTCATGAACGTTATTTCAAAAATCATTCGTAGATGGATTAGGATTAAAACTTTTTAAACAATTAGGAAGACCAGATCTTCACCTTGTGCGGGTAGATGATCACCGCAAACTGAAGTTCGTGGTTTTGGAAGAAGGTTCGCTTGAAGCCGCACACGCGTCCGGCATCTACGGGTATCCACACGAAGCAGAGGACCAATCCAAACACTCTAATCTCCCCGGGGTGCTAGCTCCCTTGCAGAGATTTGTTTTGATGGCTGATCACCTCCTTCTCAATCAACTCTTGAATGTCAGAGGGAGGATGAAGAAGAGGAAGACTCCAGGGAGAAGAATCAAAAGGCTAGTTGCAGCCTTTTGATTTTCCTGCGTTGGAACCAAGGGTGAAGGCCAAGAGGAGGCGCACGGCTCCTCTTCTTTTTCCTTTGCTGATGGCGGCTCAAAACCCAAGAGAAAAGGGTGGCTCATGGCTGAAAGGAGGGGGAAAAGAAATCACCTAGGGTTTGTTCCTTTACCTCCTTATAAAGACACATGAAGCTCCTACATTTTAGGAGCTTTATGTTTTTCCTTTTGGAGCTAAGAAGAGGGGCGCACGCCCCTCTTCACTTCTCTTTGATTTCGGCCAAGGAGGAGGTTCTCCTCATCACGCGTGCCCTACTTGATCCAATCAAGTGGGGCGTGGGGTCTAATGCAAGGTGGTCTAGTCCTCTTCCAAAGAGGATTAGGTGCACCTATTTGTTTTCCCTTCAAATCCTAATCCAATTAGGATTTGATTGAATCATGACTCAATTGAACCTTTCAATCCTAATCAAATTAGGAGTCATCATAATTCATTAGATTAATAATTAATTAGGACTTAAGAAATCCTAATCCAATTAGGACTTATTTAATTTTAGTCATAATCCAATTAGGACTCTACTTTGAATCCGAAGTCCTAATCCAATTAGGACTTCTTAGGAATCCTATTCTAAGTAGGAATCCAAATTGAATTCAAAATTCTAATCTAATTAGGATTGTAGGAATCTTACTCCAAGTAGGACTCCCAGTCCTAGTCCAAGTAGGATTTCCAGTCCTAATCCAATTAGGACTCTAGGAATCCTACTCCAAGTAGGATTTGTATTTTAAGTCCAATTAATTAATTCCCAGTGTTCCTTCTTTAACTGATTATCAATCGAATTGATTACTCGTGATTCATAATCACTATTCAACCATTGGATGTGTGACCTCATAGGTTCTATTCTGACTGGTAGTGAGATATATTGTGATCTCTATCACAATATCATTGAAAACTCCTTTCAATGGGTTGGAACGATTCCAACTCAACTCATTAGGGTTTATCGATCATCGAGAGAATCCCTATGAGTCCCACCATCCACCAGTGACACCTAGCAGCATGTAGTGGCCACCCAGCAGAATGAAATGATGAACCTCTAGGTGCAGTTATCGTGTGATACAGTCCTTCTATCGTGGATCCCTACAGACCGGAGGTCATGGATAACTCGTCAAACCTCGTTGTCTGTCATATGTCTAGATTTATTCGACTTGAGTTCGAGAGTAGAAAACTCTTTTCCACTATATATTCTGCCCTGGCCAAGGTCTTAAAACTCTGTCTAATAAATTACATAGGATCACTCCTCATCTATCAAGGTCGATAGATTCCATGTAAGTGCATACCCTACTCCTACAGTGAACCTACTGCAGCCAATCTACACAACAAGGACCCATATGACTAGAGACCATGTGTATGTGCAGTCAAACTACAATAACCTCACTGTGAGTAGCCGAAGCACTGCAGGTCAAAGGATCAGTCACACTACTGCAACATCAAGCAAGTCACTGACGAGTGGATAGACATCTAAGTGACTTCTTGTCTTGGTCATGCTCAAGTACCCTTGTTCTCTAACAAGCACCTGCACTATCACTTCAGTGTCCCTACACTGTGGACTCGAGTCTCGTCCATCCATAAGGAAAGCGATGTGTGCAGTGATCAGATCGATCACTGTCCTCGTGATGATCCATTGATCAGGAGCATTTAGAAAATAATCACCAATGATACATGGCTCAAATTCTCAACTCTTGAGAATATGTATCATCATCTTATTAATTCCTTGGACGATTCATAGACACATAAACAATATGAATGAAAAGAATGCCCATTTATTAATCAATAATAATAAAGTTAAGTACAAAATTATGTCCCAGAATTAATAATGTGTTAGCCAGATTGGCTTCTAGGGCATACTTCTAATATCCAGATGACGCAAGTCGACTCCGATAAGAAAAGGCAGAAAGATTAGTTTCTGGCACACTAAGATCGAGCCGATACTTGAAGGACGTGAGCCGTCTTCCGCTTTTGGTGAGTCGATTCCAGAATGTCGCGAGCCGATTCTTGGAAAATAGCCTGGTAAGTACTTTTAAAAGATACAGTGAGCGAGTCGTCACCTGAAGAATACGAGTCGACTCCAGCCATAGTCGAGCCGTCTCCAAGTCGCGCGAGTTGACTCCAATCTCAACGGTCATATTGTCAGGTTGCATAGTTGAGTCAAAACGGCTCTTTTATCTTTTGTAACGGCTAGTTTTCAAAAAGGAAGGCTCTAAAAAGTGTTTAAAAGAAGAAAGAAGACAAGAATAAAGCATCCATTGAAGAGCATTCAAGTTTACATCCACCAAAAAGGATTAGAGCCTTTCTCAAAGCAAAAGAGGAGTAATTGTCCCAACATCAAATTCAGAAGTACTCCTCACATTCAAGGCTCGATTAACTGATCCTCAACCACCAGCATATTCAAGAGAGGATCCAGAAGAGAAGAAACCACATCCTACTTCAACATAAAATCTGTTTGAGAGCTTCTTCTCTTTAATATTGTTTATATTGTGCTGTAACTCTTATATTCTATTTTTTTTGGGTGCTGTAAATCTTATATTCCTTCTTTTTTGCCCTATCTCCCCCACTCCAAAATTTCTCTTCATCATTGAAAAGCATAAATCTTGGACCTTGTCCCACATGACTTGAGGGTTACCCTGGTGAAGCACTGAATTGGAGGTCCTCACTGACCAATTTGACTGGAAGACCCCCAGCTTAGCGTTCTATGGGGCAAGCCGAGATGAAGATGCATGAGCGGCCTCGGTGATCGGGGTAAAGCTAGTTTGGATGTCACCACCGGAGATGCGGCAGCATTTGAGGTAGGTCTAGAAGTGTGGGGCCCTCTAAGGTGGGCCATTGAAGATGGGGCTACATTCGACATAACCAAAAGAGTAGGAACAACTTTTGGAACTATCACAAAAGTTGGAATGGCCGCAAGAGCGACCATTGAAAAAGGCCCAAAGGCATCGTCTGTGATTGCTTCCTAGATGACCTCCAGAGCAGGTGGACAGACAGAAATAGGAGGAACAACAATCACCTCCACCTTAGGTGATTCTTCTCCAGTGGGCCTCTCCTCAGCCCTAGCAGCGGGCCTTGACAACGGTTGAGCTTGCTGCCACCTTATTCCTCCTTCTTGAGGAGAGGCTAGCTTCTATAGACCTTCTCTTTCTTGAAGAGCTAAATAGTTTGTTCATTTTGAACTTCATCACTGTAAACATGAAGAATGACTAAGTCAATCAGTGGAGCAACATAAATAAGAAGCAAAATGGGGCAAGAAAGTATACCAACAGTGGAAGTAGGGCTCAAGCCAGCATTTACCAAAGCCAACTATCGGAGCAACTCGATCAAAGTTGGGATCCTCATCTGTCGAAGGATGTCCACCGATTTTTGCTCTTTATTTGACAAAATGGAGAAAAGACTCAACACTCGCTTCTCGGGTGTCCTCTACCGCATTGGGAAGCCCAAAGAAAAGGCTCAATCTTGGCCCTTGCAGTTGTGGATGGATGAAGGACTAGAGAAAGAACATTGTAACCCTTCTTATAGAAAAGATACTACTACCCTTTATTCTGAGGGTGAGCCTTCTTCTGAAAAAAGGCTCAAAATATCCCCACGATAGCGATGATCCCTTGAAGCCATACAAAACAAAAGAAACTGACTATCATCCTCCAAGCATTGGGACAAGCTGAGCCAGGATGAGTTATTATTGAGCCAACAACTCGGCGATGACTAGAAGAATTGGGAGTCTTAGCCTTGCCTTCAAAGATTCCTTATACAAGGCCACCTAATTTCTCCTTGGTGAAGTCACTCGATCCAAAGGACCAAGCAACTCTAAGGTGAAGTTTTGAGAAATAGAAAATATGGCCTGAATCTAGTTAAGGTCAGACTTCTCTTGAGTACTTTCTTCAGTATTTGGAGCCAAAAGTACCTCAAGGTGAGTTCCCCTCAAGGCCACATATGCCCAATCAAGGAAACACTGACCTACCCCTTCGGCATCAGTAGACCAGCCTCCTGGGTGAATTCATAAGCAACAAACAAAAGAAAAATAAAAGAGGATGGGAGAAAGGAAGGAGCGTGTCGAAAGTACATGAACTACCCACCGAGAACTTGAAGAAATCCCTAGCAAATGATGGAGAAATTTCGTAGCAGGAAGGAATGAGGCAGAAGGGTTTTGTGGCAATTGTTCGCTCTATATAAAGAAGCTTAGTGGTTTATGCCGATATGGAATGTCACCTACTTTGACCATGTGTTGATTGAGTATTTGCCCTCAGATAATCCCTTGGATCATCGTTGGACTCTAAGCATTTAATCAGTGTGCTGGCATCCTCGCCTTAATCATGATGCTTCGAAAGCGGCAAGGACAGCTGCACCTCTCGTAAATGCAATATCTAAAGAATCTTCGCACTAGTACTGAAAAGACGACTATAGGAAAGTAGCAACGACATTCACTCGGTTTCATAGAAAACCTTGGCTATGGAATAGTGTGACTTGGCTGCTTCCTTCGATAACTTGCTTATTCCTTTTTTTAGACTATGTTGCCCAAGGAGATAACCCAAGAGGGAGGGCGAGTGAATTAGATTTTAATTAATTATTGCTCAATTAAAAATAAGGTGAGTGATTAACTAAATATATTGCAAGTGAATTAGTTAGATCACTAGATGCAATGAGTGAAGAGAGTGAAAGAGACAAGGTGCAATACAAACATAGAAAGATTTATAGTGGTTCGGAGCCAACTCTTGCTCCTACGTCCACTCCCCAAACCGCACTTGGGAGTTCACTATAATTCCTAGGATTACAGCTGGTTGTTTTACAAGCTCACAACCCAACTTGTTATTTTCACGAGGTCACAACGAACTCGGTCGGTTTTGACAAGCTCACCGACTAGAACCACCCGATTGTTTTTCTGGGTTCACAATTAAACCCAGCTGGTTTTTTCCGGTTCACCAACTACAACCTTACACCGTTGGTTTTATCTTTGGCTCACCAACAAACCTTACAACCCTTGATTCAATCCCCTGATTGAATCAAGTAGGAAAAACAAGAGTTTAAAAGTTCTCAAAAAAAGCTTCTAAAAAGCAAGTGTGAGACAATATAAACAAAGTTGAGTTAGAAACCCTCAAACAGATTTTAGATGAGGAAGTAGGGGCTTCTTGATTTCTGAGTCTCCTCTTGAATGTGCCGAAGGATGGAGGACAGTAGTAGAGCCTTGAATGCGAAGGAAGCACTTTTTGGTTTGAGTTGAATGCACTTCTTCCTTCTTTTTCTTGGATGCACTCTACGGAAGCTCTTGGTAGTTGAAATGCTTTAATGCTCAGATGGAATAGCTCTCTTGTTGTCTACTACTGTTCACTCTGGCTATTTAAGTGGTTCCTTTCGAAAACTAGCCGTTAGAGAGAGATTTGGAGCCGTTCTGTCCCGTCTGCACATTCTAATAATGTATCCGTTGGGATCGGAGTCGACTCGTGCGATCTGGAGTCGACTCGGCTGTTACTGAAGTCGACTCGCGCTTTACTGGAGACGACTCGCCCGCTGTTCCAGATTTGAATTAAAGTGCATGCCTCGTCCTGGGGTCGACTTGGACCAAACTGGAGTCGACTCGCCAACAGCTGGAGACAACTCGGGCACTTAGGGGTCGGCTCGTTCTCAGAGTTCCAGAAACTCAACTTTCTGTTTTTCTTCCTCGAGTCGACTCGGGTTTACTTGGAGTTGACTCGGCTGACTTAAGAGGCGACTCGATATTTTCGGGAGACGACTCGTTCTCAGAGACCGAAAAATCAATTCTCTGTCTTTTGAACATTTCTGCCTTGGAGTCGACTCGGACCTTACTGGAGTCGACTCGACTATCTTGGGGGTCGACTTTGCAACACTTGGAGTCGACTCGTTCACAGGGTCTCCGAAAGCTAATTCTCTGCCTTTTCAGACTGCTTTCCTCTGGGAGTCGACTCGAACATACTGGGAGTCGACTCGCAACTTTTTGGAGTCGACTCGGTAACAGGATCTAAAATCTATCGTTCTATCTTTCTGTCTATTACCCTTTGGAGTCGACTCGGAACCATCTGAAGTTGACTCGTCAGGCATCGGAGTCGACTCGAAACCTTCAGAAGTCGACTCGTGGATAGGGTCTGAAAACTATCGTTTTGTCTTTCTATCTGTTCTCAATCGAAGTCGACTCGGATGGTCCCGGAGTCGACTCGGATAGTCTCGGAGTCGACTCGAGCTTGTGCCAAAAACTTTAAGTGTCCCGGAATCGACTCGCAAAATGTCGGAGTCGACTCGTGATGCAAATTTTGGTTCAAATTGAGTCAAATACTTTGCCAAAATATTTTGAACCAAAGCTCGAGGCACTTAAACAGAAATTCACACATATTTGCCTGAAATACTAGATTGAATTCATTAGAACAACATAAGATATACTCAAGATGCTTTGTGCTCATCAAAATCAATTATGGAATACTCAATTACTCCACAATCTCCTCCTTTTTGATGATGACAAAACATTGAGGATTTGTAAAGTCAATTACCTATTCAAGGAATGATTCATAGGTAAAGTTTTGAAATGAATTCAAATATCTAGTCATTTAGTGTATCCAAAATTGAAAGGCATGAGTCAGTATACTTTGAAATTAAAGCTCCCCCTTTCATTTGGAATTATATAAGCCTTCAAATCATACAGTCAATTGTTTGGCTTATATTCTTTTAATTAATCTGTTTTCTTAGAATTTCAGATTCTCCCCCTCAACATGTACATTCAATTTTGTTTGAACTTTGTTCAAGTTTTCTGAATTTTCTTTTAATGTTTTAAACTTGAGCTTTAGTTCTTAATTATAGAAGGAAAAATCTGACGATTTGTTCTTGAATATGATTGCAACTAATCTCCGAATATCTCTTGAATAGATTCTGGAGATTACTCCCTGAGGAGCCCCAATCGGAGGAATAATGAGCCTCGAGGTATCGAATCCACTAAGAACAAATCACATTTTGCTTAAAAAATTTTCTTGTTTAGTGATTCCTTTTCTTGTTTAGTGATTTTCTTTACATACAATGTATCATATTTTCTTCCTCTTTTTGTCATCATAGCAAAAAGGTGAAGTATCAAAGAATCAATGTAGACAATGCTCATAACACAATACTCATAACATAGAAAGCACAATGTATACAAGTTTTTAGAAAAAGACTTCAATTCATTGTGAGTATTACAAAATTTGAGTACAATGATTGAAAGTCCAAAAAGGCTTTAAATGATAATAAAACAAAATATAAGTCTAAGGACGTCTAGAAGAAGAAGATGAAGCTCCAATATTTCTGCGCTGACACTGCAAAAGCAAACTAACTCCTTCAGAGACATTCTCCAGTTGCGCAATTATTTCTGAAGTAGTTCTAGCTTGAGTTTGGGTCAGTTGGGTTACGCTTTCGTTGATTGTATCAAGCTTATCTATCACTGCATTTTCAACCCTTTCTGCTCCTTGATTCAGGCTTAGTAGCTCGGACCTCACCGAGTCTTGCATTTGTTTGGTAGCTTTCTGAATTTCGGAGAATCTCATATACTGACCCTGAATTAGACTTCTCTGACTGGACAACTCCTATTTGACTTCAGCAACCATGACTGACACTGCTAGAGTGGAGGGGGTCAAGTCAGTGGAGGGTGTACTGGTGGTACCTCTGAGTTCCCTCACAATGTCATCCCTCAAGGCTCTAAGCTGCTCAGGACTAATTCTGACCTCTAGATGCTGCTGAGGTGGTGGCACTGTGGATGAAGGTCCAGCATAGGACGAAGGGCCGGCAGTGGATGAAGGGCCAGCAGTGGATGGAAAGGTGGGAGGATCTGCGGAGATGTCCTGGTCATGGTCAGAGGTGGGAGAGTGAGGAGCAGTGAGGTCAGATGGTATGGTAGAGGAACCTTTTCTAACCCAAACACCCTCAATCTTGTGGAAACCCATTCGGTAAAGAGTCCCCTCGCCCATATGGTCAGTGAAACGGAGTGAACGAGAGGGTTCCCCCTCAGGGATAGGAACCTCTAACTCCCTAAAGATCAATGTGAAGAGCATACCATAGGGGAGACTCAATCTAGGTTTATCTACGGGTTCACTAATATAACTGTAAATGAGTTTTGGAAAGTTAAGAGGGACTTCATGTAGAATATTGAACATTAAGGCTAAGTCTTTTTCGAAAATGAAATCAAATCTACCGATTTTGGGAAAGAGGGTGCGAGAGATGATACTAAGTAGGAGGCGCATTTCAGCGGAGAGCTGATTTGCAAAAATCTCCTCAATGGGCGATTAGGGTACTCTCCCTAGGATGGCCGTAAGGGCCTCAGACCTATCGGTGGGGTGAGTGGGAGCTATCCCCTCTTGAGAGAGGTGGAAGACTCATGCAATGAGGTCCTCCAAAATGCAGATAGGGATGTTGGTTATCCTCCCTTGAATACCACCACCACCCCGTATGACGGTGCCATAGAATTCCCGGACTAACCCGGGATAGGTAGGAAGTGTTAGGAATTGTATCCTAAATATCAATCGTCAGTATATTGATGATTGAATTTTGTAAATGAATTGATAAATTAATAAAGTATTATTTGGCATTATTCATCATTTCATCTTCAAATGAACTCTTATATGATGAAGTCCTTAGGACTTATGTTATGATAAAGGAGGATTTATCTTTGAGTCCTTAAACTTGTTCGTGACCAAATAATATGTTGTTACTAGGACGACAACATTATCGAGATTAGGTCATTGTATGACATATACGTTAGTTGTCCTCTTAACCAAGGAGTGTGGAGACACTGGTATGCCACACAGGTGAAGTGTAGGAGTACATTTTACCGAATATGACCAATTCCGGAATGCTCTACTGTCGAGAGATGTTCTGAGTGGATATGGGTATAGTTTGGCCCTCTGACCTGAGACCGCAACCTGTGACTAGCAAGCAACTCACTGTACTTTGGTACCGGACTACCTAAATTTCTAATTCAGTGACGGAAGGTCACTGGGTGCAGTCAAGTACTTGCGTAGTCAGTTGTAAGTCAAGATGGAATTGACCCCACCTGAAAATAGGAGATAATGTCTTGTGATTAATTTAGCAAAACCTTGGCCAGGGTAATCCCAGTGAGGGGTCACGGGATATCTAAAGTTAATCACATAATGGATGTACTAATTATAGGGTTGACAGTGAGCTCTAAGTCATCCTGGCATTAGGAGTCAAAGGGATTGAATTATACAGTAACCATAGTCCAGGGTTCCAGAATATTTGCTTCGCATATATTCGGCCTATCCGGATGTCGGGTACCATTGCTAGATGGTCACATCGATTAGTGCAGGAAGTCGTTCCTATACTACCGGCTTAGGTTCGAATCTATGAGGTCACATGCATAGAAGATTCCTGATTGATCAAGAAAGCTGATGAATGATTAAGAATCATTTGGAGATAATTTGGTCAATTTGATTAGCAAATTATCTTTTAAAATAATTAAAGTAATTATTGGATGATTAATTAGTAATTAAATTACTAATAAACTCAATTTGATTGAGTAATTTTGCTAAGGATGAGCCAAATTGAATTGGATTCAACTTTGGGCTCAATCAGGATTTTGACTTGATTGGATTAGGTCAGAACCAAAAGGACTTAAGCTGATCAAATTAATTTTAAATTAATTTGTTCTTAATTGAGGATTGACCTAATTGGATTAGGTCCAACACAAAGTAATTAATTCAATTTATTGAGTTTGGATGAGCCAAAAATTGAATTGAATTCAATTTGAGCTCAATCAGGGTCTGACATGATTAGATTGGGTTCAACCAAATTACTTTGTTTTAATCCGGGTTTGACCAAATTTGATTAGGTGCAACCCAAGAGGATTAGGCTCAGATGATGTGGCAATTAGTGGTGACATGGAATTGGATTTCATGAATTTTAAATAAACCAAAATTATTGCATGGTGCATGGACCCATTGCTTGACACATGGTGACATTGTTTGTTGTTTGAATTTGAATTTAAACATTAAGCAATATATTAAATAATTTCATACATCAAATAACTTTCGTAGTTGGCGTGTAAACCTCTGAATCATTTAAATTCGAATTTCAAATGAAATATATGCGATAAGAGGAAGGAAAATTCTGCTCCATGGTTTTTTTTTTAAAAAAAAATTCAGCATGCTAAACACCGAAGAACCTAGGATGCACTTTCAAGATCTTTGTTAGAAGAGGTAGACTTAAGGGCAATTACCTTTTTTTTATGGGAGGATTCTTCTTCGCTGTGTTGTTTTATTGTGAGCTCATACGTCATTAGAGATCCAAGGAGCTCCTCGAGTGGCAGCTTGTTCAAGTCTTTTGCTTTTTGGATTGCCGTGACCTTGGCTTCCCATGATCTTGATAAAGAACGAAGAATTTTTCTGACAAGATCACTGTTAGTATAACTTTTGCCAAGGCTTTTTAAGTCGTTGACAATATCAGTAAATTTGGTGAACATGCAAGAGATGGTTTCATTAGATTCCATTTTAAATAGTTCATATTTATGAACTAGCATGTTGATTTTAGATTCCTTGACTTGATTTGTGTCCTCGTGGGTCATTTCAAATCTATCCCATATCTCTTTTGCAGAGTTACAGGTAGAAATTCTATTGAATTCATTAGGGTTCAAGGCACAATAAAGAACATTCATTGCTTTGGCATTTAGTTATGTCTTCCTTCTATCATTATCATCCCAATCTTTTTTAAGCTTGGATATAACAATGTTATTAACATAGATAGAAGAAATATACGGCCCATTAACTATGATGCTCCAAACATCATAATCCTCATTCTAGCCTTCCAATAGGTGTAGTTAGCTTTATTGAACAAGGGAGGCCTATTGGTGGATTGCTCCTCACTAAGGGAAGATCCAAAAGGAATTGTCATCTTAATCTTTTACTCTTTTTAAGGATTGGAACACCAATCGATATGAAAGCACCTGCTCTGATACCATTTGTTGCCCAAGAAGACAATCCAAGAGGGGGGTGAATTGGATTTTAATTAATTATTGCTCAATTAAAAAAAGGTGAGTGATTAACTAAATATATTGCAAGTGAATTAGTTAGATTACTAGATACAATGAGTGAAGAGAGTGAAAGAGACAAGGTGCAATACAAACACAGAAACATTTATAGTGGTTCGGAGCCAACTCTTGCTTCTACATCTACTCCCCAAGCCGCACTTGGAAGTTCACTATAATTTCTAGGATTATAGCCGGTTGTTTTATAAGCTCACAATCCAACTTGTTGTTTTCACGAGGTCACAACGAACTCGGTCGGTTTTGACAGGCTTACCGACTAGAACCACCTGATTGTTTTTCTGGGTTCACAATCAAACCCAGTTGGTTTTCTCCGGTTCACAAACTACACCTTACACCGTTGGTTTTATCTTTGGCTTATCAACAAACCTTACAACCCTTGATTCAATCCCCTGATTGAATCAAGTAGGAAAAACAAGAGTTTAAAAGTTCTCAAAGAAAGCTTCTAAAAAGCAAGTGTGAGACAATATAAATAAAGTTGAGTTAGAAGCTCTCAAACATATTTTAGATGAGGAAGTGAGGGCTTCTCGATTTCTGAGTCTCCTCTTGAATGTGCCGAAGGATGGAGGACAGTAGTAGAGCCTTGAATGCGAAGGAAGCACTTTTTGCTTTGAGATGAATGCACTTTTTCCTTCTTTTTCTTCGATTCACTTTACGGAAGCTCTTGGTAGTTGAAATGCTTTAATGCTCAGATGGAATAGCTCTCTTGTTGTCTACTACTGTTCACTCTGGCTATTTAAGTGGTTTCTTTCGAAAACTAGCCGTTAGAGAGAGATTTGGAGCCGTTCTGTCCCGTCTGCACATCCTGACAATGTATCCGTTGGGATCGGAGTCGATTCGTGCGATCTGAAGTCGACTTGGCTGTTACTGGAGTCGACTCGCGCTTTACTGGAGACGACTCGTTCGCTGTTCCAGATTTGAATCAAAGTGCATGCCTCGTCCTGGGGTCGACTTGGACCAAACTGGAGTCGACTCGCCAACAGCTGGAGACGACTCAGGCACTTAGGGGTCAGCTCGTTCTCAGGGTTTCAGAAACTCAACTTTCTGTTTTTCTTTCTCGAGTCGACTCGGGTTTACTTGGAGTCGACTTGGCTGACTTGAGAGGTGACTCGATATTTTCGGAAGATGACTCGTTCTTAGAGACCGAAAAATCGATTCTCTGTCTTTTGAACATTTCTGCCTTGGAGTCGACTCGGACCTTACTGGAGTCGACTCGACTATCTTGGGGGTCGACTCTGCAACACTTGGAGTCGACTCATTCATAGGATCTCTGAAAGCTGATTCTCTGCCTTTTCAGACTGCTTTTCTCTAGGAGTCAACTCGGACATACTGGGAGTCGACTCGCCAAGAATCGGAGTCGACTCGCAACTTTTTGGAGTCGACTCGGTAACAAGGTCTAAAATCAATCGTTCTGTCTTTCTGTCTGTTACCCTTTGGAGTCGACTCGGGACTATCGGGAGTCGACTCGCCAAGCATCGGAGTCGGCTCGAAACCTTCAGGAGTCGACTCACGGACAGGATCTGAAAACCATCGTTCTGTCTTTCTGTCTGTTCTCAGTCGGAGTCGACTCGGATAGTCCCGAAGTCGACTCGAGCTTGTGCCAGAAACTTTAAGTGTCCCGGAGTCGACTCACAAAATGCCGGAGTCGACTCGTGATGCAGACTTTGGTTCAAATTGAGTCAAATACTTAGTCAAAATATTTTGAACCAAAGCTCGAGGTACTTAAACAGAAATTCACACATATTTGCCTGAAACAATAGATTGAATTCATTAGAACAACATAAGATATACTCAAGATGCTTTGTGCTCATCAAAATCAATTAGGGAATACTCAATTACTCCACAGACTATATATATAGCCTCACACTCAACAGTTCAGTTCGTTGGCTAGTTTTGATCCCTCCGAATTTGATTTCTCATGCGAGACGAAGGTAGACGATATAAAGGTCAATCCGCTATTCGACCTTATTGATGAAAGTACTTCCACCACCTGAGCCAGCACGCTTGGCTCAATTATGAAAGTGGGGGACAAGTGATGTTCCTTGGAGCCGACCATAGCTCATACAAAAGGCTGGGCAACCAAAACTCTCCATGAAGCCTTTGAACCGCCAATCTGAATTTGCCAGGTGGCAAACCTAGAAGCATGTGGGGCAGCTCTTCAAATTTCAAAATCCTCCACAGGTGGCAACATCTCGGCCATGGTCCTGGGTGATTTCCAAAATCACACCAATAAGACTTGTGGGGCATGATATGTGTGTGAAATGCTCGCGTTTAATTCTCAAACATTGTAAGGTTTGCCAAACACAGCCGAACGATATGCCCGAATTTTTGGGCAACATGCATTAGCCTTCGCCTATACAATCTACTCTTAGGGGGACTTTCCAGGTAAGTACTTTGGTGCCTTAACAAACTATTATACTATTACTCCCAAAGAACCTTCTTTGCTTCCCAAGTGTTGCTCTAACTTAGGTATGAGAGGGTCCCTTTTTGGACACTCTTTTGGCAAGAGGATTTTTTTGTTTTTGCTATTTCAGGTTGAATCTCGGCCATGAACCAGGACACCAGATGCAATCATCAATTCCGAAGCAGCTTTGAAAGAACAACGGCTTTATACAGCCTGAGCAGCTCAATGCCAAGCCTTCTTGCATCGTCCCCCGTTTGGTGTCCAGGTCAAGCTGGTTCTCAGCGGCAACACATGCCAAATCCATAGGGTATAGTTTTGCGTGGGATGCGTATCTCCTAGTAAAACCTTGGCCATTTATACTCTATTTGAATCCTAGTCTGAGCTTTTACCTTTGGCTAAATAGTCTTCAAATGCCAAAGTCATTATTGTGATTGCTGCTCTACTTGTACAAGAGAGTGATTAGAAGTTTTTAGGGCAACGAATGCATATGCCTCTACTTATGCCAGTTTTCAAATTTGCATGAACTATTTTCTATTATCTTGCTTTAATTGTCTTGCATATATAATTCTGTTTTTAGAATCTATATTCTATATACAAGGAGTTCTAGAAAGAGTTTTGCTATTTTCTTTATTTCTTTGTTACAATTTTTTCAGGCAAGCCCTAAAACATGAATCCTGACATTCTTTACATTCTCCCTTCTTTATTTTCCATCTATAATCTTAACTGCAACATAATTTATTTATTTATGTTGCAATATTTTCCATCTAGTTAAACAAATGAAGTATTCTGAGCAAAATACTAGCACCCCTGCTAAAATTCCCATGGACAACGTCTAAGCCCTTTGTAGCCACAAAATACACCTCAAATAGGTGAACCGTGAATTAGTTTCCCAGACGCACCTCATCCAATGTGATGGGTTTCCGAGCCCCCCACGGCATTAATGTATCCAATTATATTGACGCTGACCCAACCACATGTCTTTGACGCTGACCCAACCACATGTCTTTGACGCAGACCGAGTGGCATCAAGCACCATCAATAGTGGCACCAGACTAATGGATTTTACTCAAAACCTTTAATAAATTATAAGGCTCCTTAATGACCTTAATTATCGTGTACCTCTCAGGCGTCCTCATTAAGCTAAACATCCTCCACCCTCGACCAACAATTGGACGGCTTTAGATGAAGGTTGGATGTTCGGAGACGGAACCGGGATCATGTCACTGGTTGGCATTAAGCGAGAGTCAACCGGGATGGAGAAGATTACGGAAATCAGAGCAATGGTGGCCGTCCGATCGGCGTTGTGTCGTGATGGGCCTAGCGCGGGAGACGGGGTGAGGTCACCGTCAAGCCCGATCACGCGACCGTGGGAAACAAATTTTTTTGTCTCGTTTCTTGAATGAGAAGGGAAAAGCAAAGGCGAGAGAGAGAGAGAGGGTGGGAGGGAGGCGATGGGGGTGGTGATCGAGAGGGAGATATGGGAGCCGAAGCCGATGTCGTACGTGTTCCTCTTCGCGTCCTGCTTCGCTTCCATCTCCCTTCTCCCATACTACTCGAGGGGCAGCGCCGCTGCCAGAGGCGCCGCCGCCTCTTCGCTACTCGATCTCGGGCCTGCAGCGCCGTTCCTGCGGTTCCAGAGGAGTTTCTTGCTTCTCTACTCCCTCGCCTCAGGTTTCTGGATCCGATTTATCGAATGTCATTTCTTGTTGGCCGAATTTTAGTTTTTTGTTTTAGGATCTGCGGGTTGAGATATGGGTGTTGGTTTTAACTTTGTTGGCGCTCTGCTTCTTGTTCTATGGATTATGGATTTTATTCTGATATTTTGATTAAAGTTTGGATTTTGGGTTGTTTTCGGATTTGTAGCTGTTTTCTGGTATTTATGGATTCCGTTTCGCTTTCTTTTTCCAGTAATGGAAGGGCTGGAATCGGTGTTTGGGGAGTATGAGTATGCACATTATGGAATTAGTAGGGAGCAAATGGCGATGTGTCTCGCGGCTGGAGCTGCTGCTGCTCTCTTTCTTGGCTCCTTCTCAGGCATTCTTTCTGATGTCATGTAAGTCTATTTTCCTCTTTTTTTTTATTTTTTTAAATTATTTTTAGTGGTATTATGACAGTATTCCAAAATGTTCCACTTGGGTAGAGAGTTTATTGCTGTATCACCGATTATTGTTCTTGAATATCCTCATAAGCTAAAATTCATGATGAAATCGTGATACTCAGGAAGTTGATGAGTCGATGATTTCAGAAAATTGATGCGTTCCTGATTTCTGATATCATCCGAAATCAAGGTGGGCTCTTGTCCTCCTTTTTCCTGAAAAAAGAAAAAGAAAAAAAAAAGTTTTTTTGATATCCACAATCAGAAACAAAAAGAAAAGAAGAAGATTTTTGATATCCAAAATCACTTTGTTTTTAGTGGTAAATGATCCAAAGTTGAATAAGGTTATGATGAAAAAGTGTTTCTGATCTCATTCCATTATATCCGAAATGGTTTAATTGAATTGAATTGGGAAACTCTCTTGTAAGCTTCACCCGATCCTATCAGTTCATATTCTTCAGTTGGGCTCTGGTTCTGAAAGACTTTTATTAATCATCCAACCATTGATTAAGCAAATTAGTAACTCGACAACTTATCTGGGTTTCTTCAGCGAGTTTTTAAAATCTTACAGTTTTTATTTTGTCTCCACTTTAGTGCAAGATCATTTCATCTTTGAGATGAACTGAGACTAATATTAACATGATCTCCGCATTCTTGAGAAATCTGGATACTCAAGCTGGAGATCTTTTTTTTTTTCTTTTTTTTTTTGTGAATTACTCTCTTCAAAATACACTAAAATATCTTTGTTTTGTTGTAGCCTCTGGATGTTTAATAGTAACTCCTCCATCTCATTTGGAAAATTAGGACCATAATTTTTTACATACTATATGATGCATGGTACGTTGTACCGGCTTGAATCGGACAGTATGGGGTATACCGTACCGGTATCTGGTATAGGTGGTGTGCCGACATTCGGTATGCCAAAAAAATTCGGTACTGTACCATACCGACATTGTGCTAGTGTGGCGGTGTACAGGGTCCGGTACTGAGACGATGAATCTTAGTCTGATGTTTTCTTTAATCAATTATGATCCAAGAGTAAACTTTATTGCAAGACTTCTCACTTTGAAGCTGGTATAAAATTACTTTCTTGATAGTTAATTTCTCTAAATATTTTATATTCTCAAATTTAGATGGTGGGGTGCTCTCGTGGATGCCAAAAGTCTTGTAATACCTGGCGATGGTTGAGAATAAGAAAACTTTTTATGGGCCAATTGGGAATAAATTTTGATTAAATAACGATGACATATTCGATGAAGGTGGAATACTTTGGAACTTTTGCTAATTAAGTGCTACATGGTGCAATCTCATGCATATCCTGCCCCAACTGTCATGCTGCATATTTACCGAAAACATTGTTGAAGGTAATGAGGTTTGTCCATGTTTTTAAACAGTTTGGCAGACTTTACTGATCTGTCTCCCTTTATTCAGATCTGGATATTTACCCATCTATCCATTTTTTTAAAAGATTTCTCGCTTGTTATTCATACTAAGGTTTGCATTCCTCCTCTGAACCATCATTTCCAATTTTTTTTATTAATCTTTTTTAATTAGATCTTCCCATTGCCTCCCGAAATCCTTTCTATCAAGCATTTCTTAGTTCTTTTGAAGAAATCTGAGTGACTTTCTTCCTAAGGTCTCCTAGGAATATTGTTGCTTGTGGCCATACCATCTCAATTCTTTCTGTTTATTTCGGTTGCAAATTGTGCAACTACTATGCTCTCCAAAATATACCATTTCTAACCTTATTCTTAGTTTAATTACATTTATCATAGCATTCTCATCCTCTGTTGTAGCACATATTGATTTAGGTATTGTTAAGAATCGTAAAGGTATTCCTTTATGTCAAGACATTCTTGACAGGTCACTCAATTTCATTTTGCCATTTTTATTTTACTAGATATTTACTCAGCAATCAAAATGTTGCCCATCCTATGAATCCTTATAAATATCCATGTCCATCTTTCCTTTATATCGCAAACCAGATTACTTTTCTAGGTATTAAGCTAATATCATACTACTTTGTTCAAGCTAATATCATTCACATGGTGGTTCATTCTCTTCTCTTGAAATTTTTCTATCACTTTTGTCCATGTATAAATTGTCTCCATGGTTGTCTTACTTATGAAGAAAATTGTGTATTGGAGATTGCTAATATTTATTTTAATATATCTTGTAATCATCCTCTCCCTTCTATGTCTTGAAGCATTCTATGATAGTAGGCACAATCTTTATCAATAAACAGAGATGATGAGGTTAATTATCTCGAGTCTTGGGAATGAATTCACTTATCTCTTGTGGTTTGTCAATTGCTGCTCCCCCTCTTTTTTCCTTCATTTGGGTAGGGATGGGGGAAGAAAAGGCCCTTAGGCATTGCAGTACAATTGTATATGTTTTACAGTATAATCATTTCGTATTTGGGATTTGAGAGGCCATGAATGTTGATGAAACATCTTCATGGTATTATTCCATCTCTTGGCACAACTTTTATTGCTAAATGATTGACTGGCTCATTCTGAAATCTCCTTCTGAATGCTTGTCACAGCATCACATGCCACCTACAGCTGCATGGAGTGCAAGTCCTCTTGAGACAGTTCCAAAGATTATGGACTTCTTTTTTTAGTTATTTTGCTAATGAGTGTATATGTGTGAACATATCTTTTTCCAAGGATCCAGCAAGCATTTGCAATAGCAGCCCAACAGAATTGTTGGGCTGTACCTTTCCAAGATTGGTCCTAGTTGACCAGGTTCATATATTCTTTCCATTAATCTCTTCATTTAGGAGTTGCAGGTGGTGTTATATTTGTCCAAGTTTGTCAGGCATCTGAAGAATAATAGAGCATATGTTCTCGTTCAATTCGATGTATAACTATATAGACGAGTCTGAAGAAAAGAAAGTGTGGGAAGTGTTCCATGCATAAAGTTAGACATAAATAACTTTTCCAATAGGTGGGCTGGAGAAAGGTATATCTTCATCCAGCTAGGTGGTTGATGAATGCTTCAGTTCCCTTGAAGTAATGATATGCCGTTTTGACATTTATATGTCCATGAGGAGTGGAGGGCCAAATCTTCTTCTCTTTGAAATGGTGCCAACGCACCTATTGGATGATGATTTCCTCTTTTATATTATCTGGAAATAACTCTTTTAGCATTTGAACTTCCACTGCTTTGTAAGAGTCAAGTGGTTGATATACCTTTGTGTACTGTGACACTTTTTTCATGTCAATAGGAATACTCGATGATTTAAAGGGGGGCCATGAAACAATTTATCTTTATAACTTTTGGTCTTGTATCCATTCTCAATACTCCACCTATCTGCTGATGAACCTTGAGGAATGTTTGAAAGATTGATTCCCATTTTCCAAACAGGAGAAAGTTATCTGCTAGGTGGCATAGTCCATTAACCAGCATTGTCAGTGTATATTTCTTGAACTATCCGGTCCAAAAGTTCATTATTATTCCATAAAACCTTACCTCTTTCCCTCGTAGTAGAGCCAGCAAAATAAGTTCTGCATCTCTAACTGCAAGTTCCATGTTTTCTCCCCTTGTAATAACTTGCCAGTTTAGTAGGTGAATGCCTTTTTTTTCACATCTTTCCAGAAAAATTATGGGCTATGTTGAGGGAAATACAGGTCACCCCAAAATACCTGATCGAAAGTACCCGACCTCAAACGTCCGACCTCGGACAACCGACCTGGCGCCCGACCTCGGACAACCGACCTGGCGCCCGACCTCGGACAACCGACCTGGTGCCCGACACCGGACGACCTGGCGCCAGACCAGGTGCCCAACCCTGGACTCTCAACCTCGGAACGCCCGACCTGGAAAGCGTCCGACCTCGGAAGGCATCAGATCCCTAGAAGTCAGACCTCACCAACTGCCCGCTACTGTCACATCCTCTTACGGCCCAGTTCGGAGCCACGCCTTAGGCGGCTTATGCAACGATTAATACACATGGTCTCTGCAGACCTCCAGCTTACGCAACGATTAATGCGCATGGTCCCCGCAGACCTCCGGCTTACGCAATAATTAATGTGTATGGTCTCCGCAGACCTCCGGCTTACTCAACAATTAATGCGCATGATCTCCGCAGACCTCTGGCTTACTCAACAATTAAAGCGTATTGCTCCCGCTGTCTGCGGATCTCCAATCCTCCACGGTAAGTCAGCTCGGCCGCGTTTGGTCAGCCGCGACAACTCCCTGACCCCGACCTCAACCTCTACGGCAAAGCATTAATTCACATGATCATGTACTAATTCATGCGACGTGCTCAACCATATGGCAACCTGGTCCTGTCGCATCACAGGTAACCCAGCACCTCACTATAAAAGGAGAACCCCTCTACCATAAAGGGGGCGGGACACTGAAACTCTGGATAAATTGTTCCTGCTCATATTCTCCCTCTGACTTAAGTATCGGAGGGCCGGCGCCGGAAACCCCCGGCTTCTTCTTGCAGGTCTCCCGAAGGACGCCGCCCGCCGACGGACCGCTGCCACCCGCAGCCCAACGATCCTTACCGGAGCCCCTCCTTCTGAGCCGAAGGCCGCCCCCGGGTCCAGTTTCCAGCAACAGTTGGCGCTAGAGGAAGGGCCCGAGTTGCATCCATGAAGTTGAGAAGTAAAGGAGCTTCTAACACCTCCCGGCGTCTCCCGCCAAGTCCTGGACACTCTGTCCAGAATTCACCGTCTCCGGCTGATCCAGTTCCTCAAGTTCACCCGGAACAGTTCAACACCCTGGTGCAGCAGGTCCAAGCCCTGGCCGCAGCCGTCCAAGGCTTGCAGCGCGAGGGAGCCCTACCTGTGCCGCCCCCGCAGGCCCAGGTCCAGCCAGCGCTCCCTCCGAACGGACCAGTGCCCCAGAGCCAGAATCTCCGTGTCCTTGAGGGCCAATAATGAAGAGCAGTGCTATCGCCAAGACTCGGCCCGAGCCTCTCCCCGGAGGGAGTTGCCAGGGAGAAGCATAGACCGAAGGCCGCAACTTTCGGAGGCTGAGTCGTCCCCGGACCGCCACGAGCCGGAACAGACTACCGTGGCAACCCCCCAGGCTGGGGAGTTCGACAGGAAAGTCGAGAACCTCGAGCGCCAGATTGAGGTGCTTCACAGCAGGAAGGCGAGGCGCGAAGGAGACTTTAAATTCACCACCAAGTCCCTCTTCTCCCGCCAGATCGAGGACGAGCCGGTCCCACCGAGGTTCAAGATGCCCCAAGTGGAGCCCTACAACGGAACAACCGACCCCCTCGACCATTTGGAGAGTTACCGAGCTCTCATGGTACTGCAAGGGTCCTCGGAGGCCGTGCTCTGCAAGGCCTTCCCAGCGACTCTCCGAGGGACAGCTCGGCTTTGGTTTTCTGGACTAAAGCCGAGCACGATATCCTCTTTCGAGCAGCTCGGCAGACAGTTCACCACTAACTTCGCTGCCAGCCGGCGCCAGCGGCGAACATCGGACTCCCTCCTGGATATCAAGCAGAAGGAGGGGGAATCTCTCAGGGAGTATCTCGACCGCTTCACCGCCGCAACATGGGAGGTCCGCGAGCTCGACTAGTCGATAGCCATGTCGGCACTAAAGACTGGGGCTCGCTCCTACAGATTTTTCTTTTCATTGAAAAGAGCTTCCCCGCCGACTTCACCGAAATGCTGGCCCGAGCCCGGAAATATGCGAAGGCTGAGGAAGCTCACCTCCAGGCGGGGTGCGACCGAGCTGGCTTCAAAGAAGCAGAAGAAGCGCCGCGAGGAGCGCGACCGCCAGAGAAGCTGATCCCCCCGCCGTGAGAAGAATCTCCCTCGACTGAGGAGTCCGCCTCGACAGCAGGGACAGCTTCGACCAAGGTCCCCACCTCGGCCGAGGTCCCCGCTACGACCTCGGATGCATTCGGGGAAGTACGAGAACTACTCACCCATTAACGCACCCCGGACCGAGATTCTGATGGAGATTGAAGGTCGGAACTTTTTCCGACCTCCGCCTCCGATGCGGGATATAGGAATCCCGCGCAACCCTAGGAAGTATTGCCGCTTCCACCGAGACCACGGGCGCGACACGGAGGATTGTTTCCAGCTCCAAGACGAGATCGAGGCGCTTATCCGCCGCGGGGTACTCAATCGATTTGTAAGGAACCGACGTGAAGAAAGGAGGCTAGGGGAAGACGCCGTGCCGTCCGAAAATCCAAATGATAACAGGCCCATCGCCGGCATCATCAATGTCATTGGAGGAGGAAGCCCGGCTGAAGACTTAGCCGAGGGAAGGACCTCTCCAAAGCGCCCGCGCACCTCCGAAGCTATCTCATTCTCGGAGGAGGATTTAGGAGTTGAGACTCCTCACGATGACGCTGTGGTCATATTCATGGTTGTAAATAAGTTTCACGTAAAGCGGGTCTTAGTTGATAATGGAAGCTCGGCGAATATTTTGTATTATCAAGCCTACCAAAAAATGGGTTTAGCGGAAAGCCAGCTTCGGAAAATAAATGCCCCGTTGGTCGGATTCACCGGGGACTCAGTCCCGGTTGAAGGCGAGGTCAGCCTTCTAGTCACGGTTGGTCTCGCCCCCCGAGAAAGTACTCTGAGGACGGACTTTCTCGTGGTCCGCCTGTCTTCGGCCTACAATGCTATCCTCGGATGACCAGGGCTAAATGCCCTTCGAGCTATAGTCTCAACCTACCACCTGCTCCTGCGGTTCCCTACCAACCAAGGAGTCGGCGAGGTCCGCGGAGATCAAATGGTGGCCAAGCGGTGCTACATGGCGGCCTACAAAGCAAAGCGATCGGCCGAAGCACCAAGCCGGCGGGAGCTACTGGCCGAGGCGTCGACCCAAGCAACAGACCGCATGCTGCCCATCGAAACCTTGGATGTACGGGACGACCCTTGGAAGAAACGGGTAGAGCCTGGTGAGCTTCTTACGCAAATCTCTTTACTAGAAAGTTCTCCGGGACTAACCGTACAGGTCGGCTCCGGCTTAAGTTCCTGCGAAACAGAGCGTCTGATCGAATTCCTTCGAGCCCATGGACGTCTTTGCCTGGTCGCCCGCTGACATGCCAGGAATCGACCCCGAGGTCATGGTCCACCGGCTCCAGGTGAAACCAACCAGCAGACCCGTGAGGCAAAAGAAGCGGGGCTCCGCCCCGGAACGACAGCGAGCAGCGGCCGAGGAAGTGGACAGACTCCTCGAGGCCGGCTTCATCCGGGAGGTCTCCTATCCGGACTGGCTCGCCAACGTGGTCCTCGTGAAGAAAGCCAATGGAAAGTGGCATATGTGCGTGGACTACACTGACCTGAACAAGGCCTGCCCGAAGGATAGCTTCCCCCTCCCCAGTATCGAGCAGCTCGTGGATTCCACCTCAGGGCATCAACTGCTAACCTTCATGGATGCCTTCTCGGGGTATAATCAGATCCGAATGCCGCCCGAAGATGAGGAGAGGACGGCTTTCATCACCGACAAGGGCACTTATTGTTACAAGGTGATGCCATTCGGGTTGAAGAATGCGGGAGCTACATACCAAAGGCTGGTCAGCCAAATCTTCAAAAACCAGATAGGCCGAAATATGGAGGTCTATGTGGACGACATGCTGGTGAAGAGCCGGACGGCAGAGCACCATGTGGCTGACCTTAATGAAGCCTTCTCCAAGCTCAGAAAGTACCAAATAAAGCTTAACCCCGCAAAGTGCGCGTTCGGAGTCACCTCGGACAAATTCCTGGGCTTCGTAGTGACCCAGCGCGGAGTTGAAGCCAATCCCGAGAAGATCCAAGCACTGCAAGACATGGTGCCACCAAAGACGGTCAAAGAGGTACAGCGACTTATTGGGCGGGTCGCGGCTTTGGGAAGATTTGTCTCCAGATCGGCCGAGCGGTGCCTCCCCTTCTTCAAAATCCTCAAGCGACCGAAAGATTTTTTATGGTCGGAGGAATGCCAGCAAGCTTTTGAGGAGCTCAGGCGCCTTCTCGCCTCCCCTCCGCTACTCACCAAACCTCAGCAAGGCGAAGTTCTTTACCTGTACCTGGCCGTCTCTCCGATTGCAGTAAGCTTAGTCTTGGTCCGGGAGGAGGACAGGCTCCAAAAGCCTATCTACCATACCAGCCGGGTTCTCAGGGATGCTGAGACCCGATATTCTAAGTTGGAGAAAACAATCTTCGCCTTGATCACCTCGGCTCGGAGACTCCGACCCTATTTCCAGGCCCATACTGTGGCCATACTGACCGACCAGCCTATCAAACAAATCTTGCAGAGGTCGGACCGCGATGGGAGGATCGCCAAATGGGCAGTCGAGCTCGGGGAGTTCGACCTCGAATACCGTCCGAGGCCGGCAATCAAAGCTCAGACACTTGCCGATTTCATTGTGGAGTGCACTTTGCCGGACGACCCCGAGCACCCATCCACGCCAACAAAGGAGACCTCGGGGCAGCCATGGGTCCTATATGTGGACAGCTCCTCGACCTCGGGGGGTAGTGGGGCCGGTCTTATCCTTACAAGCCCAGACGGGGTGGTGGCAGAGCAGGCCCTACGCCTTGAGTTTCCGGCCTCAAACAACGAGGCGGAGTATGAAGCGCTCATTGCTGGGCTCAAATTGGCAAAGGAGCTGAAAGCCGGGAACCTAAAGGTCTTCAGTGACTCCCAACTGGTCGTGAGCCAGATTTTGGGAGACTTTGAAGCAAAAGAGCCGTCGATGCAGAAATATCTCCAAAAGGTGCGAGACCTCACATCCGCCCTAGGCTCCTTCAATATTCACCATATCCCTAGGACCGAAAATCTCAGAGCTAATCAGCTGTCGAAGCTGGCGACCTCCTGCATGAGCGAGCTCCCCAAGGCGACGGCGCTTGAATATCTCCAAACACCCAGCATAGAAGAGCCTGAGCCGGCCATGTGCGTAGACACCGAGCCGAGCTGGATGGACGAGCTCGTCGGTTACCTACAAAATGAAACCCTCCCCGATGATGGGCTCGAGGCTCGCCGAATCAGGCGTCTAGCCTTCCGATTTATATTATATGAAGGCAAGCTCTACCGAAAATTCTTCACTTCTCCTCTCCTCAGATGCCTCGTCCATCAGAAGCAGACTATGCTATGCGAGAGGTCTATGAAGGGATATGCGGGAATCATCTGGGAGGCCGAGCACTGGCTCATAAAATTTTGCCCCAAGGATACTTTTGGCCCACTCTCCAAAAAGACGCAACGGACTTTGTCCGAAGATGCGACCGGTGCCAGTGGAATGCCAATATCCAGCACCGACCCTCGACCCCGCTGACCTCAATTATCGCCCCTTGGCCATTCGCCCAATGGGGGATTGATATCCTGGGGCCCTTTCCCCTAGCCACTGGGCAAAGAAAGTTTCTGGTCGTCTCCATCGACTATTTCACCAAATGGGTCGAAGCTGAGCCTGTAGCTCGGATCACCGAGCAGAAGATGCGGGACTTCATTTGGAAGTCAATAATCTGCAGATTCGGGCTCTCCCACATCCTTATATCTGACAACGGCCGCCAGTTTGACAACATCCGTTTCAGAGAGTTCTGCTCTGAGCTCGGCATCGACCACCGTTTCACCTCGGTCGCCCATCCCCAAACAAATAGAGAAACTGAGGTAACAAATCGCACAATTCTGCAGGGGCTCAAGGCAGGCTCGATCGGTCCAAAGGACAGTGGGTCGAGGATTTGTACAACGTTCTCTGGGCTTACCGGACTACGTTCTGATTACCCACTGGCGAGACCCTCTTCAACCTGGCATATGGGATGGAGGCTGTTATCCCGCTGGAAATTGGCCTCCCCTCCTCGAGAGTGGAGCACTACGACGCCGGCTCCAACTCTTCTCGGCTCATAACTTGGACCTCGTTGAAGAAACACGAGAGGTTGCCCGAGTCCGCATGGCAAGGTACCAGCAGAAAACAGTCTAGTACTACAACTCCAGAGTCAAGCCCAAGCTTTTCAAAGTAAGGGACCTCGTCCTCAGGAGAGCCGAAGCTTCTCAGCCCACCTAACAAGGAAAGCTCGCCCCAAACTGGGAAGGACCGTACCGGATCGCTCGAGTACAACGGCCCGGAGCGTACAAGCTGGAGTCTCTCGAAGGGACCCCCATCCCACGGAGCTGGAACTCCGAGAATCTCCGAATGTACTACCAATAGGACCCCTAGGGGTCTCCAACACCCGGAAACACGACTTTCGCGCTCCTCTCTGTGCTAATCTATTCATAGTTCCCTTTTGATTACTCTACACTTTTCCTGACGATAAAACATTTGTGGACTCCAGGAAATCCGACTAAATTCGGATGCCCGACCAAGCTCGGATGGCCCAGTTGAGGGGTTAACGCCATGCTACGTCAACGTCGAGCTCGGCCTCGTTCTCCCTCAAAGACCTCGACTAAAGTCGGGATGCTTCGTGTGTCGACCGTAGAGTTCCAAACTTCCTCGACCTCGGAAAGCGTCATCAGGTCGACAGCGAGCCCAAGCTCCCTCGACCTCGTGCTCGATACCTCGACCAAGGTCGGGATGCCTTGTGTGTCGACCGTAGAGTCCCAAACTTCCTCGACCTCGGAAAGCGTCACCAGGTCGACAGCGAGCTCAAGCTCCCTCGACCTCGCGCTCGAGACCTCGACTAAAGTCGGGATGCCCCGTGTGTCGACCGTAGAGTCCCAAACTCCTTCGACCTCGGGAAGCGTCACCAGGTCGACAGCGAGCCCAAGCTTCCTCGACCTCGTGCTCGATACCTCGACCAAGGTTGGGATGCCCCGTGTGTCGACCGTAGAGTCCCAAACTCCCTCGACCTCGGAAAGCGTCACCAGGTCGACAGCGAGCCCAAGCTTCCTCGACCTCGTGCTCGATACCTCGACCAAGGTCGGGATGCCCCGTGTGTCGACCGTAGAGTCCCAAATTCCCTCGACTTCGGGAGGCGTCACCAGGTCGACAGCGAGCCCAAGCTCCTTCGACCTCGCGTTCGATACCTCGACCAAGGTCGGGATGCCCCGTGTGTCGATCGTAGAGTTCCAAACTCCCTCGACCTCGAAAAGTACCACCAGGCTGACAGCGAGCCCAAGCTCCCTCAACCTCAGAAAATCGGGGACAATGCCTTTGCGGGCCTCCGGGACATTTGACAGCGACAACAAAACAACACCCGCGAAAAACTCCAACAGCGGCAATATCTCCCGGTTCGTCGGCGTTCCCGAAACGGACTCCAAGCTAAAGGACGCCTCCGAAAGTCGACCAAGAAACAAAGCGACCTGCTTCAACATGGAGCGCTCGGTCTCGGAGGTGCAAGAGGTACATCCCACTTGACACCTGCTCCATTACATTTGTCTATTTACGTACTACCGGCAAGATCCCGATTGAGCTTGGGGCCTCCCCCCGACCAAGGTCGGGATGCCCCTCTGAGTAAATCCAAGGCCGAGGTCCCGCCAACCTCGTGCACGCTCTCTCCATCGATGATCTCCATGTTAATTCATACAAATCCTTCTAAATAAGGGCTCGGCCAAGCCCCAAACATCGAGAAGTCGACGTTAGTTTGCAGTAACGACCTCGACCGCGGACGCACTGGTCAAGCTCGAGAGGGCCAAGGCACTCACCATAGGTTCCGACTCTATTCGCCAGAACCTCGACCAAGCCCGAGGCCAACAACTATGAAGGCCCTGACGACAACTCGACCTTGGTTCACGATCTCCTTAGGGACCGACCCTAGCATTTTTTATAAACCTACGCCCGAAAAAGTCGAGCTCAAAAACTTGGCCAAATACCCCAGAAGATGAATCTGGAGGTCTAGCAAAACCCCTTTGGGGCCTGAGGCCCGAGCCTGGTGTCTTCGAAATTCAGGAGCCAGGCTCAGCGGCCCTGCAAACTTCAAATCCGAGCTCAAAGACTTGGTGAACTTTCCTAGAGTCTGAGCCCGGAGCCCCCCTAGCAAGCGTAATTGGAACTCGAGTACATAGAACTCAAGTCTACGATCCTGACCGAGCCCAAAGACTAAGTGAAATTTCCTAAGATCTGAGCCCGGCGCCAAAAAGTCATTTTTATCGGACCTAAGCTTGATAATGTAGCGAGCATAATCCAAACTTAAGTCTATGAGCCTAGCCGAGCTCGGACACTTGGATAAATCAGTCAGAGGAAAGGAAAGCAAGTACGAACTGGCAAAAATATCCTTTCATTAATAAAAAGCCCGAAGGCTGAAGTACAAAATTGAGGGCCGACCGAACGACAAGTTTGAAGGCCGAGGGTTTACAACAAGAAGAAAAATAAAAGGAGAGACTAAGTCCTAGGGAGTGGCGGCTGCACTGGCATCACCCTCAAAGTCGTCTATAGCGATAACCTGAGGGCCTTCCGCGGGCGCTGGCTTCAAACCCTCCGCGGCGACCTCGGTCGGGGCCTCGTCAGTGGCCCCTTGAGCCTCCGCGGCGACCTCGATCGGGGCCTCGTCAGTGGCCCCGTGAGCCTCCTCGGCGACCTCCTCGGGGGGAGCCTCTGATGTCGCCTGGTCGGCCATACCGGCCTCGATCTCGGCGAGCTCCTCCTCGGCCGCAATAATTGCGGGGACCTCGTCCTCGGTCTCACCGCTCAGGCCCATCCTCGGACGGATCCCCGAAAGGTCGAGCTGGGGGCAAAATCGAAGCATCTGCCTTCGGAAGTTCTCGAAGCCCCGGAGGAACTCGTCCACAGTTTCCTCCTCCAGCATGTCGCGGAACTCTTTCGACTCCTTGAAGAACTCCACGGCATTCTCCGCTCGCTCGAGTGCCTTCTTCTCCCGGGCCTCGAGCTGCTCAACCTTTAGGCGGAGAACCCCGCCCTCGTACTTGTGGCATGCGGCTTCAGAACGGGCCTCGGCCAAACGCGCTTCGGAGGCGCGCAGTGCTGATCTCGTCAAGGAGTGTGCGGCTCTCTCCTCTTCGAGCTCGTCGACAATTGCTTGCCGACCCGCCTCTGTGGCCTCCCTCCGCGCTACAGCTTCCGCCAGCGCGGCCTCTGCCTTAGCAAGCCTCTTCTCGGCCGTCTCCAATTGTTTTTGGAATCGCCGAGACTCATTCTGGCATTCCGAGGCAATGAACACCAGAGTGTCTACTTCGTGTATATGCTGCAGGAAAAGTAGCAATAAGCAAGCATGAAGGAAATACTGACGACTAAGACCAAGATAAGAAGGCATCTTACCCGAGCAGTGTTACAATACGTCTGGTCGACAATCTCTTCGAGGCCGAGAGCTCCGAACTCAGCCCGGTCAGCTGGGAGCATCGCGTGGCGAAATACAGCCCACGCGACATCGCCATCCCGGAAGGCCGAGCTGCCCTCCGGGATCGGGGACTTTGGCTCGGCCGATCCCCCTTCAGAGCGCCCTCCGGCCCCTGAGGAACTCGCCCCGCCTGAGCCCGTGGCAACAGGACGGGACGAGCCCGGAACTCCGGGGCCCCTGCTCGGCTCAGGCTCCGAGCGCCGCAGGCGAATAACTGGCCGGCTCGCTTGCTGGGAAATGGGAGCGGGGCGGGTCGGAGAAGCCGAGCCCGACGCCCCGGAGCCCGAGCTCGCGCGCTCGAGAACTGGGGCTCTGCCCCGGGAAGACCCCGAGGCCCCAGCCCCCGAGCCCCTCGCCTCGGCAGGGGCAGAACTGGCGGCCAACCTGGCCTTCTTGCGGGGCTTGGGTACAGCCCCGCCGGTCTCTTCCGACCTCTTCAGCCGGGCGAAGAGGGACGCGTTGCTGGTCGGCATGTGAGGGATATCTGAAACAAAGAAAGGAAAATTTTTGTTAAGTATTGGACTAACGTCAAAAGAGCAAAAGAAAGAAACAGATGGGGCGAGAACTGAAAAATGAAGGAGCAGTACAACTGCCCTTACCCTCGGGGTGCGCCGAGCTCAGGCCAACGTGCACCAGAGCTTCCTCGGTCAAGAACTCGTTCAGAAGGATGTCCCTCCCGAGACTCCGCAGAGCGTCAAAGGCCCTCTGCTCCTCCACCGACAGACCGCTAAGTCTGTTCAAGGCCTTTAGCCCGGGACGCCCCCACCTTGGATCGAACCCCCACGAGAGCTCGGAAGAAAGGAAGAAAAATTTTCCCTTCCACTTATGAATAGAGGAAGGGGCACCTTGGAAGAGCGACAAGCCGCTCCTCCAGGCGAAGTACAACCACTCTACATCCGCCGGGTTCGTTTTTAACATAAATCACCGGCGGAATACACTTACTGAGGTCGGGATCTCATGCGCAAGGCAGAGGGACGCGAACCCGACAATAGTCCTCCACGAGTTCGGAGTGAGCTGTGCTGGGATGAGTTGGTACTCCACCAGCAAGTCATTTACGAACTCATGCAAAAGGAACCGCAGGCCGGCCCAGAGTGCATCGACGTACACTCCGACCCGGCCTGGCGGAGGTCTTGTCATCCGATCCTCCGACCCTGCGAGTTCGAGATGAAACCCGGGCCGGAAGAAGAACCGGGAACGGACCAACTCCAGTTCCTCCTCAGTCAGAGTGGACCCAACCTCACCGGGACCGAGACCCATCCCAAAAAGGAAGAAGAAAAGAAGAAAGGAGCAAAAAAATGAACACGAAGAAGAAGAAGGAGACAAGTATCTAAAGAAAAGGAAAAAGCCTCCGAGCCAACGTGGGAAAACGACCTACGATAGGATCGCCGGACATGTCCCTGAGAATCGTCGGAAATCGCCTCTGGACGTCGCCGGAAAGGCTCACTCGCAGTCGGGAGAGAAGGGAAGAGAGAAGACAACGGCGGAATCAAACAAGCGAGACTTTTCTAGGGCGAAGTCGAGGGTTTATATAGATCCTCCCAACGGCTCAGATCGGCAGGGCTAAAACCCGCCTCTCGTCTGGATTGCGCCACGTGTCAGCCTCGAGAACCGAAGCAGCGCATTTATTCTGGATGGACGCCTCGGATACGGGATCAAGGCGCCGTCCCATCGGGTCTCGAAGCCCCATCATGAGCCCGCTACTCGAAACAACCTCGAAGGACGAAAGGGCGTCGCCTCCACTCCCCTCATTAAAAGCGCCCCGAGGCGCGCGGAGCGCCGGCGTAACTTAAACCTCCGTAACCCCGCCACTGCAATAAAAGCAATTACTTCCCACGTCCCAGCTCGCTAGCAGCTCGGACTCGAAAGTTGGGGGTACCCGACCTCAAACGTCCGACCTCGGACAACCGACCTGGCGCCCGACCTCGGACAACCGACCTAGCGCCCGACACCGGACGACCTGGCGCCAGACCAGACGCCCGACACCGGACGACCTGGCGCCCGACCAGGCGCCCAACCCTGGACTCTCAACCTCGGAACGCCCGACCTGGAAAGCGTCCGACCTCGGAAGGCATCCGATCCCTAGAAGTCAGACCTCACCAACTGCCCGCTACTGTCACATCCTCTTACGGCCCAGTTTGGAGCCACGCTTTAGGCGGCTTACGCAACGATTAATACGCATGGTCTCTGCAGACCTCCAGCTTACGCAACGATTAATGCACATGGTCCCTGCAGACCTCCGGCTTACGCAACAATTAATGCGCATGGTCTCCGCAGACCTCCGGCTTACTCAACAATTAATGCGCATGGTCTCCGCAGACCTCCGGCTTACTCAACAATTAAAGCGCATTGCTCCCGCTGTTTGCGGATCTCCAATCCTCCACGGTAAGTCAGTTCAGCCGCGTTTGGTCAGCCGCGACAACTCCCTGACCCCGACCTCAACCTCTACGGCAAAGCATTAATTCACATGATCATGTACTAATTCATGCGACGTGCTCAACCATACGGCAATCTGGTCCTGTCGCATCACAGGTAACCCAGCACCCCACTATAAAAGGGGAACCCCTCTACCATAAAGGGGGCCGGACACTGAAACTCTGGATAATTTGTTCCTGCTCATATTCTTCCTCTGACTTAAGCATCGGAGGGCCGGCGCCGGAAACCTCCGGCCACCGGCTTCTTCTTGCAGGTCTCCTGGAGGACGCCGCCCGCCGACGGACCGCTGCCACCCGCAGCCCAACGATCCTTACCGGAGCTCCTCCTTCTCAGCCGACGGCCGACCTCAGGTCCAGTTTCCAGCAACAGGCTATATATCTGATTCTAGAGTTGATTGCCTTGGGTAGATGTGTGATGTAAGTTGATTGCTAGTGCATAGTTTGGGATAGGCTGAAAGACTGCCTTGAGTTATCCAATCCAGCTTCACATGGACAAGGTCTTGCTTTTCTAGGCTCAGAATTGGTTTGTTAATTAGCTTAAATTTGTATACAGGCTGGCACAGGGTTGGTCACATTCTAATGAATCTCTATTGCATCTTTTCCATTATAGTTTTGGAGTGCCTAGGGCAAATTTGTCATTAAACATCACATCTCTTGATATCAGTAGCTGATTAGTCTGCAGGGGCGTAATTCCCTCTGAGTATGTTTGATGGTCCTACATTCTTTTTGAGCCTTGACAAGTTTGAGAAAAGAATATCCAGACATTATAACTGTTACTTGGTTCATAATCCAAGTTAACAATAGCCAATGAATATCATCAATTCATTACCAATTTCTGGCATTAACTGATGGTTGCAACAGTAAAGTTTTGAGGTGTGGGCAAAGTTTTCAATGTATTGATAGTTTTTATTCCATAAATTTAAGTGCTCTGACCTTTTTGCTGTCCTGGCATCCGATTAGTTCTCAATTCCAGCAAAATAATTAAAGGTGGCAGGATCTAACTTGCGTTCAAGTGCACCAAGAGCTAGTAATGCGGATACAGAGTCACAAGCACTTGGATTGTTGTGTCTGGTGTAAGAAAGGACACATATAGAGTGCTCCTAACTGATCTCTATATTTCTTTGTAAATTTTGTTGATGGTTTGCAATTACTAACTGTAGTTGGGAACATGCACGACATTGCATTTGGGTGGATGAGTCGGGAAGCAAACTTTGAAATTTAGTGTATGGAAATGCCTGGGAATTATGGGTATACAATAAAATTTTGTGCTATTGAATAGTTTAAATCCTCCTATGTTGTTAATTATAAAAGAAAAAACATGATACATGGATTTGAGGAATGAGAGAATTCTGCATAATGCATGTAGACAGTCACTAGAAACGTCTAAGGTCTTTGAGAATATGAATCTTTCTCCCTCTGGGACAAGGATGTGAAGATGGGCATGTTTCTTTCTAATTGAGATGAAATGGAGTAATTAAAAAACAAGTATGAGAGTGAGAGCGTGGAGTAGATGCAACACCCTAGGTAAAACATATAAGCTATTGAAGTTGGGCATGTGATGTGAAAATCTTTAGTTACAACAGATAGATTGTGTTTTACATTTTCCCCTCTGAAATCTTAGGTATTCATCTATTCTTGCAGGCGATACAGATTTGCAGAATAGGCTAGTTCTGTGATGGTCTTCATCTGCATTGTAGAGTTCATTTGATTCTTGATTCCTAGTTACTCTTTCTAGAACACTTCGAAGGAAACCGGTTAGCAATAACTGATAGAAATGCTTCCCCACTTAGGTGGTTCATGATATCTTATTCCATGTGCTTTAAGTGTCTTTGGCACAATCCAATCAAAAGAACTCTCAAACATTCCTAACTTCACATTCCATAGCCCATCATTGCCATGGTGCACATTCAAAAGTTTGCCTAGTTTTTTCCTCCCAGCTTCACATCCTTATTTTCAGAGTATGCCTCCTGTTTCTGGGTCTGGATGAAGTCTACTCCTTGCTTTTTATCCCATTCTGATTTAGAGGGTTTTTATTACTCATATCAGATCAAATTATGAACTAACTAGTTTAGCTTCTCTTCCCGCAATTTGGATTTCCGGTTTCACTGCAAGTCTATCTCTTGCCTCGATCTGCCTTGGCCAAGAACATAGCACTGATTTTTGGAGAGCAAATTTTTGGGCTGAGATTCAATTATAGGAAGTTCTCGATTCTTGATGGATAATACTTCAATTATATTGTTGGAACAAGATAGGTCAGCACAATGAAGATCCAATCTTCATGCCACATTGTGTCTGACCATATGACCTGTAGCCACGGTGAAATATCAGTATTATGAAATATGAATTTGTACTATTATGGCCGAGGACAATCTGGGTACAAATTGTACTTTGTGCACTATCTTTGGTATGAGTTATCTTACCATTAGTGGAAATGAGCTGAACCGAGTACTTGGCTACTCATGCTGAGCTTGTTATATGAAAGTGTTATTTGAGCTTGACAAAATCTGTTCAAGCTTGGCTTGTTTATTAGCTAAACAAAGTTGAGTGACCTCATTATTGAGCTGAGCTGTAGCTGTTCATGAACAATTTGATTCCTTAGTAGCCATGTTGACCATATACTTTGATACTGAATTATGATTTATCTTCTTGATGTCATTATTTACATTCCAGAAGATAAATTTTAACTATTTATTTTTATTTATTCTTTATGTAATCAACTTCATGTTCTCTACAATTAGCTATGCAGTGCGTTGAAATTAATGATTAATTTACTGATATTTGTAGAGGCCCAAGAAGGGCATGTGTGCTATTCTGCATGCTTCATCTTCTTGTGGGTGTCTTGAAAAGCATGAGCAGGCATCCAAGTATATGGGTAGCAAGTGTATGCCTATCGCTTGCATCATCTGTGTTCTCCTTCTGTTTTGAAACATGGATGGTAATAGAACATGAGAAGGTTTGTGCTTCAAGCTGTTACTGACTTATTTATATTGCTATTTAGGACTTTCAGCTAATGTGCTTTTCTTACTTTGCAGCAAGGTCACCGGCAAGATTTGCTAAGTGATACCTTCTGGCTAATGATCTTTTTTGAATCTGCATGTCTTGTCGGAAGTCAAGGACTAGCGAATTTATTATTCAAGGATTTTGACAAAGGATTCTTTTCCCCCTCTGCTCCAGCTGCCCTGTTGGCAATAATAAGCATTCTCTATATCAGGAAAGAATGGAATGGATGTCAGCAACAATCAATTATTGGGAGTTACAGAAAGTCATTCTCTGCACATGTTCTTAATGGTAAGGATGGCATATGCAGAAAACATGTCAAGTTGTTGGCTGCAACTCCTTTGTTAATGTAGTTTGCTTCTGAGGAAATGCATAACTTGATATAGGGAGAGGTCTTGAATAATTTATAGTTTTCTTTTCAGATTAACTGTGAGCTATAATGTTATATAAAAAAAATCGTAAATAGGAGCTTGAGGATATCTCAAAATGAGTGGCAATATTGATTGGCAATGATATTTAGGTAAACATCGAAACATTCACATTAATATCATCCTGTAAACTAGAAAGATTCAATGAGCTTATTATGTGTATTGCAATATCATTCTAGCATTTGTTTATAGGTCAACCCTGAATGTAATATTATCAAAGCTTTTTATCTTAGTAGTACCACTGCATTTATGTTGTAAAAATCAAACTTATAGCAAGGTCATGGACCAAGAGTTTGAAAGAACAGTAAGAAAAATGTCCTGTCATCCATGCAAATATGGCTTGAGGAAAATATAGTAAGCGAGGTTTGCAATCTTGGTATAGTGTTGATACGCCCGATATAGGGATCGGTTTGGCGAACCAATACTCAATTTGCAATCTTGGTATAGTGTTGATACGCCCGATATAGGGATCGGTTTGGCGGACCAATACTCAATTTGCAATCTAGGTATAGTGTTGATACGCCCGATATAGGATCGGTTTGGTGAACCAATACTCAATATGCCCCCCCCCCTCTCTCTTAATGTTTAGTACTAATATGGTAAAGTACGCCTGGTATGCACCTGTATGGACCGATATGGCGCACCATGGTTCCAAGTATAGTCATGGAGGTTTTAAGTGGATTTCTTTTTAGGACTTACTTGATCTGAATGCTTAAACTAAGCAAAAAGATCCAAATTATTCTAAGTTCTTTCGATAGTTCCTCAGTCTAATCTTTTTCTTCAGTTCGTTTCCTGTATATATCTGCACTGTATCCTTTGTCTTGAAGAAAAAGTATCTACTGATGTTGGAAGAGATACAATGTTATGTGCTCTGCTCAACTTCAAGGACATAAACAAGTGACAATGTTGAGAAGGGTGCTGGAAGTTGTAAGGTGAATGAAAATAGTGCTGAGGCATTTTTCACATTTTGGGGTTAACCTTGGCAAAAGATTTAAATTTCATCATTTACCTAGCTGCACTATACATACTGTATTGGCTACATATGAGCACAGTACCAGATAATTGAACTGTTGTATTGTGTGTGCCAGTTCATGCTAGTACCTGTTGGTCAGTGCAGATTGATATGAACTGTTATGGACCACTATTTTCTTAGATGGCCCTTGGTATGGTTCTGGGCATGGTACCATGCCATGCCAACCTCTGACCAGCATTTTATGCTTAAATCCTTGGCCTTGGTTGCAACAACAATTAGCGCTTTGCTGTGGATGTTTGCCTTGATTAAACCACGATCAACCAAAAAGTGTTGTAATCCTCCACAAACCTGCTATATTGAGAATTGACTCTGCAAACTCACTTAAAAGGAAGGGAAATTCTACCCTCTAGGAGGCTTCTTTCCCTCCTCTAGAATCAAAACACATTCTTTTATTAGCACTAATGCTTGAAAACCAAACACATTCTTTTACCAAGAAAAAAAGGTACATTCACAAACATTTCCATGGACCCCTTAATTAGACATTATGGCTCAAAATATATTAAATTAGGGGCAGATCTCAGATCTTCCAAAATTGGCCTGATTTCACTCCGAACACACATCTAGATTATGTCTGTTCTCCCCTATTGCAATGATTTAGAGGATAAGACTGTAGGTGCTAGGCTAGCTATCAAGGGGCCACCTAATGCCTAGGCATTAAGTAGTTGCTGGATATCACCACATAATCATCACTGGGCACTGCTTGCCTTTGAGGACTCTTAAAGTTGGATTGCCAAGGATTCGTTTACAAGTCAGCTCTTTGTCTAGCTTGGAGGACAACACAAAATTCCACCAGACCTGTTAAATCTCTTGGATGAGTATGGTTATATTTTAGAGCCTAAAGTATTGCTTTCTAAGAGAGTGCATGATCACTGCATCAGCTTTGTTCTAAGAAGTAAACGTCCTGATGCTTGTTTATATAGATGTTCTTGTTTCTAAGAAGAAGAGATCTAGCATATTGTTGAAGTCAAGGTTTTAAGTCCGGCTGCAATGGGAGGCATTCTGTCTATCCCATCCTGTTCCTATGAAAAAATGGGTTTCGGAGTCCGAAACTCATCCATGTGGGAAGAAGAAAAAAGAGGATCCTAGTCTAGTCTTTCATCTTAACACCTTTCAAATTAAAGTTATTCTTGTCTAATCAGCTGCAAAATAATTCACACCACTACACTTCCGTTGCGCACTTTGATTAAACTGCTAAAATTCTCTAGATTCACTAAATGATTTCCAATGAAAAGAACCAAAAATATCAAGTAGAGAATATATAGTGTTTTTCTTTATTTAGAAATCTTCGAATCTTAGTTTTTCAAATAACTTATTTTGTAATCAATATAAATTTACATGCTAATGTCTCTAGTGTCTACCTACCTACACTCATCCTATGTCTGATTCTATGTCTTATGATTTATCCACTTATCCTCTGATACTATTATAATTGTCATGCCGCCGACCCAAAATTGCGAGCCGAGGTTGTGACAACCACTGCATACTCATAAGAAACTCTCCCTGCAAGCATGTAAGCAATCTCATCATGATATCATAAAGCAAGTAGTAGAATAAATAGCCAATTAAATAAGTCCAAATTTAAATAATTAAAATCCAAACTTAGTGTATCACAAAATTTTAATCATGGTATGCCGTATTGTACCGAACCGGACGGTGCCGGGTGTACTGTACCATACTGGTTTGGTATCGGTACGGGTGGCATACTGACCCTCGGTACGTCCAAAAAATTTCATACCATACCGTACCGATATTATGCTGTATGGCACCGGTACGGGGTCCGGTACTGGTACGGCGAACGTTGATTCCAACCAATAGTATTACATCAATCTTTAATAAATTTTCAATCTAAAATAATGAAACCTATACTCTGCTTCTAATCACTCTCTTCCAAAGCATATCCTCTTGCCATATTAGTTCTTAGGATTTGTAAAAATAGTAAGATATTGAATAATGAGCTAGATAACCTAGTAAGCAATGAAACACTTAACTAGATAAATTAGGCATTAAAATAAATAATAATATACTGAAAATAAGCATGTGAAGTATATCAATTCAAAATCAAATTTAAACATGCAGCATTATCAAAATATTATGTTTGCGAATTCAATTATTCTTAAAATTCAAATTTTGTTCATAAATTAAATTTCTTTCAAAACATCGAATTCATCTCGTCAGTCAAGACCTATGACCATAGTTATACCCAAGGATCGCCGAATCAGTTTCGGTAGACGTACCGATCGACTATCAGACCTGTTCGTTACCAGTTCAGACTGATTCAGACTTGTACTGAATCGGTCGCCTTAACACAACGCGCAATTTCATATTCTAAATCGAAGGATACATAAAATCACGCGACATCGAAATCAGACGAGCATGATCCATGTTGAAATCAATACGTTCGATCATGAATCATATAATATTCCTAAAAAACATATTCAATAATAAAATACTATGCATCAAGTTCATAAATCATAAATAATTTGATTCATAAAATATTTTATAATTTGCTGATAAGTCTCGAAAAATAGTTGTATTACTTACCTCACATGTACACTGGGAAATTTAGATAATTCCAAAAATTTCTTCTCAAAATAATTTGTAGACCATATCATAATATCCACATCTTTTTATCTAGACTAGTTTATCTCACTAATTCAACTCCAACAATTAGAAGATGTCGACAAAAAATTAGGACAATGATAGAAAAGTGTAAGAAAAAGGTGGAGTATTAGGGTTGGCGAGGCAGTAGCATCTAATGACCCGAGTCTAATTTGGCAATCCAACCGGCCAAATTATAGAACAAAAATCGGACAAAGTACAATAGTACTATGGGGATCAATGGTGATAGTGTCCAGCAATGTGCCACAAGGGATGGGGGTCAACATGTTGCATGGCTACTGAGGTATTACAGAACATCTTTATCAAGGTTGATCAAGACCCCCTAGGGGTTCACCCTACATCAGAGAGATGAGAGAGAGAGCGCAAGAGAGAAGAAGAGAGAGAAAGAGAAGGAATGGGTCTTCCTCTTCTTTCCTTCTTTTTTTAATGCAAACTAGAGGAAGAGATGGGAGACCGGAGAAGATGGTGATGCAAGCAGCCTTTCATGGCTGGAAAGTCGAAGGGTAGTGGCAACAATTTCAGCGGCCATGTTGTTTGGAATTGAATAGGAAAGATTGGGTTGGTAGAATCGGGGAGTCTAAATCATGGGATAATCAACGATTCATGGCAATATCTCGACCAGCGGTAGTTGTACGAGGTAGGGACGGAAGGAGAGATGATGCCGGTGAGGTGGGAGGGAACGATGTTGGAGAGGTGGCATGCGATGATGCCTCGTTTCCGATGTAGTTTGAGTTGCAGCCATAGTGGCGGCGAATGGTAGCAAAATCATGGGAAAGAGAAAGGGAGGGGTTGGCTTTGCGGCTTTGTGGGAAGGATGGACGGGAGCAAGATTTGCTGTATCGATCGATATCGGTGTGT
Organism: Phoenix dactylifera; assembly: GCF_009389715.1. Taxonomy (NCBI): domain Eukaryota; kingdom Viridiplantae; phylum Streptophyta; class Magnoliopsida; order Arecales; family Arecaceae; genus Phoenix; species Phoenix dactylifera. The sequence continues at coordinate 569,320 of NW_024067705.1, forward strand.
GCTGACCATATCATACTATATCAGTACCAAACCGGTACGCGATATAGAATGCGTATTGAGTGTCGATATACCAAATTGGCCCCTATATGGGGCATATCGACATAGTAATAGGATGGTACCATTATGGGGTTTGGTACCGAGATAGTGAACTTTGAGTGGGATCTTTATAGCCAATGCTCCACGCCCTATCAGAGTTTGAGGAGGTAGAGTCCGCCTCCTTCTTTGACTTTGCTTCAAACAGGGGTGGAGCTCCAATTACTTTGGGACCAAACCTTTGGGCCATGCTCAATCACTAGGCCATAGCTAGGCCAACCGGTCCACTGATTGGGCTGGGTTTTATAGGGGCTTAGAAGGCCTCCTATGCCTTCTCAACCTTCATCCTTTATTGTTGAAGCAGGGGAGGTGATGGGCAAACTGAGACCGAACCGGTGTGAATCGTGCAGTTCGTCCTAGTATCACTTCGAGCCGCTCGGTCTTGAGCAGTTTGACTCTTGTTCCCAACCGATAGAGTGAACTGAGCTGAGCGTTTTGGGGCAGTATAGTGAACCTTGCTGCCAAGCTTTTCATTGATAGCGTATTCAATCTCCATGGAATGCCATCTTCTATAGTTAGTGATCGACCCTGTCTTCATAAATACATTCTCGAAGGAATTCTGTTGGCTGCAAGGAACTCAATTACATGAGTAGCTCTTATGATTCTTAATTTTTCTAGCTAAGATTGTGTCACCCTTAATTAGAATGTTGGAGCATGTTAATCATTGCTTGGAGACATCTTCATTGTTTCACAAACATCAAACAACAAAATAGGCTACATGGATTCCACCGGTTGAATGGAGGTATAATACTTCCTACCATGAGTCAATTAAAATGATTCTCTATGAGGTAGTTTATAGGAAGCCACCACCAACCATGAGTTATATACAAAGAACTAGTAATACCTTGAAAGATAGGGATCATATTCAACATTTACTTAAAGAAAACCTTTTTTTTAATATTCGTTGATCAGGCTTGAATGAATTTCTATGGTGATAAAGGATGTCCAGGTAGAAGTTTTAACATTGATGATGAAGTTTTCCTTCATCTGAAGCCTTATAGACAGTCTTCTATAGCAGTTCATGAATCTCTTAAGCTGTTCTCTTAGTTTTATGGACCTTTTCATCAATGGAAAAAATGGCCTGGAGCGTACTTTTTAGCTCTACTAGCATCATCACAAATCCATCCAATTTTATGTTTCATGCCTTAAGCACAAGTTGTGGAAGAGTGCTGAGTTGGTTTATGAATTATTATTGCTCTCAAATGGAGGTGCTATTAGAGTTTTTGGAGGGCCAAAAAGTGCATGGCCAGGAAGCACTTTCTAGCCCCTTAAAAGCACTTTTAGATGGAAAAGGGATGTTTGGTAAAAAAGTCGGAAAGTTGTATTAGGTTTTAGCCTGAAGCTATTCTTGTTAGGTGAGTGGACTTTGGAAGGTGACTTAAGCCCCGTTTGGTAGAGCTTTTGGAGGGCCAAAAAGTGCAGGGCCAGAAAGCACTTTCTGGCCCCTCAAAAGCACTTTTAGATGGAAAAGGGATGTTTAGTAAAAAAGTCGGAAAGTTGTATTAGGTTTTAGCCTGAAGCTATTCTTGTTAGGTGAGTGGACTTTGGAAGGTGACTTAAGCCATGTTTGGTAGAGCTTTTGGAGGGCCAAAAAGTGTAGGGCCAGAAAGCACTTTCTAGCCCCTCAAAAGCACTTTTAGATAGAAAAGGGATGTTTGGTAAAAAAGTCGGAAAGTTGTTTTAGTTTTACTGGAAAGCTAAAACAGCTTTTTGGGAGAAGCTCGGAAAAGCACTTTTAGGCCTCGTTGAAATGCTGTTTTGAGTTATAAAATTTTTTCTTTTTAAACCAAAATACCCATGATAAAATATAATAATTACAGAAAATAATAATATTAATATATAATGATAATAATTGTAATATTTTATACTTTTATTATTGTATTATATTATAAATATAATATTATATTACATTATATCATAATACATTGATATATTATATTATATAATATCAAATTATGTTATATTATTATGCTATAGTATACAATATTATATTACTATATTATAATAATATTATATTATATTACAGCAATATTATACTATATTATATATTTATATATTAATACATATTATATTTTATTAGGCTTTGTTGTATAATACTATACAATATCCTTTATGGTCATTTTGTCATACCAAAAGTACTTTCTTAGTTTGTTTATCAAACACATATTAAAGTTTCACAACACTTTAGAAATGTAATTACCAAACAACAAACAACAAATAGCTTTTTATAAAAGCTCTACTTCAAAAAGCTCTCCTGCCAACAACTCTTGCCAAATGGGGCCTTATGATACATTCTTCTACTATAACTATGAAACATAATTACATGTGCACTATTGAGGTGTTTAACATGTGATGATTTCTATTTTGGTGTCAGATGGGCTTAGGCATCCTATGGTGCTGAGGCTTCATCCATTATGCTGGAGCTTGAACTTGGTGACAGTCTGACCGTCCACTAGTCTCCTAGCGTATTCCACAGCCTTAGTTTGCATCTTATGCTATGCACAGCTTTTGCTAATGGAGTGATTGAGATCGCACATCACCGAAATGAACCTGTTGCACTTCCACATCAACTAAATCCAATCAAGGAACTTCCTAGTTCACCTCGTCTCCAATTTTTTCTCTTTTGTGCTGCTAGTATGCCTCAAATGTGCTGGGCAACTAGGGAAACCTGGTGACTAACTTTCCAGTATGTTAGCATTGTAAGAGGAACTCTTGAGTTTACAGCTTGCTGTCCCAATCTCATACTTCAATAAATTATTGTTTGCTACCTTCTCCTTTCATAGGTGCTATTTGCTATCCATGGGTTGCAAGATTCTTGGTTTCTGCCCTAGGACTCTAGAAATGGACAAAGGTTATTCTCTGGTACCTCATGCTTCATTTTGCCATCCTTGGATGTTGTAATCAGCATACGGTTCATTTTGAAAAGAGGAATCAACATATCATTGAATTGGATCCTGAAATCAGCATTTGTTTTTCTGACATATTTTTGACTATTCCTCTTGGGCATCACATATATAAGGGCTGTTGTTGTCTTTATTTGGAAAAAAGAAGACATCTTTTATCTCCCTAAAAATTCTTCGCAAATTCAAGATTTAAATCAGACTTTTCCAAAGGTACTGCATTTTATCCACATGCCTCGTTTTTGCCTCCAACTGTTATTGCATGCCACCAACAATTGATCATTGTGCTCAAGGTTCTCTTCATAATGTTTGAAGTCAATCATCAGACTTGGCTTTGGCTATCATCCAAGTGTTGCAGATATAAAATATTGATTTAAGATCTTGGGTGCTTAAATACCAATCAATTGAAAAGTTATGCATTTTGTTTTCCTATTCAAACTCTAAATCCAAAATTAAAATTTCAGATTTGTATATATGGATATAATTGAAGTAGGGTATGAGCTTCTGAAGTTGGCACCACCGCACATGGAATTTTTGGCTAGTAAACACCCAAACAAATGCTCCATATAAAAGGATCCATACTCTTAATCATGCTTTGAAGGATGACCTTTTCAATAGGTTCTATTCTTTCTTATTGGTTTTATTTTATTGAAAAATGAGATCTTAACTCATTAATTTTTTCTTTTAACTTCTGATGCAAGGTGAAAATGTATAATACAATACGATGCAAGTGCCTGCAACTATTAGAACAGTTGGTCATGCTAATGCTCGATGTTTCCATTCTGTCGACCCTAACAACAACCCAGATGTAACAGAATTTCCAGACCCACTCAACTAATAATACAACTCTAAGGGCATTTCCATATAGAAAGAGGAATAAGATTTCAAAAGGAAAGAAGCAACATGCCTCATGAGGTAGCCATGACCTTGTGCAATCTCAGGTTTCTTGCATGGAGAAAATCATTTTTCCAGTCTATCCATCCCCTTGCCATTGGCAGTGAAAACTATATTATCCATGTCTGAGCAAATGGTATTGATGATCTTATAACTTCAGCATTAACAGTATTGTTAATGAATCTCTAGTTTGCCACTGCTATTGCATCCAAACAGTGTAGCCTACTCTCATGCTTGTTATATGTTGAAACCTGGAACAAAGATTTTCACATTGAGCTTCCTGAAATTGGGGTTGACTGCAACCACCTTGAATGAAATCTTAAACCAATAACCATATACCCCATTGAGGATGACATGTTCGGTTCCTCTCTACCTTGGGCATTAGGTTTTCTTTTTTTCATTTTTTTTGTGTGTGTGTGTGTGGAAAGATAAGCGGTATAAGCATTGAGCATCATGTTACCTTTGATCACACACACACACACACACAGATACACTTTTTCCAACAACTTTTTGCAATAGCTTAGGCCATCAAGACCCTTGACAGGCAAAAGGGTCTTTGCAATGCCACACCAAATTAATACTGGTTGGCGACAAATAAACTATTAGAGCAACATGGCATATGCTTGCTAGAACAGGGCAGGGAGATCTGTCATAGAGAATGACCTAAACGACTATGGTAAAGTTTTTTTCCCTAAAAGTACTTGTTCTCCGCATTGGGCACAATATTTTCTCACCAACTCTTGTTTAACAAATCCAACCTCTGCCTCAGTTCAGTGGCATAGAGTCAAGGTTTGTGTGGTAACCCTACTACTTAGTAGAGGGACTGTAAGAATGGCACCCACTTTTGGTCCCTCCGTGGGCTTCCATATGACAAAGTTGTCACCATTCACCACCATTGTTGTCAAGGCAAGATGGTACGGTTGAAGGACTGCAAGGAGCAGCCATGCAATCTCCTTGTTGGATCCTTGCTGGTTAAAAAATATCAGCAATATAAACAGTTTTGTTCTTCCTTTTTCAGACCATTAGTTAGTCAATTTTTGTTTTCTTTAGCTATAGGATTTTCATATAGTCATAGGTTTTTGGAAGTTTTCTAGCATCAATTTGGGCTGCAATTAGCTGGCCAATTGGTGTCAATTTAGCATTCAAACATTGGGAAACTTTAATTGCCAAGAAGAGCTCTTAAAATTAAAAGTATTTGGTCTATTTCGTTCTGATTTAGGAGTCCTAAAAGAGTTCAACATGAGGGATCCAACTAGAATTTGTTGGGTGGGCTTCATCACTATTTCCTTTTTCTTTTTTAATATTTCTAGTTTAGGAGTCCCAGTGATATAAGAAAAGGTGGCTGGCTGAGGCTATAAAATTATATTTTTGTGCAACTTGGAATATCATTGCTTGCTCGCTCTCATCCTTTCTTGGCCAGGGGCTACTACCTTTTTAAGTTTAATCGGTTGTATTTTCCTAGTTTTGGTTATGTAAGCCAAAATAGATGCACATGCTTTTAGAATATATCCTGACCTATTGATTAAATATTCAACAAGTTCAATCAAATGCTGTATCTTGAAACTTTAAAGCATTGCAAGACTTTTCACATCTCCTTTTGTTCTCTATTATAAGCTGCTGGTTGCTTTTTTTTGGCTTCCCAGACAAAAGGATTTGGATGCTATCATGGGCTCAATCAAGCATCCATTTTTCCATGTCAGTTTTTTGGATTCTTTGGGCACCAACCATAGTGGTATGTCTTTTTGATTATTAAGAACTGTTTACCACGTTATATAGAAATTTCATGCTATGCTTTGGTTTTCATTTTATATTTTGTACAAGGTATATGCTGCGTTCTTGAGACTAGTGATCTGAAATATACAATTTTTTTGGAATGTCGTACTATTGGGGTGAAACCAAGCATCACTTTAAAATGTTTTATTATTTCAACTTACTAAAATATCAGCTTAGACCATGTCATTTGTGTAACGGACACTCTTATTTCCTTAGTTGTTTCCTTTGTTTCTAATAACAATGTGAACTTTGTAGATATTAAAATGTAGTGCCTTTTTTCTTCTTATAGTTAATAAGGTTCTTTTAACATCTTTCACATAAAAAAAATAAAGTTCTTACTTCTTAGCTTTGTAAGGTTACCATGAGATGGTAGCTCATTGATTTCTAAAGCATGTTAAAATATGTTAAGATGTTTATCTTCCAACCAAGCAGCATTCTATCATGATTTTGCAAAGCAAGGTATGCCGTACCGGCCCAAACTACTCAATATAGGGCTTATCGTACCGTACCGGTTCGGTATTAGTATCCGGTACGGGTGGCGTACGGACACTCAGTACTTCAAAAAAATTTCATACCACACCGTACCGACATTGTGCTAGTGTGGCACTGGTACGGGGTTCAGTATTAAGACGGCGAACCTTGTTGCAAAGTAATGTGAAAATCAAAAGGGCTTTACGGTAGGTAGCTATCCTACACCTCTGGTTGATGAGCTATATTTTAGGACTTCATGCATATTGTGTACGACTTTAATATAGCTTGGAAATATGCAAAGGCCCATCAGAGTCAGCAATTATTATAACTGGCAACAATCTTTGTAAACTTAGCAACTCAAATGAAAGTCAAGGATTTAGTCTCTTTTAAATTTGTTGCAAGGATTTGAGTCGCTTGATCTAAAAATCTCATATTTATTTCTTAAGTACTCGATACCTAGTGACATAGGAAAGTGGGGACTCAAACTGAAAGTATGGAAGATACTTACATGAGCCTCAAGTTTTAGCTGGGTGGCTAGTTTTAAACCTATTAACAATTTGTTGTTGGGACATTGATTTATACTAATTGAATATCCATCTTAACAAATTCCTTGTCTGTATTGAAGAGCGAAAAATAATAAGTTATGGCCTATTCTAGTGCAGACTTGATTGTGTGCTTGAGTTATGATAGAGATTCTAAAATAGGAGTGTTTCAAGTGGAAGGTATAAAATTTGAAAACTGAGGTTGCAACCAAGGCTCACTATACTGGTTGGTACTATACCGTACCGGGCATACTATATTGTACCGAACTGGCATTCAATTTTGTACCTTATCGACACTTGGTGTGCCTCGCCGTTTCGTACCAGACCATGTAACAACACTGTAATAAAATGATGCCAATAAGGTTTTAAATCTCGTGGGACGAGGTCTCGGTTTTATTTCCATAGAACAGGACATGCTATTGTTTCGCCCCATCTCGATACTTGGGACAGTTGATGTCCAAGACGTGCTAATCCGGTCTTGACATATAGGATGGTACCCATGGTCCGGTACGTACCGGCCGGTACGGGCCGGTACGTACCGGTCCGGCCTGGGACCGGTACCAGATCAGCGTGCAATCCGGTACCGGTAGTTTACTGTTGAAAAACCGGTACGGGACCGGTTCGGACCGGTACGCCACCGGTTCGGACCGGTACGCCACCGGTACGGACCGGTACGCCACCAGTTTCGTACCGGTCCGGGCCGCCACCGGTACGCCGACCGGTACCGGTATGGCGGACCTTGATGGTACCCCATCCCGGTGTCCCACCGGACATTCTGCCAGGACTTGTGAATCCTTGCTGGTACGGGGTTTAGCACTGAGACGGTGAACCTTGGTTGCAATAGACATTGATCATAATTTTTGGACCCGCTAACATGAACATTGAGGTCAATTGCCCTAAAATTTGCATTGTAGAAATCAATGAGATGCAATGTTAGTTGGACACAGATTTGGAGGTCAAGTGTCCAGAAGTTTCCAACATGTGAACCTTTTTAAGAATCAAACATGGCGATTCTTCTATTTATTGCATATGTTTGTGCTTATGTATTATGCCCATGTCTACATTACTAGTTGGACCTTTTGCTCTTTTAGTTCACAAATTTGATAAAAGGTTTGCTAATTAATATGTTAGATTTAATAACTTTCATGTAGAATTGCCAAAAGTAGGTATGTAATGGTGGTGATATTATGACTTGATGATAGAAAGAGTCAAGGAGGGTCATGTAAAGTGTCCCAAATATCTAAGTGTCCGACATGTCAAAAACCCAAAATTTGGAGTGTTTGGTTAGAACTACTGAGCTATTAATTTATATGAGAGCTCCAAAGCTCCATCATCATCATCAGTCATCGTCAGCAGGATTTCGATCAACCACATTGATTTCGCATAGTCTAGTTTGATGATTTGAGTTGTTGTTTAGTGAATTATTTTATAACTTTGTAATATACAATTCTCATAACATTTTAAAGACATTTGTATTTCTCAACATTGTCTTCCTTGGAAATTACATGCTATTAATATCGTCTTTCAGCCATCTCCTAGTTTTGTGCTTCCCACTCTTTTCATCCACAACTTTGTAGATTTATTTCTGATCAACTTATCTAGAGGCATAATCTCCAAAGCTAATTTTAAACACACTGGAATTTAGTTCTAACAGACAACTACTAAATACTCTTTCTAAAGGCTGACTTGAACCATGGAGTTAACAATATGAAGTACCAAGCTAACGATAGAAACTCCAAATATCATTGACCAGCTTGTGATTCATGTGTTAGGAGGCATTTCCGTATATGTGCTCACAACAGGAATATTTAGAGCATAAATAAGTTCGCAATTCATGTATCTTACTTTTCACTATAATTTATTCACTCGGCTTTCCAATTGAAAAAAAGAGGATTTTTGCAGTGATATTTCCAAATATACCTTAGATGATAGTTACTTATGCCTCAGAATGTTATAGACTGTCATGCAACTAATAGTGAAGCGCCCAATTTACTCAAAATAACCCATATGATTTTGTACTAGAATTTTTAAGATCGTTATAAAAATCAGTGATGGATTAGCTTGAAGATCAGTATATGTGAATCCAGACCTCCAGTGGTAGCAATTAACTGTTATATGTTAAACTCACCATGTTTCCTCATTTTTGTTTGATTAATTGGCGAAGCTAGCATCGTTTAGTAAGGCTGAAGCATGTATTACAGCTTCAAAGATATTGAACTAGGTGCATGTCTTACCACTTCTTCAGGTGCCACTCCATGCCTCAAATTTGCTAAATACAAATGATTTGGGCTTGCTAACTTTTCTTCACTTTCAAAGTTCATGCAAAATGTGACCAAGATAAACTCTAGGACTGGGCTATAATTAAACTTTAAATTCTTTGTTCACTTTTGTGTTGTTTTTGACCATGGTCACCACTTCCTCAATGAAAATAAGAAAGCCTACCTATGTGACATTGCTTTGGGATGTGAACTTGTTAACAAGTAATTATGCATGGATCCTTTCTAGCAAAAGAATATTCCTATCTGTTGACCTTTCTTCAATTTCTTCTTTCGTGAAAGGATGTTGTGCCGACTTGCAGATCTAAGTTTATCATTATCTATCAACCAACCACCATAATCTGAATTTATATTGAAGCTTTGTTTTTTCTTATTACTCTCGATGTGGCTTAATATTTGTGTAATAAAATTGTGAGAAATACTAAACAATACTTGTCATCATTTAGAAAGATAATTTTATTTTTTTAATAAGATATACCAAGGCAATACTAGAACCTGCATTCGTGTCGGTTGGCTGGCAAGACGGTATGGTATGCCCCTGTGCCATGCTGTTCCGGCATAAACTGACAGGAAAAATTGGAAGGGAGGGGGAGAGGGATAGGTAGGAAAAGAGAGAGAGAGAGAGGGGGTAGCGGCATGAATAGGGGTGAGGGAAGGGGAGAGAGGGCTTTCGAAGATCTCTCTTTTGTGCATCGGACAGGAGTGGGGTCCCTGTTTCCAAATGAAATAGGGTTTTCTATCCATTTTTATATACTTTTTTTGATTTTTTTTAAGTGAAGTCGGTAGCCATTGTCGACTTTACTTATTAAGTTGTGCACACAGTCACTTATTATTATGAAGAAAATAATAAGTCAAGTCAGCACTAGCTACTGACTTCCCTTAAAAAGTACAAAAACAATAGAAAAAGGGGCGGAAGCCCCTATTTCTTTTCGAAATAAGGGCTCCGCCCCTGTTTCGATGCACGGAGGAGAGGTTCGAAAGTGCTCTCTCCCCCCTCCCTCGCCCCTATTCGGACCGCTGCTAGCCACTTTCCCTCCCTTTCCCCCTCTCTCTTTCTCCTTCTCCCCTTCTGCCGATTTCTCAATCCGGAGGCCAGAACTGTCCCGGTTCGCCGCTAGTACGGTTTGGTATGCTCTGAACCAGGTGGTTCGAGACAGTTCCATTCATGTTGGGCCTCTTTATAAAACTTACTATGGTAATTGTAGCGAAAGACAATTCTAGTTTGGTTTGCATTCCTTAAAGTAGGAAGCTATCGATATAACTCCCCATTAGAAAATTGATAATTGTAAAAACATTTTAAGCATTATGAAGACAAAATCTTGACAAATTCATCACCAGCCAAAGACATCCAAAATATGAAAGTTATATTGGGTATTTAGTTTGATTCAGTGGTGAGCTTTGTCCCTCAAAGCAGAATAGGAGCTTGAACTATTTGATGTGATTTCTTAATTCATTTTCTTGGAATTGGTTCATCCCAATCCTAGAAGCATCTCCTTGCCTCTCTTGGAGCAATTTGAGACATACATGATTTAATTGCTTTCTTGCCGGTACATATAACTTGACCTGATTTCTCGTAGTAGAATGTAACATATATATGTTTTGTCCAAGCCACTGGAACTTTCATAGTCTGTCCTAGATAAACAATATCGTATTGTCTTGGATAAAAACACACCTTAGATACATCAGTTGAGGCACTTAAGGATTATAGGACAAAATTTAAGATGTTATAGCCAAAATGAAAACTTCTTGGCTAAAACTTCAAATGATGCTGGAAAACTATAACAATGTCTTTACATAGATGAAAGATAGTGCATCAGATATTCGCATTTTCTGATTTTGCCTTACACCTGCAGGATCTTTAATTTTGACAAAAGATGGAAATGAAACAAGCATATTCTTTTGGACACAAACCAATTGTGATCATAATATTATGTTCCTGTTTACATCTATTGAATCTGCTGTTAAGTATAACGCTCTTCTTATATAGACAAAGTATGAAAAATTTTAATATTTTATCCCTGTTTTAGAAGTTCAAGCCAGTATGTATGTGGAAAAAGCTTTAGTGATTCAAAATAAATAATGGACCATCCAAATTGAAAATACAAACTGTTGAAGATGATCCAGATTACAAAAAATACATAGAAACAAAAATTTCATGTATTTCAGTGGTCTCTAACCTAAGCATCAAGTGGGTGTAAAAAGAAATGGATTTTAATATTATGATACTATGTTTTATTATGATCTAAACATCAAACCAAATGAATTTAAATTTACCATGTTACAAGTTGTGTAGATCATGATCTATGAGGTGGGTTATCAATTCAGATACCCCATCATGCATTTCGGCACATTAGTGCAATAAATACTGCTTACTTTTCTACCCATTTGATGCATAGATTAGAGGCCAGAAAATACATAAATTTTTTGTAATGGAGACATCTTGAATAGTGTGAATCTTCAATTAGAATAACTCTTTACTGATTTTGAGATCATTAAATCTTTGGTCAAAGATTTAATGCAAAATGTGTAGTCAACTCATGTATGAGTTTAGAAAACTTGGATGCGAGAAAGCCTGAGTCTAGGACTCAAACCCTTGTCTTTTGATTTCACCTAACCAGATTCGATATCAAATCCGGACAACTGGATCTTAATCTAGGTCTTAATTGACAAAATGTAAATGGTACGAAAGGATAGGCATCAACAAACAGATGACATTCTAACACCTTTTATTTCTGCTGCAAAAAATTATTCTCACACTGTAAAGAGTATCTGACATCTTTTTTATCTTGACAAATAGCAATTTAAATGAAACCTTCTATGGGAGAGCATCCCAACATTTCTTGAGAGCAAGGTTAGCCCGTACTGGTTCCATACTAGCAAAGTGTTGGTACGGTATGGTACGAAATTTTTTTAGCATACCGAATATCGGTATGCCACCTGTATTGGGTACCGGTGCTGAACCGGTATGGTACGGTACGCTCCATATTGTCCAATTCGGACTGGTGCGGCATACCATGCTCAAAAGTTTGCTTGAATCTTTTGGTTTCTGTTAAGTAGAAACTCTTACTAGCGAGCCATGGTCAGATTTGTTGTGCTACATGTTCAAGAAGGAAATGATGCAAGTATGCCTGTTTTGATATAACTCCTAGTTTGTAAAGTAATGGGTAACTACTTGAAGTTGTCCAGAACTGTCAATTGTCTAGAGCCATGTTCGCTAGCAACGATACCAGTGGCTGCTCATACTTAAATTTCACTATATTTTTTCTTGAAATCTCGACTTAGTGTTAAGATGCATCACTTAGATCTAACACTTCTTCCCTTCAAGGTATTTATCAGAAGTAACCGAAACAAAATGCCCACACTAGGATTTTTCCCAGAATATAACATATTATTGATTGTATAACTAAATCATTCCAAGTGCTAACTTTTGTAGGATTAAAATATCTGGTGATACAGATCTATACAAAGTGTTCTTTAAAAATCCATTTTAGAAGTTAGGCACTGTAACTACATTCCAAAAGTCCATGCAATTGAACAAGTCATATAGGAAGATGAGTAACCAAAATACATCCCACTTGTACATTTTGTTGAAATTCATCTCTTCCGTGACATGATATTGTCTTGCAGCCTGCTTGACATGTTGTTTCATTGCTTAATATTGGAATGGCCAACAAAAAAGATTGCATCAACAGAAATCGTTTGAAGAATTATTAGCCTGTTCATATGCATATAGGTTTGATTTTATGCATTGAACTCAGTTCCTATTTTATTTCAGGGAGATGGGAGGGAGGTTCATCTGTCTCGATTGTACCCATGTTTCATTGGCTCCAGAATGCTTGGGAGCACTATTTTTCCTTGGTTCTTTGGTGGTGTATCATCACTTCGTAACGAAGAATATCTGATAACTGCATATGTTGTTGCTGGTTTGTCTTTGTTAATTGTATCTTATGATTATCAGGTACTGCAAGTTGAATCTGGAACCAATATATAACCGAGTTCAAAGTTCTGTCTAATGCTATATAGGCTTATTTTTTTTAGTATTTTCTGTCAGCAGGAGGTTGGTGCTCTGGTAATACTGTTCTGCATCTACCATGCTTGTGTTGGTTTCATTTTACCTTCACTTGCAAGACTGAGGACAATGTGAGCCAACGGTTATGTACTTAATTTTGTTTCCTTTTAAAGGATCCATTTGTAATTCTCATTCTGCCACTTGAGCAGGTATGTCCCAAATGAACTGCGTGGAGGCATGATAAGCTTCTCGTTGGCACCAGCAAATGCAGCAATATTTTTAGTTCTGCTACAAGTTTGTTCCTTTATCCCTTGCCTCTTCAGGAACCTTGGGTTAGATAGTGGAATTATCATTATATCTTGATTGAAAATTTCATAGATCTGATAAGGCAAGTTATTCTGTTATTTGTAGGGTGGTTATCGCTGGAAACTTGAAGATTCCACAATTATGGCACTTGCTGCTCTTGGGCTGTTAGCTGCTGCTGGTTGCATTCATGTACTGAGATGGTGGAGAAAGCAACCGTGCCCAAATTGGCATAAATCTTGAGTACATAATCACATAATTAGATTAGACGAGGAAAGGTAGATGGTCTGCACTACCCATCACATTGTTAGAAGTCCAAGCAAGGTATGTTCAGTTCAGTGGTTTTCGCAGCATTGAGCTTTCATGGGGCACCTTAAGAGCTTCAGAGTATCGCTAAGATTGTAATATTGAACTGTTTCTAAACTTGCCGAAACTAACACTAACTAGCTAACAGAAAGAAACATGCCCTGCAAATGAGGTGATTAGGTGGCTGTTGCAAGATGATGGAAACCTCTACCTGAAAGAGCACTCATGAGATGAGCTCCGGCTTTCACAGGCTGTGCACCTATCCTTGTTTCACAGTGGCAGATCAGGTGGATGTCTGCATCTAGTTTTGTATAGAATGGCATGTAACGTCTGGTTGACCATGATAGCAAGGTTAAAATAATTTACCTTAAACACAAAAATAACTTTTTAAGTGTCTGCTATTGCTTTCCCACATGCCTTCAAATTTTCAACTAGTAGTGTTAACATGCATTTTTTCAAGTATTACAAGCCAAATTATGATGCAGTTGCCCCCAGTAGTTTTCTATAACCTGCATGAGGGGGACGTGAAGGCTGAAGCAATACTTTTGTTATAAAAGTAGTTCTTTTAGTAGAAAGAATTTTATCAATTATTAGATATTGATTTATCTTAATCTTCTAACATAGTAAAATCTCTCTTTTTATTCTTTAAATTGATGGAAACTTGAATCACAATGGTGGCTTTGTTTCATTCATAGAAATTACAATGGTGACTGGGGCAACTATGATAGTCATATCATGAACATATCTTAGTTGTAGGACCTCGTCTGTGTGGGATATTTCCAGTTTGATTCCTAATGTGCGAGTATATTATGCAATTTTTTCACAGGACTGGAGAGGGGAAACAAAAAAGAAAGAAAAAGAAGGAACTTGGGCAAGTGGTTCAGGTTTTTGTCTTGATATGATTCTGAACCCTTCCTAAACATTTAAGGCCCTGTTTGGGGGAGCTGTTGGCAGTAGAGCTGTTGGAAGTAGAGCTGTTGGAAGTAGAGCTGTCTGAAGTAGAGCTTTTATGAAAAGCTGTTTGCTGTTTGGTAACTACAATTCTAAAATGCTGTGGCACTTTAACATGTGTTTGGTAAATAAACTGAGAAAGTACTTTTGTATGACAAAATTACCATAAAGGACATTGCATAGTATTATACAATAGAGCATGATAAAATATAACATATATTGATACATAATACACGATATAGTATAATATTACTGTAATGTAAAATAATATTATTATAATAGAGTAATATGATATTGCATAGCTAGCATAATAGTAATATAATTATTAGAGTAAATTAATTTTTCATAATATAACATAATATTAAATTATTTAATATAATATATTAATATATTATGATATAATGTAATATATATTATATTTATAGTATAATACAATAATAAAGATATAAAATAATATAATTATTAGTATAAATTAATTTCTCATAATATAACATAATATTAAATTATTTAACATAACATATTAATGTATTATGATATAATATATTATAATATTATATTTATAGTATAATACAATAATAAAGATATAAAATATTATAATTATTAGTGTAAATAATTAATAATGTAAATTTTTTTATTTATTATTTTATTAATTGAAATATATTAATTTATTATCTTATTTATTCATTCATTCATTCGTTCATTTATATAAATATTTATTTATACATTTATTTATTTATTTATTCTTTTTTTCTTTTCTTTTCTTTTCTTTTTTTTTCTCTTTTTTTTCTTTCCTTTTCTTCTTTTTTTTCCTTTTCTTTTCCTTTTCTTTTTTTCTTCTCTTCTTCTCCTTCCTTCCTCTACCCCGTTCTCCTTTCTTCTCCTCCCGCGGCCGGCGATGCCGGAAGGGGGCCACGCCGCGGCGGCCGCGGGAGGGGGCCACGTCGCGGCGGCCGCGGGAGGGGGCCGGGCCGTGGCCGGCGGCGGCTGTGGCAGTCTCGGCGGCCACGGCTGGCCCCCTGGGAAGAGCTCTCCTCCCGCGAGGCCGACGGCGCCGGAAAGAGGCCGGGCCGTGGCGGATGCGGGAGGGGGTGGGTCGTAACCGGCGGCGGCCGCAGGAAGGGGGAGGGCGCCCCCTTCTTCTTCCTCTTCTTCGGCACCTCCCCACCGTGGGACCTCCTTGTTCGGCGCCTCCCCTTTCCATGACGGGGAAATCGTGGCCGGCGGCCGCCGCGGGAAGGGGAAGACTACCCGTCTTCCTCTTCTTCGGCACCTCCGCACCGTGGGAGAGGGAGGGGGTGCGGCGCCGGGGGAGAAGGAGGGGGTGCGGCAGCGGGGGAGAGGGAGTGGGGTTCGGTGGAAGAGGAACAGGCAGCGAGAGAGAGGTTTTTGGGAGGAATTTTTTTTTTTGAATGGGGGTATTTTGGTCAAAATTACAGCTTCCCGACAAAGCTGAAAACAGCGTTTTCGGAAAGCTCCAAAATGGAGCTTCTGCCAAAAAGCTGTTTTCAGCTTCCCGCAAAAGCTGAAACAGCTTTTCCAAAATTTTACCAAACACTGTTTTTTACTTAAAAGTACTTTTGGAGGGCCAGAAAGTGCTTCTCGATTTTCTATTTGTTTGAAATAATATAGACGAGATGAAGAGGAATGGGGTCGATAGCAAATGGTTCAAAGAAGCGGTACGATTCCTAACTGATTTTTTGAACTTAATCAATTCCATGTTACACGTGTAGCTAAATGTGGTTGCGAAAGCTTTTAGATGTGGAATTTAAATTTAACTAAAATTAAGTTCTAAAAATATCTAAAATTAATTAATACATGATTAATTAAATTCCAATGCATCAGATGTCACCTTCATCCGTAGGTTTAAAGTCTCTCTCTTCCGGAAGGCTATATAAAGTAATGTATACTTTTTAGAAGTTTTAGATCCCTTCTCTGTAGAATTTTAGCATATTTTACTTCTAGTGAAATCTAATGAGGATTGCTTTAAGAATTGAATTGGAAAGTGAAGCCACACGCTTGCTTGCTAGCTGGCTATTGTAGGCTTGAGGAGAGGAAGAGGTAATATTTTCGCCTCCCAGTTCCAAAATCAATAATTGAGCATGAAGAGAATACTTACTGTCTTTTAGGTCAAAAATAAACACACACATATAGGAATGGAATATGCTTCTCTGAAGTGCGTCCAAAACCAATAATTGGGTGAGAAGAGGCAATATTTATATCTTTCGGATCCAAAATTAATAATTAGGCAATCAAATCAAAGGTCATTGAATATAATTTGTACTGCTAAAAATGTATAAAAACACGAATAGTATATGTTGGTTGTTTCTAATATACGCATCAAGTAGAGACAAAAATGAATGATTTTTATTGTACTAGCATGCTCAAAAATATGAAAAAAAAATTAACTTAAGAATTTATCTTATTGGTCATAATCTATACATATGTTAAAATATTTATATTAAAAATTAATAAATTTTAATATTTAGATTCTAGCAAAATATTGGTTTGTATCATTTTAAAGGTACATTTCTGCACCCATTTAATTCATAGGTTAGAAACCCATTTGATTTCTCGTCCTTAGGTATTTTCGGTCCTTAGGTATTTTCGATATTGCAGACAATAGTGTGGATGCTTAATTTTGATGCCTGGGTATTAATTTTCAACATAAGTAGGTATTTTTCTTCTCTTAGGAGGAGTATAAATCATTAAGTATACATATGTACGTACATACATACCAACTGCACTAGTTGGCACCGTCCATCCGGCCACTATCTTTATTGCAACTTTGACTGTTTCTTCGGATAAGCGAGCTTTCACATGAGAATTCTTTCCCCCGTTATCAAGTCGCTCTCACAAGTCTTTTTACTTTTTCTCCATCAAACCTCCTTGTATCTTACAAGATCAACAACATCATCACCTACTAGCAAATTTCATTACTTGGTGCTACATGTCCAGCTATGTCACTTCATATGTACAAGAAACTTATTCTCAAAAGGGACAGATAGGCGGGAGTTATCTCTTCGTCAGAAGAATTTGGTCTTACTTTAATTAGCCAACATTTTTTTTTTCTAGATTTAATTAGCCAACATTCCCCGATAGAACGTACATCTAATAATCCAAAATATAGGTCAGTTCATAGCTGTAGGTAGAATGAAAAGACAATTGAAAAGAAGGTGCATTCAAGTCCTAGTTTTCAGCACTCCACAATTACTTGGGCCTAAATCTAGGTCAGTTCATAGGTGTACGTAAAATGAATGGACAATTAAAAAAAAAGCATATATTAAAGTGCTAGTTTTCAGCACTTCACAGTTATCCCGGCGTCTTGGATTTTTTTTTATTTTTCTTTTCCATCCAATCTAATCCGACCAAATAGTCATCCCGGCCAACTCAACTCATTTATATCAGGAATAGACAAAAAAAAAAAAAAGAAAAAGAGAGCAATTTGTTCAGTGGGCTAGCAAGACCTCCAAACCCTTTGGTTCACATCACTTTCAAAACTGGGAAGCGGCGTTGGCGGACGGCCCTTGGCTAGTGGCGGGTCAGCCGGTAGCAATAGAAGCATGGCAACCTGATTTCATTCCGGGGGCGAGCACCGTGAGCCAGACGGTGCTCTGGCTCCAGATACCCTCTCTGCCTTTCGAGTATTGGGGGAAAGAATTCCTACTTGTGATAGCAGCAGTGGCAGGGCGTCCACTGAAGATCGACAAATTGTCCAACCACCTCCGGCGGGTTGGTTATGCTAGAATTAAGGTGGAGATTGAGACACTCCTACCTTTGAATCCTGGCACTTTCGTTCAGATCAAGGAGAAGAGGTTCTGACAGGCCTTCATCTACGAAGACCTACCAGTTCTTTGCTATTTTGTGCCAGCATTGGGTACCAGTCAGGTGACTACTAGCACCGCGATCTCGGCCCAAAGCATATGAAGGAAGGCAGGCCGAGGGAAGAAATGGCCACGATAGAGGTAGCCGGGGGTTCAGAGGGAGGTACGGTGGAGCAGGAGGGCCGACCAGTCTTTGGGCCGTGGATGGCAACCATTCGGATGCAGTCGCAGTGGGTTGGTGCTGCAAAAGGGAAGGTGGGGAAGACGACCGAGCCACCCACTAAGTTAACTCAGGGGCTGGCATCCATGCAACTTGGACCGAGTCCGGCAAAGGAGGGGCCGAGTCCGGCCGAGTCCTCGTCGGACTCTGACGGCTGGCTAAAGCCCAAAAAAGTGGCGAGGCTCTTTTACTAAAGAAGTGCCCTACGACCGGCAAATTGGTGGTAATTGGGGACGATGCGACGATGCCTTAGCTCGAGTCATCGTCGGGGCTCACCTAGTTGAGTGGTAGCGGCGTGCTGGGCCGGTCAGAAGCGGTGCTAGGGCTGGGCGGGGCCTAACGAAGCAAGGCCGACCTGGGCCCAACGTGTGCTGGAGATGGGCTTGGCCTGCTGAAACGGGCCAGGAGCCCGTCGAAGAGGCGGGCAACATCTTGGTTTGCGGTTTGCTGGCCGGCCTGCTAGAATGTTGGGCCCATTGTGTGGGGCGAGGAAAGGGTGAGCCACGACGGCAACCTGCGACACTTTCAGAGCCGCAGCCTGTCACCGCCAGTAATCGTGAGTGGGGTCCATGCTTCCTGCAGAGGCGTGGAGGGGGGGGGGTGCCACCAGCACCTGCCTTGATCTGACGACTAGTAGCAGCAGCAGCCAAGTGGTGGTCGACCATAGGTAGCACGCCGTCATGCGGAGATGGCCTTTCTGAGGAGGACCAAGGGGAACTTGGGAGGCTTCTGGCTATGCATCACTCTTTGCTCAAGCAGCAGGAGATTTTCTGGAAACAAAAGTCCAGAGTCCAGTGGATCAGAAAGGGAGATCGAAACACGAAATTCTTCCACCAGTCGACCATCATTCGAAGGCAGCGAAATCAGATCAGCAGGATCAGGGACAGGAGTGGGTAGGATGGAGGATCTGAACACTATCAGGCGAACCTTGGACCCATTTTTCAGGGACAGATGGACGAACTCAGTGATGCAGGAGCAGGAGCCCAAGTCATCATGAACATGCATGGAGTTTGGATCCTTTCTTGGGCATGCCAAAAACACATTAGGTCCAAGAGTTCCAGCGCTAAAACATATTGGGTCTAAGAGTTCCAGTATCAAATACATTGAGTCCAAGAGTTCCAGCACTAAGACACATTAGGTCCAAAAGTTTCAGCACCGAATTACATTAGGTCCAAGGACTCCAACTCCAGAACACATTGCGTCCAAAAGTTCCAACGCCAAACTACATTGGGTCCAACGGTTTCAATGCCAAATTACATTGAGTCCATGAGGCATTGAAAAGTTCTAATTTGTTTGGAATCTTGTGTGATAAGTCCATGTGTCGTTTGGAAAGAGTGCTAACTAATTTAGACTCTTAGTCATGTGTCAATTAAAGAGTCTAAGTTGATTAGGAGTCTTAAGTTTAGGAGTTTGGGTCCAACATTGGGTGTATCCAATGTTAGATTGAGTTTTGAATTTTCAGTCCAAATTAGGAAGAGTCCTTGATTGATTAGAAGTTGTTTATTTGGTCCATGTGGCGTTTGGGGAAGAGTCCTAGTTGATTTGGACTTTCTTCCATGCGCCATGAGGAGTCCTAGTTATTTGAGAGTCTTAGTTAGTTTATTTAATTCCGCCAATTGATTTCGTTAGTTGATTTTGTCCAATAATTTCGTCAAATGATTGATTTGATTTAAAAGAGTCTATGTTTAATTGGAGTACTAAAATTCTAGTTGTAAGAGTTCTTATTTTTCCAACCTCTTACTCTATATAAAGGGAAGGTTGAAGAATAAAATTCAAAGATTAAATTTCTTTGAGAAATTTGTGATCTTTCACGTAAGGAGAGAGATTCTTCTTCCCTTGGTGCGACACCAAGAAGGACTAAAGAAAGTTTGGTGAGACAACCGTTGGATTGGATTGAGAGTGAGACTCTCTCATCCATCCATACTTATTTTTTCTTATCCTTTCATTCCCATGCCCCTAACCCCTTCCTTTGCTCATGCCAAAGCCACCAAGAGTTTTAAACCCTTTAGGACTCCTCTTTCCTTCATGCCATTCAACTCCCCACGTCCAACCCAATCTAACCTTGGGTCCTAACCTAATTCCATCAGCCCTAGTCTAAGCAAACACAATCCCAAATTCAGTCGTCATCCATTGAACCCAATAGCATCCAAAATTAGCAATCTTTCATCTCCCTTCTTTCTCCTTTCTCCATCCACATGAACCCTAGCTGCCATTGATAGAAGAAGAGAAAGAAAAAAAGAGAGAAATCAGCCCCCATCTTCTAGAAATTTCAGCATCCCCCCATCCTCGACTATGTCAATTGGTATCAGAGCATCCCCTTCCCTTCCAAGACGCAGCCACAATCAAGAAAAAAAAAATTATCGCCACGCCCACCATCTCCATCTTCATCCTTTCCGTTTCCCACATGCCGCCCCGTCCTGCGTCACTCACAAGTGTGGCCGGTAGAGCTTATGGACCATTTCTAGGGATGAGGGTATCTGGGGATGAGAATGCAACGTTGGTCAACTCGGTGCCAGATGTGGAGGTCTGGAAGCCCTTTGGTCCTAGGTGAGGATTGGGCTCCGAGATCGGATGGTTTTTTTCCTGTCTTCTTCTAGAGGTATTGGCACATCATCAGATAGGAGGTGACAGCGGCGGTATAGCAGTTCTTCATGTCGGCGACAATGCTAGAGGAATGGAAGCAGATCTTCATCACCTTGATTCCGAAAAGTAGGACCCGCTAGAGCCAGGCCACTTTCAACCGTTAGCTTTTTCTCTACTCTGTACAAGGTAGTGGCAAAGATTCTGGTCTAGAGGATGAGGAGAATCTTATCCAAACTAATTTGCCCTGAGCAAGGATCGCTTGTTTGGGGGGGATCCATCTCTGACAATATACTTATTGCCCATGAGCTTATGTTTGACCTCCAGAGGGCACCGGGGCATAGATGTTTGATGGGAGTTAAGCTGGATATGGAGAGGGCCTACAAAATGATGAGATGGGACTTCATCACTCACCTTGGTGAGCTTCGGCTTTCACCCACTATGGATCAGATGGATTCAGGGATGCATTCTAACCCCGTCATTGCTTTACTGGTGAATGGGTCCCCCTCACAGTTCTTTGAGTCGTCGGTGGGGCTGAGGCAGGGGTGCCCCTTATCACTGCTCTTGTTCATCATCTATGCAGACACCTTATCTAGAGCTCTCCAGCATGCCTTTGTGATGCAGGAGGTGGAGGCCTACTGGCTGGCATCGGGGGCAGCACAGATCTCACATCTTCTGCTTACGGATGACTACCTATTATTGGCCCAGGCAATGAGATGATTGGCTCAAGCCTTCCGGAGGAACCTAGGGGCCTACTATGCGGCGCCTGGACAGCAGGTGAGCCTAGCAAAGTCACCCATCTATTTTAGCCTGAAGATCAATCCAGGGATGAAGGCCTCCATCATGGGCATCATGGAGATTAGGGAGCAGGAGGGTACCCGGAGATACCTCAGGGTTCCCGATCATGGGCCGACGACTACGCAAGGGGGAGTGCTCTTCCATGGAGCTAAACATTAGACATAGACTGGAGGGTTGGTAGGTGGGCGCCCAGTTCATAATGGATAGAATCACTATAGTACGGTCAAATCTGAGCTCGATACCCATTTGTTAATCCTAAAGGACGGATTTTGGAGATCATAAAAATAATTGAGTTAAATATGTACTCTAAAGTTGTTGGTTTAAATGTGAAGGGTTAGACCTTAAGACAAAAGGTTGCACTTACAACCTCCAAGAATCAAGAAGAATAAAATCAAAACTCTCTGAAAAATTTGTGAAAAACTTTATGAGTCGATCCATATAAAAACTAAGTCGACCCCTGTGTATTTCAAGAAAAATGGAGAAGAATCACTGCCTGAGATCAACTACATAAGATGACTCTCATGTTTGCAGAGGTGACTCAATTTATACATGAGCCGACCCCCGATTATTGAGTCGACCTTTGGGAGAGTGTAGGTAACCTATGAGCACTAAAACAATGAGGTGACTCTTGTGTTTGATGAGCCGACCCAATATCTACATGAGTCGACTCCCAACATTGACGAGTCGACCCTAGAGGCAAACGCAGGAACATTGTATAGATTGAAGGAAAAAGCCGACTCCTAAATTGAATGAGCCGTCTCCCTTTGTACACGAGACGACATCTAAACCTGGTGAGTCGACCCATGGCATCCTGACAACTCCAATGGCTATTTTAACAGTACTTCTTCTGAGTGAATAATGGATAGTTTCTTGGTGTGACGCGTATCCAGTACTTCCTAAAAAGCTTATAGTCTATAAATTCAAAGGAACACCAAGGAAAAAAAAAAGAGAGAAAAAACAAGAGGGAAGATCATTATATGGTTTAAAACAAGCACCAAGAGCATGGTATGAAAGACTAAGTAATTTTTTGATAAAAAGTAATTTTTCAAGAGAAAATATTGATAAAACTCTCTTTATCAAAAAAAAATTCTGATATCTTGATTGCTCAAATATATGTTAATGACATTATTTTTGGTGCTACTAATGAAGCCTTGTGTGAATATTTTACTAAGCTTATACAGGAAGAATTTGAGATGAGTATGATGGGTGAGCTAACCTTCTTTCTCGGACTCTAAATTAAGTAAACAAGAGAGGGTATCTTCATTAGCCAAAGCAAGTATACAAGAAAAATTTTAAAGAAGTTTGGCATGGAGGATATAAAGCCAATAGGTACGCCTATGACCTCATCTTGTAAGATTGACAAAGATGAGCTAGGTAAATCTAATAATTTAAAGCTGTATAGAAGCATGATAGGATCTCTACTTTATCTTATAGCTAGTAGGCCAGATATAATGTTCAGTGTTTGCTTATGTGCAAGATATCAATTAAATCCTAAAGAATCACACTTAATTGCTATTAAAAGAATCATGAGATATCTGTTAGGTACACAAAAATTAGGCCTATGACACTCTAAGGACTCTACAATTGACTTAATTGGCTATTTGAATGCTGATTATTCAGATTGTAGATTAGACAAAAAAAGTACAAGTGGAACTTATCAATTCGTAGGAGCTAATATAATTTTTTGATTTAGCAAGAAATAAAATTCAGTTGCATTGTCAACAGCCGAAGCTGAATATATTGTAGTCGGAAGTTGTTGTGCTCAAATCTTATGGATCAAACAACAACTTCAGGACTATGTCATTAAACTAAATAAAATCTCCATAAGATGTGACAATACAAGTGTCATAAACCTAACAAAGAATCCAATTCAGTACTCAAGGTCCAAACATATAGAAATAAGACATCATTTCATAAGAAATCATGTTCAAAACGAAAATATCATAATTGAATTTGTTAACACTAAAAAATAAATTGCTGACATTTTTACCAAACCTCTAAGTGAAGAGAATTTAATGAGATAAGAGGAGAACTATGTATTTGTGACCCATTTGATTAAAACTATAGTATAAACGTTTATTTGGTTGAATGCTTACATGATTAATTCCGATTATTCTTATTGATTAAATTATATTTAGAGAATTTTAATTTAAAAATTTGTGTCTTGACTAATGAGGAGACGACTCATGGTAATGAGGAGTCGACTCATGAAGTGAGGGAGAGACTCTGCATCATATAGAGATCTGAAACAACTCCGTCTCAAGTAGAAGGGACGACTCACCCAAGTCGAAAATCGACCCCTGCTTTACTTGAGCTGACTCATGAAGCAAATGAGTCGACCCTTGCTATTTCGAAATAGTTTTCTTCCGAAACGTTATTCACTTAGTCGAGACTTGACCCCCGCTCCATAAAATGCTTTAGTCATTCCAAAATTTCCCTTTCCATCGTCTTCCTTTCCAAATATCAAAAACCCTAAAACCCTAGTGTGGTCCCGGCCGGTCCCTCATGGTTCCTAGGAAGCAAATCACATATGGTCCCAAAAGAAAGCAACCAATCGTGCAACAAGAAAGAAGATCTAAAGCACGATCGGATAGAATGGTGGAACCCACAAATCCGTCACCATCTCAACAAGAATCTATTCTGTCCTCACTCGTTCCATCACCACCTTCTCCCGTTCCTAGGCTTATACCGTTCACCTCGTTGTCCACCTGAACGATGTCTACCGGAAGAAAGGTAGATTTTCAGTTTTGAAAGAAGGAAGGGTTCCACATTGGGACGAATCTAAAAGAAATGGGATGGGAGTATATATGTTCACTGGACCTTCCGACCAACCCCGACCTTGTAAAAGAGTTCTATGGCAATGCTAGGTACGACCTAGGTCAGATTTCGTCAAAGGTCAGGGATGTTCCCATCTTAATCACAGATAAAATCTTAGGAAGTGTGATTAGGACACCAACTGATGGAGAAAATCTAGAAGAAATGGAAGACAGAGTCGAAGGAATAAGGTTGATTCTATCCAAGGATGAAGTTAGTGAAGAAGAAGAAGTCAAGGCTGATAAACTGGATGCAGAAATGAGGCTACTCCACCATATTATCAGTCGGATTCTATTTCCCAAAATAGGCCGATTTGATCATGTGTCAGAGAGAGACATTCTGATGATGCACCATCTCCTTGAGGCCAACCACTGAATCTTCCTGCCATGACGATGAAGCATATGGCAGATCTTGGACAAAGAAAGGGAGCATCACTCCCTTATGGCATGGTTCTGAGCCTCATTTTCATTAGATTTGATGTCAGTTTTTTGGGAGAAGCTAAAATAGAGCTCAAGCATACTCTATGTCCAAATGTCTTCACATCTTTTGTTTTTCACTTTGGACAATCATCTACTCCTTGTGTGTAAACCTTGATTGTAAATTGTTTGTATCAATGAAATGAATAGTTCTTTTCACTGAAATATGTCTTCACTGAAATTTTTGTGTTCAATCTTGTTTTGTTTATCTTCAACTGCTCTAATACATTTTTAAAATCAAAAAAAAAAAAAATCAGATACATGCTGATACAATGATCTGATACTTGTTTAAAAGGAGCTCTGATACATTTATATGCTCTGATACATGTATAAATTAAAGTGCTTTGATACATTTAATCCTTTGATACACTTACAAAATAAAAGCTCTGATACAGTAATACATTAGCTCTGATACATTCACAAACTGCTTTTGGTATGATGATAAGCTATGCTGGATCAAGTATGTATGATACATTTAAAAAAATACTGCTATATCTTTAACTCAAAAAGCTCTGATCTTTTTAAGACAAAATGCTCTAAAATTTTGGCACTGAAACTCCCACTGAAACTCTATTTTTGAAATCAATTATTATCAATCTGTCCCTCCTATTCAATTATTCTCCTTAACTCTTGATGGTTAAATCATGATCTATAAATAGAAAATTTTCTAACCCTTTTGTTGACGACAAAAAGGGGGAGAACTAAGTAAAAGAATTTCATGAAAGGGGAGAAGTACCAAAACTTCAAAAAGGGGAGAAAAAAATCGATAAATGAGAAGAGATAGGGGGAGAAGCATAATTTGATGAATCATAATATAAAGGGGGAGTTTCTATCATAAACATATTTTAAAAGTTTTAAGAGTCAATAATGCACATATTTTGAATATTTCCTTGCTCTGAATTTTACTACAAAAAGTGCTCTCATACTAAATTTTGTTGAGTATTCTGAACTTTCTAAATATCCTTTTTGCTCTGAACTATATTGCAAAAATACTCTGAAAATTATTGTTAAATTCTTTTAGACTCAATAGTTTTGTCATCATCAAAAAGGGAGAGATTGTTAATCCTAAAGGATGGATTTTGATGTTCAAAAAAATAATTGAGTTAAATATGTACTCTAATGTTGCTGGCTTAAATGTGAAGGGTTAAACCTCAAGACAAAAGATTGCACTTACAACCTCCAAGAGTCAAGAAGAATAAAATCAAAACTCTTTGGAAAATCTGTGAAAAATTTTGTGAGTCGACCCATACAGAAACTGAGTCGACCCCGGTATATTTCAAGAAAAACAGAGAAGAATCACCACCTGAGATCAACTACATGAGTCGACTATCGTATTTGCGGAGGCGACTCAATTGATACATGAGCCGACCCTTGACATTATTGAGTCGACCCTTGGGGGAGTGCAGGTAACCTATGAGCACTAAAGAAATGAGGCGACTCTTGTGTTTGATGAGCTGACCCAATATCTACATGAGTCGACCCCCGATATTGACGAGTCGACCCTAGAGGCAAACGTAGGAACATTGTATGAATTGAAGGAAAGAGCCAACTCCTAAACTGAATGAGTCGTCTCCCTTTATACACAAGACGACCCCCGAACCTGGTGAGTCGACCCATGGCATCCTGACAGCTCCAACAACTATTTTAACAGTACTTCTGAGTGAACAACGAATAGTTTCTTAGTGTGACGGGTATCCAGTACTTTCTGAAAAGCTTATAGTCTATAAATTCAAGGAACACTAAGAGAAAAAAAAAGAAGAAAAAATCCGTAAACTCAAAAATCCAAGCTTCCAAAGTTCAAATCCTCACAAAAGAGCTTTCAAAGAGAAAAACTATTTTGTGAGAAAATCAGTTGGGATATTCAACAGAAAAGTGTTGTTGTGCAATCAAGCTTCTCATCTGCAGCCAACGACCATCTTCAAAGCTTCTGATCCATCTTTACTGATTTCATTTATATTGAAGCTTTGCTTACTTTGTTACAACATTTATTTTCTTGCTTTCAACTCTACTGCATCAGTGTCCATTAGATCTGAAACTAATAAGGGTTTTTCGAAACCTAAATTGGAAGTTGTTAAATCAAGAGATTCAACAAGGTTAAAGTTTTGGTTGGTGAGCTTGTTAAAACCAATTGGGTTGTTTGTGAATCCGAAAAATAATCGTGTAAGATCTTGGTTGGTGAGTCTGTGAGAACCGACTGGATTGTTTGTGAACCCGTAAAACAAAGAGGTGAAGATTGTAGTTGGTGATCTTGTGAAAACTGACTGGGTTCGTTGTGATTCCGAAAAAACAACGAGTTGGGTTGTGAGCTCAAAAAATAGCCATACTGTAATCTGGGTGGTTATAGTAAAATTTTCAAGAGTTTTGGAGAGTGGATGTAGGTGTGGGTTACACCGAACCGCTATAAGTTCTTTGTGTTTGTGTGCTTTTCTCTTTACACTATTGCACTTTAATTTCTACTTTTATTCATTCATTGCTTAAAGTACATTATATTCCTCAAGTTGAAATCATAGTTTATCCGCTGCATTCTAGTTTAAAAAAAATTCAATTCATCCCCCTCTTGGGCTGCATATTTGGGTAACACCATTTACTTGCTATCAAATACTTTGGTGTCACTTACAGCGCTGCGGAGCTTGGAGCGTTTGTTTTGAAGCTTTATTTGGGGACAGTAGCGGCCTTCACCTGCTAGCCTGGGAATCCATTTGTCAACCGTCCAGCAAAGGGGGGTTGGGAGTCCATTTGCTGATTGAGCGCTGCAATCTTCTTGTGACTAGACTGGCGACCAGGTTTTTTCTAGAGCCGGAGAGTATCTGGAGATCAATGCTGAGGGAAAAATATAAGAACTCGGCTGATCCAATAGTTTTTCGAACAAGCAGAGGATGCTCCTTCATCTAGAGAGAGATCTGTGCCCGTGCCCTGATGATACTTCCAACGATTAGATGAGAGATTGGGGACGGTTGGGCTATCGACGTGATGGAAGATCGGTAGCTGTCTGAGGTACCATTAAGGGGATGACCCACCGTGATCGATCATGGCTAGTTGGAGGGTCGCAGAGTATGTGATCTGTTTGTTTTGGGAGAGTGGAGGTGGGATGAGACTCTTGTCAGGTGGATGTTTGGGGAGCACCTAGCAGAGTGGGTCCTATCACGGCCGATCCCTGCAGGGAAGGCAGTGGATGGGAGAGTCTGGAGCCTGACTGGATGGTCGGTGGTGAGAGCCCAAGTCCTATCTAGAGTCGTCAAGAGGACTGTGGCACGACAGATTAAGGAAGGCTAGATTTGAAGGCTGTGCATTCATCCCTGTGTGGCCTTGTTTATTTGGAAGGTGGCTTTGAGGCTGTCTGCCTACCGGAGGTGTCCTGGCTCGGCGGAGAGCGCGGATCCCCTCAGCATGTGTGACATGCTCGGAGGTTGAGGAGTCTATCTTCCATGCCTTCATTGAGTGTCTACAGGCTGATCTGATCTGGAGATGCGCCTCAACCTACCCCACCTTGCGGCGTGGGTGGACGTTGATTAAGGACTTTCTTGGATTTCTAGAGGCCTCCTCGAAGGGGCTCGACTGGTTGGAGAAAGGGACATGTGCTGCTTATCTGGCTTACCACTGCTGGCTAGATAGAAATGCTAGGATTTTCGAGGGCGGCAGTGCACACTCGAGGGTGGTGGCGGACAGAGCAATTCTGCATGCGGCGGAGGTCCTCGACATCACTGAGTCATCGTCCGTTGGGTTGGCTGGGAAAATCTAGGCTCCTACTTTGCTCTTGTAGTATCCAGGACAATGTTTGTCTCTTAGGAGCCCCCACCTCCTGGTTTCCTTAAGGTAAACTTTGACGATAGTTTTGGCGAGGGAGCCGGTTGTGGCAGTGTCGGATTTGTCATCAGAGACCATGAGGTTAGACTAGTGGCGACAGGGGGTCGGTGGATCTTTGATAGTTCCGTCGTTAGCACCAAGCTCAAAGCCACATGGGAGGGTATCACCTATGTGAGGCTTGTCCTAGGTGCTGATCACATTTTCCTCGAGGGAGATTCGACTCCAGTGATCAACTGGATCTGAGGTCACGGTGGCGCTAATGGTGAAAGACCCTTGTTCCGACCTGGGAGAGTGTGGCTCCTATCAGGCCACACATGTGTATAGGGAGGCCAATGACGTTGTGGATTGGGCTGCCTCTTTCGTGGCTCATTACTCTGGTGATTTTGTTTGGATCAACTACGGATCCGTGCCGGAGCCACTACATGATCTTCTTTTTTCTAATTTTGTTGGCTGCGCTCACACTTGTTACGTATGAGCCGCCATTGTACCACACAAAAAAAAAAATAGTGGGTACTTAATGGAGAACTTGATTACTGGACTTTAAATATGGTGGATCAATGTTTAAAGTCTTGAAAACTCGATCGGCTAGGATTATCAATAATCTGAGTGGATTCTTGGCTTGGATATGTTAAGTTGCGATTCATTATGAAAATGATGTATAAATTAAAAATAACTATATACAATTGTGAATAATATAAGAAATATGGGATGTCAAATAGCTGAGTTAGTAAAGCTCTTGTATTAAAACAAGAGACTTGTATCCCATCCCACACTAACTCCAGTAAGCAGTTGAGCTTACATGTGTCCTTACATTATATATTAATAAATAAATTTGATATACCATCAATTGAATACATTACATATTTGATAATAATTATGTTAATATAGATAGGTATAAAATTGGAATATAAAAGATTTTTGATATGGTAACTCTTTTAAATGGGGCTGCAAGAAGGTTGGGTTGGATCGAGGATGCACACAACCTAAATCCAATTACATTTGAATCAGGTCAAAAATTAAACCTAAACCTAATTCAATTCCATTTAGATTGAAGTGGATTGGGTATAACATTAATTTTTTCAATCCAACCGATTTTTTGGGGTTAAATTGGTCGACAATAATTTTTGTGCAAAACCATAACAAACATATACAAATAGACTACCTAATTGTATGATAAACATAAAAACTGGTATGCAACACAGAGACAATATCAAAAACATATTCTAAATAAGATTTGATTGAAACTATATAAAGTTAATAATTAATAATACAAGTAATTGACTAATTGAATGACAAAAGAAAACTAACTTCTTATTCAAAAAATAATCTAAAGTATATATTCTACTTGATTTGGATTGGTTCGGATTCGGATTGGAAACTTAGTGATCAAAATCCTATCCACAATTGGAAGCGGGATAATCTTACCCACTTGCAACCCTACTGTCAAACTCTATGAAGTTTGATCAGTGGTTTAGCTAGAACATAAGCCTAATTAATAGTAGGTTAACCAAGTTTCGGGTTGAATCATTAGTTCGGACCCAAGTGATGCAATAGTTGATCTAACTAGGAGTCCTACCAGTCCAATCCAAAGATCAACATGTTTTAAGATAGTTTGCTGGATTATATATGGTTCTCTGAAGGGCATTCGTCCAGTAAAGTTCAAAGCTCTCAAGAACACAATGTTGTGATATTTCTTGAATTCATGTTTAAGGTTTTCCTATTAGACACAACAAATCATTTCTTTATAATGGTTAAGCTGTCTTAACCCATTAGTGAACCAACAAAACAATTGTATTAGGGAGGACCATTATTAGTTGCTAATGGTCTAAGAATATCATACAAAAATCCAGATACGATGTATTAAATGAGGAGAAGTTTATAGGTGGACTTGAGCTTAAGCTGTGGCTTTTTTTAGGGCCAGTTGGCATCAGCGTTCTATTTTGAAGTTTTCTCCCATACAGAGAGCTTGATCCATGTAGAGACAGTGACGGCCTCTCACCTACAAATTGGGCTCTTAAATATAAGAGAGAGCCTGATAGAACTAGGCAGTTAGATGGCACATCAACTTTTGATGCGTTGATGAACGTTTTGCGCGTTCTAGCATCTCGGCATGGAATCCATGCATATGTTCTTTGAGCGACAGAAGCACTAGGTTAAGGCTCAGAGTTAGATAGCAAGGGGTACACATCTGTAACCATAAATTTCAGGAACAATAATATATCACGTATAATTCAACTATGTTAATACATGGAATATATGAGAGGAAACATGGATGATTGTGATCCCTCCTTAACCTTTCTTTACTTTTGTCCCCCCTCACTATATGCTGGTGTTTGCAGCCATGCATGGTTAGACACTAAAGGCTTGCACCATACAATGTTTAAGAAATATTCTTCTAAGAAAAATACAGTGAGAACACGATCTTTCATGTTGAAACAAGAACACAAAACCCCAAAAGAACGGGCTAGGAAGTGCCAATTCCCATGGCTTTGGCACTATGATAAATTAGAGATATGGTAATATATTAGAGAGGAGGATGCATGCCACGGCGTTAACATGGGCCGGTGCCACCAAAAATTAAATGGAATGGGTCCTGGTACCTCGATCAGTTCTCTCCGTGAATGCATTTTCCAACCACCTGATGCAAGACTACAGTCAACGTTCCATCTTTAGCACGGCACGGTTATACACCAACCTTTTGGGGCGTCTTAAATATTTTGTAAAATTTCAGTGATGAGGGTGTGCTGGGTCTCCAAGCATTACCGACCCAGCTTACTTTCTCAAAGTATCAAACTGTGATAGACTTCAGATGTCACTGCTATTTGATCTCGATCAAAGAAGCAATTTCATGGTTCTCCAAGTCTAGCATGCATTCCCTTCATCATGAGATATTCTACTTATTAACTAGAATTATTGTCACCTAATTTTACTTAACATATCATGGCTATTAGTTCACTGCTTATTCAATTGAAAGAAGGGTATTTGGCCTTATTCGTTTCATATATTAGTACTTATACATATGGCATTTTAATCTGATTTTCAACCCAGTGTTTTGTCTACTAATTTTCAATTTGTTATGTGATAATAATTAAAGACCACAATGTTACATTTGAGGGCAGCTGCATCTACACAAGCATATATGTAGGAAAGCTAGCCTACACATTGTATGGACATAACTTTTCCTCTTCGTATTGTCTTGCTAGTGAGACTCCATAGAAAGGGCACGCATAAGGTTTAAGAAGTATGTAGATACTAAGACCTAAGTGATTGAGTATATATAACTTTGTTCTGGATATTTCATATATTATAGTAGCTATTCAAAAAGGATTTTCACGAATAATGAAAAGTTTAATATGCATTGAACATAACTATAGTGATCCCAACCCTTTCCCTCAAAAAAAAAAGAAAAAAAGGAAAAGGAAAAACAAAAAATTTTTCTTTGGTGGATCTCAATGAATTTTTCTATAAAGTTTACTAATTGTCAACAATGTATCAACAAACTAAAAGAGTACTTGAGAATACAAAACTCAATGATGATAGTTCTAAGTGATGCAATGTAATAGCCACCATTGTGGTTGTTTTTTAGTAAGTAGAAGGTTGCTTTCAATAGATTCCTTTGGCTATAATTTATTTATTTTTGGAGATTTGTTAGAAATTAGAAATCTAAAGGAATTTTCGCTTAGTTATATACCTATTTGAAAAAAGAATAAACCTCAATTTCGAGAAATTATATGTTAGACTAGAAATTTCATTGAGGATGCACTCCTCGTCCCAAGGCTACAAGGCTATTTCTCCAAACTCTTTAGAAGAAGTTGTCTTGGACCCCTAGCTATTATCTCATTGATTAGAAGTCTTGAATTAAGGAGTTTGGGTCCAACATTGGGCGTGTTCAATATTATATTGAGTCTAGAATTTTTAATCTAAAGTTAGAAAAAGTCTTTAGATGTTTTGATTAGTTGTTTGCTTAATTGACTCAGTCACAAGTTTGAATTTAGGAGTGAGAATAAGGGAGTGCGTGAATGCTCATTCAAGGCGTGCGAGAACTCCTTCATGGGGCGTGCACAAGCTAAGGAGTCCTAATTTCTTTAGAGTCTTGTTTATTTAGTCTATGTGTCGTTAAAGAGTCCAAGCCGCATGGGAGTCTTAGGTAATTTGTTAGTTGATTGAGTCAAATGATTGATTTGATTTAAAAGAGTCTATGTTAAGTAGGAGTCCTTGTTAAAGGAGTCCTCAAAATTCTGGTTGTGAGAGTCCTTATTTTTTCAACCTCTTCTTCTATATAAAGGAGAAATTGAAGAATAAAATTTAGAGAGTTTAGATTGAATTGAGCTTGAAGCTCTTTGAGAGCCTTCATGTGAGAAGTGAGACGCTTCTCCCCTCGGTGCGCGCCAAGTTTGGTAGAAGTGGTGTGAAGGTGAGACTACTTCACCCCCTTCACGCCAACTCTTGGATTTGAGTTCTAGTGAGACTCTTTTATCCAGATCCATAGTTATCCTCTCCCTTCTATCGCCACCTAACCTAAAGTCCTAGTTCCATTAGGATTCCTCATCCTTAGCCATGCCACAAATCCATCATGCCTAACCCAATCCAACTTTGGATCCCAACCAATTCTCAATGCATCCCTAATCCTCACAAGCTTGACTCAAGCCCAATCCCCATTCGGCCACACACCCATTGAACCTAATTGAACCCCATTAGCCGCATCCCAACACCTTCTTCCTCCATTTGCAAGAAAACTCTAGCCGCCATTGAAAAAAAAAAAATCAGCTGCCATCGTCCCCTAGTTCCACCTCCACCCCATCCTCCGTCTGCGTCAGCCATCCTACGTCCAGGTGATTTTCTTCTTTTACTTAAGGCATTGTCCTAGTAATGCACCCTTAATTTGGTAATTGCTCTTCTTTTATTTCTACCACATAACAAAAAAATTAAACTAAAGAGTGTTACTAAATTCAATTATAACTATAAATTTGCGGAGATAAACAGGTAAGGACGGGCAAATTTCCACCAAGTCACCGGGCCTTCGATTAAGGTTCAAACCTAAGCTATTGGTTTCTTGTGGGCCTAACGTTCTTACTTTTAGTTTATCTATTTTGTGAAAAGTAGAGGCATCATGAAGTTTAACCACCCATGACTTGATCATCTATCTCTAATTTTAGAAAAATTAGCTATGCAAGGGTTGGAGACACGTAGGAGAGTTTGGTAAAATTTCTAGGGTGTAAGAACAGAAGGTGCAACTCCCATGTAAAATAAAAACTATTTTATTCTCCAATTCAACAAAGATTTATTTAGAGAGCAAGAGATTATGATAGGATTTACTATTAAATATTTATGGTGCAGAGGCAAGTTTAGAGATGGTGTGGAGATGTTTGGGATGGAAATGTCCTCAAATATGCTTCTCCAGAGCGGTCAAAAAGAAATTTATTTTCTTGCTAGCTAGCATAATTAATTCACCCTTGTGAATCAGAGTTGAGTCTGTCAGCTTGAATATATTAATACCAAGACACATTTATATTGAAATAATGTATTGAAACTTGACATAATGTATTGAGATGTCCTAATATTGCTAAACTCCCTACTAGAAGGCCTTTTAGTTCTCCACATTTGGAGGTGCCAAACATGACTGTTGTATTGGATCCATCTGGCCAAAGTTCTTGATTAGTGATCATAGGCATCTTCATATATGTGAAATTATACATGTGATTCTTATCCTAATTTATCCTCAATGTGAGTTCAACCTAAGATAGAGTTTCTTTCTAGCACTTATTGCCCCTCTATTCCCATCAACATGGCATATGACATTGAGCAAAATAGGAAAGCTAAACATGAGACATATCTTGTAAATCTTTCCTCAACATATGGAGGGAGAGAAGCAAAAAGAACAAAAAATGTGATAAAGGTCCAACACCTGTTTAAAAAAATGAAAAATAATATTAAAAAGCCCTAAACCATCCTATATTAGCATTTTGCTATATTGGTTTTACTTTTTCTATATATGTTGATTTTGCTAGATTGCTTCAGACAACTTTTCACTTAGTGTCAATTTTATTTATCTTTTGTAGATGAGTTGCAATTCAATCATTATTCTAATATAATGGAAAAAGTTGGTTAAACAAGTCGAGATCCAGCAAAGAATATTTGAATGGAGTTTAGAATTTTATTAAATTTGCTTTTGAGAAATCAAATATGAATGAAAAGATTTTATGTCCATATCGAAAATGTGTAAATTATTCTTCTCTCACTCTAAAAACTGTTGAAGAATATTTAGTGTGTAATGATTTTCTAAAGGGTTATACTAAATGGGTATTTCATAAAGAGCCCATATTGTCGTCTCCATGTAACTAATCCTCCAATATAAAACACACCTCTAGTTTTGGTGTCGGGTTACCCCAGCACGCGTTGCGTCGATCGCAGTGGAAAGACACGCGCAGGGTCGTTCATCTCATGAACGTCTTAGAAAACGTAGATTTCAAAAAAATTCTGAGTTCTCTAACTCAAAAAATTATGAAATCTTAAGAAAAGATTAAAATTACTAATTTGATTAATTTCAGATATTAGAATTCAGAATTGTAAACATCCTATCTTTACTTTTAAGCAGGTAGATCTTCACCGCTATCCGATGATTGATGATTCGGTTCGCTTGAAGCCGCACAATCGTCCGGCATCTACAGATATTCATACGAGGTAGATCGCTCGAAGAGCTTTGATCTCATTAGGGTGCTAGCTCCCTTGCAAAGATCTTCTCTTGATGGCTGATTTTCTCTCTCTATCAATCATCTCCTTGACTGCTTTGGGAGAAAGAAGAAGGAAGAGGAAGAAGACGTCGGCGCTGCTTCTTCTCCCTTTTTGTTGCCCAGATAGACAACCCAAGAGGGGGGGTGAATTGGATTTTTAAATTAACTTAGCTAATTAAAACTTTGTGGATGATTAACTAAATACTATAGCCAGTTATTTAATTAAAGCTAAGTGCTGTGAGTAATGTGTGGGGAAGAAGATGAGAGACAATGCACTACAAACACAAAGTTTTATAGTGGTTCGGAGCTAACCCTTGCTCCTACGTCCACTCCCCAAGTCTCACTTGGGAATTTCACTATAACCCCCTTGGATTACAGCCGGTTGTTTTGCAAGCTCACAACCGAACTTGTTG
The DNA here is from genome assembly GCF_009389715.1 of Phoenix dactylifera. NCBI lineage: Eukaryota > Viridiplantae > Streptophyta > Magnoliopsida > Arecales > Arecaceae > Phoenix > Phoenix dactylifera. The sequence continues at coordinate 605,495 of NW_024067705.1, forward strand.
TTTTACGAGCTCACAACGAACTCGGTCGGTTTTCCCAGGCTCACCGACTAGAACCACTCCGATTGTTTTTCCAGGATCACAATCAAACCCTTACACTCGTTGGTTTTAAACCGGCTCACCAACCAACCTTAATCCCCTTGATTCAATCCCCCGATTGAATCAAGTAAATACACGAGATAGAAGAAAACAGAAAATAGCTTCTCAAAAAGCAGATTTAAAACAATATAATCGTAAAGGAGTTAGAAGCCCTCAAACGCTTTTAAGATGGTGAAGAGGTGTGGCTTCTGGAACTCCGGTCTCCTCTTGAAAGAGTGATCGACTTGAAAGCAGGAGGAGGAAGCTTTGAATGCTGGGAAGATGTTGGTGGAGCAGTAAATGCAGATCTTCCCTTTTTCTCGTTGAAGAGCACTTAGAGAGCTTGAAGACTTGAATGCTAGGAGTGGAATGTGTGTTCTCTACCTTGCTACAGTCTTCTGTGGCTATTTAAGCCAACCCCCACGGAAACTAGCCGTTACTCTGCTTTTTCTGGCCGTTCTGCACACTCTGCGCAGCCTGACAATGTGACCGTTGGTGGGTTGGAGTCGACTCGCGCGATCAGGAGTCGACTCGGCTGTAGCAGGAGTCGACTCGAGCTTTTCCGGAGTCGACTCGGCAACTGTTCCCAGTTTGAATTAAAGTAGTCGTCTTGACTGGGAGTCGACTCGTCTTGACCCGGAGTCGACTCGCCAACTTCTGGCGCTGACCTGGCAATTTTGGAGTCGGCTCATCCTCTGTAGTCCGTGGATCCAAATTTGAATTTTGTCCACTCGAGTCGACTCGACTGTCCTGGGAGTCGACTCGAATCTCAGAGCCCGAACTTCCGATTCTCTGTCTTTTGGCTCATCCAGTCTTGGAGTCGACTCGAACTTCCTTGGAGTCGACTCGGCTCTCAGTTTCCGAAAGTTGGTCTTCTGCCTTTTGACGTGAAGCTTGTCTTGGAGTCGACTCGAGCTGTCTGGGAGTCGACTCGAATCTCAGAGGTAGTAACATGGTCTTCTGTCTGTCGATGGTCGCACAGTCTCGGAGTCGACTCGCGTACTGCGGGAGTCGACTCGAATCTCAGAGTCCATAAAACGCTCTCTGACTTTTTCTTTGTGTACCGCTGGGAGTCGACTCGCGTTCCACTGGAGTCGACTCGAATCTCAGAGTCCATAAAACGCTCTCTGACTTTTTCTGTGTGTACCGCTGGGAGTCGACTCGCGTTCCACTGGAGTCGACTCGAATCTCAGACCTGAAAAACTGCTCTTCTGTCCTTCTGTCTGTTTTCAGTCGGAGTCGACTCGTACTGATCAGGAGTCGACTCGAGCTCGTGCCAGTGACCTTGATACGCTTGGAGTCGACTCGTGATACTCGGGAGTCGACTCGAGTCTCAGACATTGGTTCATGCAGACTTCTTAACTTATCCAAAATACTATGAACCAAGTCTAGAAACACTTGGACAGGATTTTCACTGAAACACTCAATTGAATTCATTAGTAATCACAAGATATACTCAATTGCTTTGAGCTCATCAAAATCAAATGGGGTTTTAATCAATCACTCCACAATCTCCCCCTTTTTGATGATGACAAAACTTTGAGTATATGTAAAATGAATTGCTCATAAAACAATGAAGTAAAATCCATAAATGAATTCAAATGTCTGATAATTTAATTTATCCAAGTTTGAAGGGAGTGAAACATTAAATTTCGGAGTTAAAGCTCCCCCTTTCATTTGGAATTATATAAGCCTTTGTTACGGGGGAACTAAGCCGCCATGCTCCACGTGACCGGCACGCGCGCCCATGAAGACTACGGCTGTCCTTTGATCCAGCAATCCGACCCCGAGTCGGACATCTTCGGCTTCGCAGCCCGACCCCGAGTCGGCTGCCCCTTAATCTAGCAATCCGACCCCAAGTCGGATATCCTCAGCACCGCAGCCCGACCCCGAGTCGGCTGCCCCCTGATCCAGCACTCCGACCCCGAGTCGGAGATCTCTTGATAACGACAGGCTGCTTCCCAGAGGCACGCCGAGGCCTCCTGCTCCACTACTCCCTGCAACGGCTGTATCCGATGCTGTTCCACGATCTCCTGTATCAGCCGTACAAAGCGGAACTCCACTACGCCCTGTCATGGCCGTACCCAGCGCTGCTCCACGACGCCCTGTAACGGCCATGTCAGTGGCCACTCCATCGCGCCCCACGATGACAAACCCCCCTGAGAGACCCCCCAGCCAGGTATATATGCGGCTGGGGGGAGAAGGGGGGGTAAGCAATATCTTCCAGAGCACTCTCTTGCTTGCTATTATCATCTCTCCTCCTCCTCCAATCTCCTCTGACTTGATCGTCGGAGGGCCCCCACTACCCCAGTGGTGGTGCGAGGCTTGCTTACAGGTTTTCCGGTGGAAGGTGGAGCGTAACCAACACCAACTAAGACAACTCAGACGGAACCCCGTTCACACCGCTGTGTCAATCGTTCTCGGTTTGGACCACCAGCAACAGTTGGCGCTAGAGGAAGGGCACTGATCTCAGAGCGATCGTAATGGCACGGCGAGGTGGTCGTGGAGCTTCCAATGCCTCCGGTCGCGGGGCCTCTCGCGCCTCCGGCCGGGAGGCCGCTGCGTCTCCAACACATTCTCAGCAACACTCCACCATTCCACCCCCCATTCAGATGGTCGAAGCCGCTCAGTTCGACCAGTTAGCCCAGCAGGTTCGCACCCTCGCGGAGGTAGTGCAGAACCTACAGGGTGTGATGTCTCGAGCGCCACAGCGGGCCCAGGAGCCGCTGCCCCCCGAGCGCTCACCTGTCTACCTCAACCCGCGCTCCTTCCTCTCCCATGGGGAGGAGCGCCGGCGCGAGGAAGGTTCTCGAGCACGGTCCATTCTGCCAGGACCTTCTCATCGAAGCTGCGCGGGGTACGAGAGGCGGACCCGGGCGCGTTCTCCGACCCCCCAGTCCTCGAGGGGCCCGCACTCCAGTCGGTCCCCCTCGCACCGCTCCTTGTCTCCCACCCACCGGTCGCGCTCCCTGGACCGGCGGGTGGACGATCTCCACAGACAACTCCAGGTCCTGAAGGGCCACTCCAAAGATCTCTTCGCCGACTTGGAGATCTCCTCCCAACCGGCGCTTGCCTCGAGGATCCTGCGGACCCCAAATCCGCCGGGATTCAAAATGCCGGCGATCGAGCCCTATGACGGGGCGGCGGACCCGCGGGATCACGTGGAGAGTTTCAGAACTCTTATGCTCCTCCATGGAGCATCAGATCCCCTCCTCTACAAGGCCTTCCCGGCGACCCTCCGTGGCCCAGCCAGGGCGTGGTTCGCCGGCCTGGAGGCTGACTCTATCCAGTCCTTTGACCAGTTCACTCGCCTCTTCATCAGCCATTTCGCCGTCAGTAGCCGGCGGCGATTGGTTTCCGACTCCCTCTTTGATGTCCGGCAAAACGAGGGAGAAAGCCTGCGGGATTACCTTACCCGCTTCAACAAGGCTACATTGGAGGTCCGGAACCTGAGCCAGGAGGTGGCTCTCTCAGCCCTGAAGCGTGGCTTCCGGAAGGGCAGACTCACCTTCTCCCTGGACAAACGCCTGCCGCGGAGCTTCCAGGAGCTGTTGTCTCGGGCGAACCAGTATGCAGACGCCGAGGAGGCAGCCGCCCACCGAAACAAGGAGGCCGCCGAGGCCCCTTTAAAGCTCGGGAAGAAAAGGCGAAAAGAGGCACCCCAGAGGAGGAGCCCGACGCCTCAACATCGGCGCAGAAGCCCGTCACCGGTGAGGAACCACGGTGCCCCACGCCCTCGTTCTCCGCACCGACGCTTCAACCGGTACACCCCACTCCTGGCCCCCCGGGCCCAGATCCTTATGGAGGTCAAGGGGCGGGAGAACCTCCCGGTCCCGAGGCAGATGAAGAAAATCCCTGGGAGGAGGCCCTCTCGGGCGTACTGTGAGTACCACCGAGACCACGGCCACGACACCGAAGACTGCTTCCAGCTTCGGGACGAGATCGAGGCTCTCATCCGCCGAGGGCGTCTCGGTCGATATGTAAACGACCGACGTCCCCCCGCAGACCCGCGTCCGGCCGACCCGGCCCCTCAGGAGCCTCGGGAGCAGAATCGACCCGTCGCGGGCGTAATCCACACCATCACTGGGGGCTGCTCTCGGCCCGTGAGAAACGCAGGGGGCTCAGTGGAAGCATCAGGGGTGGCCGTCGCGAAGAGGCAGCAGGTCGGAAATGTAGTCACCTTTTGTGATGAGGATGTAAAGGGGGTTCAGACCCCCCATGATGATGCCATGGTGATCTCCCTCACTATGGCGAACTATGATGTAAGGCGTGTTCTTGTGGATAGGGGAAGCTAGCGCCAAATTGGGAAGGCCCATATAAGGTTCGCTGGGTAAACCGACCTGGCTCCTACCAGTTGGAGGCCCTAGATGGTCGAGAAATTCTAAGGAGCTGGAATTCCGCTAACCTGCGGATGTATTACCAGTAGAACGACGATGCCAGAAAGACAGTTCAAAAATGTATAACGTTTTGCATTTCAATAATTTCTGATTACAACGGCGTGCTCATGTGATTACAAGGAATTCTCAGGGGGGAATTAGGGTGTAAGGAAAGTAAAGAAGAGGTGGAGACTCCGAGGAGCTGAAGATCTGGGATCCCGAAACCTCCATCTGAAGCGGTTGCAATCCCGTCGGAAGTGGGTGCTTCCAACCGGAGGCGCCATCGGCGTCTCACGAAAGAGACGAAGAGCCGGCGCGGATGAAGAAGAAGTGGACGAAGGAGAAGTCCACACTGCCTCCAACCGGAGGCGCCATCCACGCCCCACGAAGAGGATGAGGAGCCGCCGCCGACGAAGCTCCCGCTGCCTCCAGAGGAACGCCACCTCCAAGGGATATTCCGGTCCTCCCCAGTGTTAGGGGAGAGAAGGAATACGAGGGGGAAGAGCATATGGAGGCGCGGTCCCGGATCAGGCGTCTGGTGCAGAGCTCAATCGGGAGGCTGAACTTCAAGGAGGGGAGATGTGATCCCGGATGAAACGCCTAGAGCGGAGTTCCGCCGGGGAGACCCTCCTTGCTGATCCCAGATGAAACGGCTAGTTGGCTGAAGTCGCGAGGGGCGCGCCTCCCGTTCCTTCGGCAGGAGTCTCTCAGCCATGCGCCAGAGAGAAGGTCCACGATCCATGGCAACTTGAACAGCTCCGGCTTGGCAGGCTCCATCGCACTTGCACCTATATTTATAGCCAAACTGCGGCCCCCCGGTCGTTCCGATACGGGTGGCTCCAATAAATGCGGGCGCATTGAATCCGGAGCCGATCCGGCTCTCAAGGCGTATCTTTCCGCGATTTCCTAAGCGTCATTCTCCTTAATCGCATTTTTTGTGCAGGACACTCCGGGTGCCCTGTACCCCTAGGTCCACGTATCTCCGCCCGCGCCCAGGCCGCATCCGCCTCGAAGAACGCGCGCATCGCGGCCGCTTAACTGACACTCCTCGCAAGCAGCAACTGGCGATCCGATTTTCCAGGTAACGCATCAATTAGCGTTTAATGCCCTTCTGGTGTTCCCCAGGCAACGCTTGGAGAAGAGGAGAAACACGATCGCAGCTGGCCACGGAGAAACCCCGTCGGGCTGCAAGCGACAGGCGCATGGCCAACGAGCGGAATTTCCCGAGGCACGGCCCTCGGATGCCAGGCTAACCCGATGATCATCCCGGGAGCAGACTAGCCTGAAGCCCCGACCGGTCGCCTTGGCCGACCAACGAGCGGAATCTCCCGAGGCTCGGCCCTCGGATGCCAGGCTAACCCAATGATCATCCCGGGAGCAGACTAGCCTGAAGCCCCGACCGGTCGCCTCGGCTTGCGCCAGCCTTGGCCGACCAACGAGCGGAATCTCCCGAGGCTCGGCCCTCGGATGCCAGGCTAACCCGATGATCATCCCGGGAGCAGACTAGCCTGAAGCCCCGACCGGTCGCCTCGGCTTGCGCCAGCCTTGGCCGACCAACGAGCGGAATTTCCTGAGGCCTGACAACCCTCAGATGCCAGGCTAACCCGATGATCATCCCGGGAGCAGACTAGCCTGAAGCCCCGACCGGTCGCCTCGGCTTGCGCCAGCCTTGGCCGACCAACGAGCAGAATCTCCCGAGGCTCGGCCCTCGGATGCCAGGCTAACACGATGATCACCCCGGGAGCAGACTAGCCTGAAGCCCCGACCGGTCGCCTCAGCTTGCGCCAGCCTTGGCCGACCAACGAGCGGAATTTCCTGAGGCCTGACAACCCTCAGATGCCAGGCTAACCCGATGATCATCCCGGGAGCAGACTAGCCTGAAGCCCCGACCGGTCGCCTTGGCTTGCGCCAGCCTTGGCCGACCAACGAGCGGAATCTCCCGAGGCTCGGCCCTCGGATGCCAGGCTAACCCGATGACCATCCCGGGACCAGACTAGCCTGAAGCCCCGACCGGTCGCCTCGGCTTGCGCCAGCCTTGGCCGACCAACGAGCGGAATCTTCCGAGGCTCGGCCCTCGGATGCCAGGCTAACCCGATGATCATCCCGGGAGCAGACTAGCCTGAAGCCCCGACCGGTCGCCTCGGCTTGCGCCAGCCTTGGCCGACCAACGAGCGGAATCTCCCGAGGCTCGGCCCTCGGATGCCAGGCTAACCCGATGACCATCTCGGGACCAGACTAGCCTGAAGCCCCGACCGGTCGCCTCGGCTTGCGCCAGCCTTGGCCGACCGACGAGCGGAATTTCCTGAGGCCTAACCCTCGGATGCCTGGCTTAGTGCCGGAAGAATTTCCTGAGGCCTAACCCTCGGATGCCTGGCTTAATGTCGGAAGAATTTCCTGAGGCCTAACCCTCGGATGCCTGGCTTAGTGCCGGAAGAATTTCCTGAGGCCTAACCCTCGGATGCCTGGCTTAGTGCCGGAAGAATTTCCTGAGGCCTAACCCTCGGATGCCTGGCTTAGCGCCGGAAGAATTTCCTGAGGCCTAACCCTCGGATGCCTGGCTTAGCGCCGGAAGAATTTCCTGAGGCCTAACCCTCGGATGCCTGGCTTAGCGCCGGAAGAATTTCCTGAGGCCTAACCCTCGGATGCCTGGCTTAGTGCCGGAAGAATTTCCTGAGGCCTAACCCTCGGATGCCTGGCTTAGCGCCGGAAGAATTTCCTGAGGCCTAACCCTCAGATGCCTGGCTTAGGGCCGGAAGAACTTCGAGAGTTAGGAGTCGGCAAGACGCTGCCAAGAGTTAAAAAGAAAAAAAAAAAAAGAGGAGGACGAAAGCGAGATGAAGAAACATTCGACTTGTATTAATTTTCATTGTTTCAGGGCCAAGGCCCATACAATTTGGCAAAACGCCGACATACAAAAAAAAGAGGACAACGAAAGGTACAAGAGGTCAGCTTGGAGGAACCCCCGGGTCGGGAGCGTCGGGCTCGTCCGCAGGGGGTAGGGAGGCGGTAGGAGAATCAGCAGGCGATGGCGCCGGAGAGGAGTCGAGAAGGGAAATCCCACTCAGGTCAACTTCGGGGTACTTAGCCGACACCCTTGCCAGGCCCTCCTCGAAGCCTAAGATGAAGGATTCGGACCCCGCGTCCGACGCGTCACGGATGAACTCGTCAGACTGACGATAGGCCCGTACCGCCTCCGACATATCACGGGTGAACTCGGCGGACTGACGATAAGCCTGTACCGCCTGGCGCCCGATCTCCGCACTCTTCTCGGCCAGCACCGCCTCTGCTCGCTCCGTAATCTGAGCCTTAGCCTCCAAGACCTTCGCCACAATCCGGTCTTCAGCCTCGGAGGAGACCCTCAGCAGATTAGCCTGAGCCTCCTTATGCTTCGCCTCGGCAGCAGTGCGAGCGGCTTCAGCTTCCTCCAGGCGCGAACGGAGCTCTTGGTCGTTCGCGCGGGACCTCTCCAAGGCTGACTCCAATTCGCCCAGTTTGGCTTCAAGAGACCGGGTTCGGTTGCGGGCGCTGTCGGCAGACCACTGAGCCTTCTCCCACCTCTCTCGATAGTCCGCGACCTTCCGGGACTGCTTTTCAGCTTGTTCCTCCGCCTTCTTAACCCTGCTTTCGAGGCCCGAGGCGACTTTGAGTTGCTCCCGAGCTTCCAACAGTTGCTTCTCGAGGGCGGCGAAGCCGAGTGCCCGCTCTTCGGCCTCCCGGAGCCTCGCCTCGAGGTCCCCGGTCGTCCTGCCCGCCACAGCCTGGCCTCCCTCTTCCACTGCTTTCAGTCGGTCCTCGGCCTTCGCCAGAAGCCCCGCCTGTTCCTTGTAGCACTCCTCTAGACGGATCATGTACTGGGCGAGCTAAGAGATAGGAAAAGTGAGGGCGTCAGGCGGAGAACAACAGAGCTAATAAATGGTGAAAAGCGGCCAGAAGAACACTCACCGACATGAGACAGACGCAGCTGGCAGCCCCGACGTCAGAGACCCCCAACTCCCGGACCCGCCGACGGTCCTTCTCCAGCAGCACTGTTTCGATGAGGCTTCAGGCGCCATCGGTAGTGAAGGCCGACCCCGATTTCTCCCCGGAGCCGGATGGTGGTTCTGCAGCCTTACCCTTATCCATCGCCTGGGGAAGAGTCCTGCTGATTGTGCTCGGGGCGGGGGTCACTCCAGGAATTGATAGGGCCCCGCTCGGCCGGGGCCTCGGCGCGTCCCTCCTTGAATCATCAGGAGCCGGCTGAGTCGAAGGCCGGGCCGGGGACCGATCACGTCCGACCCGTCCGTCTTGAGCGGGCTCGGATGATACCTCCGGAATAGCGGCAGTCTCACCACCGGAGGGCTGATACAGCATCAGCTGCCGGTCCGTGCCCACGGCGTCTCCCTGATCGGTGGGCCCGGACTCGTCGGTCGGCGTCGGAGGCACCTCCTTGCGGGACTTCTTCGCCGGCGGGGCCCCGCTCGGAGGAGCTCGTTTCCTCCTCCGGACCGCTTCCAGTAGGGACGACCTACCAACAGCCGGTCCCTTGTCCGACCGCATGACGTCGTCAATCTCTGTAACAAGAACGAGATGGTCGAGGGCTGAGAAACCGAAGGAAAGAACGAGACGAAAGAGGAGAAAAGAGTCAAAAAAGAAATGGTAGCGGGCTCACGGTCGGTGGGGACCGAGCTCAGACCGACATTCACCAAGGTATCCTCGGAAATAAGGCGGGCCACCGGGGGGAGCTGGCCCTCGGCAACCAACCCCTTCAAGGCGGCCAAGCCATCGGATTCCTCCCTCGACAGTCTCGATAGGCCGATCGGGGACTTCATCGGCGTCTCCCAGGTCGCCCTGATTTCCCAAGAGGGATCTACATCGATGAAGAAGAAACGCTCCTTCCAGCCGTGAATGGAGGAAGGAGCCTCTTTGACGAGGCCGCACCCTCGCCGCGCCGCAAAGCACCACCACCCTTTGTCCTGGGGGTGGCCACTCAGGCTGTAGAACTCCCAAAAAACATTCAGAGTGGCGGGAATCTCGTGCATGCGGCAGAGAACCTGGAAGACCGTCAGGGCACGCCACGAGTTCGGCACCAGCTGCGTCGGCGCAACTCTTAAACCCCGGAGTACCTGCACGACTAAGTCCGAAGGGGGAAAGCGGAACCCGGCCTGGAGAATGCCCTCATTGATGGCGATCTTCCCTGGAGGAGGATGGGACATCCTCTCCTCAGGCCCCGGGAGCGTAACGTTGCAGGCCTCGGGAAGGTGGTACCGAGCCACGAGTTTGTCTAAGTCTTCGGCGACCAGCTCCGACTTAATGTGGTCTGCTCTCACTTCGCCCATCCCTAATGGCCAATAAACCTACGGTCAGGACGGGGACAAGAAGGGGGGAAAGGCCGGGACGACTGGGGTACACTAGTACAAAAGGAGAAAGTACGAAGAGCCCTAAGTAGAAGAATGGAGTAACTCACCGGAAGAGAAGGAAGAACGGCTCCGAGAGCGTCAAAGGAGAAGCAAGCGAACAGTCCGATGGCAACAACGGCAGCGCAAAGGGGAAACTCGAAAATGTCTGTGAAGAGGAAGACGGACGGGGGAGGGCCCCCGGTTAAATAGGTGGAAAGGCGGGTGATGCCTCGATGACGCCAGAGGACGTCTGGCCGCCGAAGGGTCGCTCGCGCCCCAAAAGCGAATCGACACCATTAAGGAAGGATGTCCGCCGAAATCCTCAGACTGCCAGGTCAGCAACAACCGCCATACGCCATAAAGAAGGCGGAAAGCTCGAAGCGCGCGCGCCTCTCCGAGGGATGGCGGCAATCTTGAAGCATCACTCCCTTCACCCGTTCCCCTTCTGGTTCCAGGCTCGGAAGTGGGGGGCTACTGTTACGGGGGAACTAAGCCGCCATGCTCCACGTGACCGGCACGCGCGCCCATGAAGACTACGGCTGTCCTTTGATCCAGCAATCCGACCCCGAGTCGGACATCTTCGGCTTCGCAGCCCGACCCCGAGTCGGCTGCCCCTTAATCTAGCAATCCGACCCCAAGTCGGATATTCTCAGCACCGCAGCCCGACCCCGAGTCGGCTGCCCCCGATCCAGCACTCCGACCCCGAGTCGGAGATCTCTTGATAACGACAGGCTGCTTCCCAGAGGCACGCCGAGGCCTCCTGCTCCACTACTCCCTGCAACGGCTGTATCCGATGCTGTTCCACGATCTCCTGTATCAGCCGTACAAAGCGGAACTCCACTACGCCCTGTCATGGCCGTACCCAGCGCTGCTCCACGACGCCCAGTAACGTCCATGTCAGTGGCCACTCCATCGCGCCCCACGATGACAAACCCCCCTGAGAGACCCCCCAGCCAGGTATATATGCGGCTGGGGGGAGAAGGGGGGGTAAGCAATATCTTCCAGAGCACTCTCTTGCTTGCTATTATCATCTCTCCTCCTCCTCCAATCTCCTCTGACTTGATCGTCGGAGGGCCCCCACTACCCCAGTGGTGGTGCGAGGCTTGCTTGCAGGTTTCCCGGTGGAAGGTGGAGCGTAACCAACACCAACCAAGACAACTCAGACGGAACCCCGTTCACACCGCTGTGTCAATCGTTCTCGGTTTGGACCACCAGCAACAGCCTTCATATTATGCAATCAATTGTTTGGCTTATATGTCATTAATGTTTTAGCTTGATTAAAATTCAGATTCTCCCCCTCAACATATGCATTCAACTATATTTTGATTTTCTGAATTTCCTCTTCATGCTTTGAAGTTTTTTTGAACTGAATTTTATCTTTAGAGGGAAAATCTGTCAATTTGTTCTTGAGTAGGATTCAGCTAATCTCCGAATATCCCTTGAATAGATTCTGGAGATTACTCCATTAGGAGCCCCAAAAGAGAGATAATGAGCCTCGAGGTACCGAATCCACTTAGAACAAATTTATGTGTGTTTTTAAGAGTTTATCGTTTTATTTATTTCCATTGATTTCTTTTACATATTTTTTAATATTTCTCCCCTTTTACATATTTGATACTTACACATTTCTCCCCCTTTTTGTCATCATACCAAAAAGGAGGTAATCACACACAATCAATGACACAAATGGCACAGTCAATCATCAAATGGCACAGAAATGAAGATAAGATGTCTACTCATTGTATTGATATGAAGGTGAATACATTTGAGCATACAATAGGTAAAGCAAGAACAATACAAAAGAAGACAAAACACAACTCAAAATCATCTATGACCTCCTCGAGGATGTGGCTCCCCCTCTCGAGGATACATCTCCTCCTCTGGAGGATGTAGCTCCCCCTCTCGAGGATACATCTCCTCCTCTGGAGGATGTAGCTCCTCCTCTCGAGGATGTGACTCCTCCTCTCAATCGGCTCTGTTCCATGAGGAGGGCGACTGCCTCTGTAACATGGCCCAGCTGCGTGATAATAGACGTGGTGGCTCTGCTATGTGTAGTGGAGAGCTCAGTCACCGACGTCTGAAGCCCAGTCACCGAGGTCTGAAGTGCATCCAGCTTGTCGATGAGCACATTCGACAAGCGCTCGGCCCCCTCGGTGGTGGTGTGCATGTCACGGCGGATGTCATCCCGCATCCTCCTCGTGGTGCTCGTGACCTCGCTCATGCTGTGGAACTGGGCCTGCACCAGGGTCCTAATGTTGTAGATCTCCTGCCGCACCTCAGCCGTCATGTCTGTCACGGCTGTCAAAGATGGGACCAATGCTGAGGATGGAGTGGATGCAGGAGTGGGAGCTGGCACGGAACCTCGGAGCTCCCGGAGCAGCTCGTCCCTCAAATCTTGGACGATCTCCTGCCGCAGCTCCCGGAGCTGCTCTGGATCAATACGGACCTCCATAGATGGTGGAGCTGAGGAGGAAGGTCCGGCAGAGGTGGTAGGAGCAGGAGGAGTGGATGGAAGGTCTGGATGGTCTGGGGACTCTGGGTAGTCAGAATCTGGCTCTGGACTGGGTGATGGTCTGGTGGTCTGAGCGGTGAGAGTGGACTTCCTAACCCAGATCCCTTCTCTCTTCCGAAATCCCATCCTGTGCATGGTCCCCGTACCCAAGCGATCAGTCCATCGCAAGGCACGAGAGGGTTCCTTCTCAGGAACGGAAATTTCGTACTGCCTAAAGAGAAGAGTGAATATCATTCCGTATGGGAGGGAGAGCCTAGGTCTATCCAGGGGCTCACACATATACCTATAAATGAGCTTGGGGAAGTTGACCGGGGTGTCCTGAAGAATGTAAGACATAATAGCTAGGTCCCTCTCATTCACAAAATCAAATCTCCCTGTCTTAGGGAAGATGGACCTGGACAAAATGCTCAAAAGGATTCTCACTTCAATAGGAAGTGAGCTAGCAGATACCTCATCTAGGGGAGACTGAGGTGGATGCCCTAAGACGATCGTAAGGGCCTCAAATCTATCCTCAGGATGTGCAGGAGCCACCCCTACTAATGGAAGGTGGAGGATATGGGCAATGAGGTCCTCTGTGACACGCAATGGGACACCAAATACCGTGCCCTCAATACCTCCATCTCTCCGATGGACGGTACTGTAGAACTCTTGAACTAGGCCAGGATAAGTGGGAAGGTCCAAGGTGAGGAAGTACTCTAGACCCTGGGCTCTAAGCCTATCGCCTATGGTGAATCCTTCCCGGGAGAGATAGTCGAAAGTGACATACCTCCCGGAGGTGACGGCCTTCCCGGCCAACGGCCTAACATGAACCACCCTAGGCGGGGAACGATCCGGAGGAGGTTGCCTCGCGGGATCGTGCCGCGCCTTGGAGCGCCGCTCGGGACCGGCCACGGGACGGGACCTCTTTCTAACAACTCCCTTGCGAGGCATCTTGACCTAAACGAGATGAAAACCTAGAGAACGAAGAAGGATCGATAGAGGAAGCTCGGGACTGACCTGAAAAGACCTAGGATCGGACGGAAACTCAATGTCCGGCGAAGAATCGACGGGAAAAGGGCTTGGAGACGATCGAGGATGACCTAGGAGTCGGCTCTAGGGCTTTGTGAACAGTGGCGGCTTGAGAAAAAGTGTTTGCGAAACGACAAACCTAGGGTTAAAAAGTCGGATCCCGACTGCGAGTCGACTCCCCTGAGTCGCGAGTCGACTCGACCTCGAGTCGACTCCAGAAAATGCGCGAGTCGACTCTCCTTATGCGCCTGTAGACTTCGAGTCGACTCCCGACAATGTGCGAGTCGACTCCCCCTCAGCTGCCAACTTTGCGAGTCGACTCCCCCAAATGCGCGAGTCGACTCCCCCTTAGGAGCCGGCTCTGAAACTTACTCGAGTCGTCTCTAACCTTGGCACGCACTTAAAAATCATGCTATAACCGTGCCAAATGAGGAAAAATCACCTAGTTGGGATCTGATTTGATGATCATTGAATAGAAACTCTATTTTAACCTCATTTTAACCATCAAAATCAATTAATCTAGTGGAAACTCCCACTAGGATGGGTCAATCACTCCTAATCCCCTCCTAAGTACACTGAACCTCTCTTCACTTAGGGGTTTTGTGAAAATATCTGCTAATTGATCATCAGTACAAACAAATTGGAGAGTCACATCACCATTCAATACATGATCTCTTATGAAGTGATGTCTTATCTCAATGTGTTTAGTTCTTGAGTGTTGAATTGGATTTTTAGTTAGGTTTATGGCACTTGTATTATCACAATTAATGGGGATTTTATCTTGTTTAATGCCATAATCTTCTAATTGTTGTTTAATCCACAAGATTTGAGCACAACAACTCCCGGCTGCAACATATTCAGCTTCTGCAGTGGATAATGCAACCGAGTTTTGTTTCTTGCTAAACCATGAGATTAGGTTTTCTCCTAGAAATTGACAAGACCCGCTGGTACTTTTTCTATCAAGCTTACATCCAGCGAAGTCTGAATCTGTGTACCCTATTAAGTTTAGGCTAGATTCTTTAGAGTACCACAGCCCTATGTTCTTAGTTCCTATTAAGTATTTAAAGATTCTCTTAACTGCAGCTAGGTGTGATTCTTTAGGATTAGCCTGATATCTAGCACACATGCACACACTAAACATAATATCAGGCCTACTTGCAGTAAGATACAGTAAAGAACCTATCATACCTCTATAAAGTTTTTGATCTACAGATTTACCTGATTCATCTTGGTCTAACTTACATGATGAGCTCATGGGGGTGCTGATTGACTTGTTTCCCTCCATATCGAACTTCTTGAGCATCTCCTTGATATATTTGGCTTGATTGATGAAGATGCCTCCTTCAGATTGTTTGATTTGAAGCCCGAGGAAGTAGTTCAGCTCTCCCATCATGCTCATCTCAAACTCACTCTGCATTAAATCAGCAAATTCCTCGCAGAGGCGATTGTTAGTAGCACCGAAAATGATATCATCAACATAAATCTGTACTAATAACATATTCTTATTTTTCTTTTTCAGAAATAATGTTGTATCTACATTTCCCCTAGAGAATCCATGTTCTAATAGAAATTTACTAAGTCTCTCATACCATGCTCTAGGTGCTTGTTTTAGACCATAAAGTGCTTTGTTCAGTTTATACACATGATTGGGGTATTGATGATTTTCAAAACCAGGAGGTTGTTCCACATATACCTCCTCATTAATAAACCCATTTAGAAAAGCACTTTTTACATCCATTTGATATAGCTTGAAGTCCTTAGAGCATGCATATGCTAATAATAGTCTAATAGCCTCAAGTCTAGCTACGGGAGCAAAGGTTTCATCAAAGTCTATACCTTCTTCTTGATTATAACCCTTTGCTACTAGTCTAGCCTTATTCCTTATAACAATTCCATTTTCATCTAGCTTATTTTTATATATCCATTTTGTACCTATAATTGGATATTCAGAAGGTCTCTCTACTAGATTCCACACTTTGTTTCTAGTAAATTGGTTTAGTTCTTCTTGCATTGCATTTATCCAATTTACATCATTTTCGGCTTCTTCTATATGTTTGGGCTCAAAGTGTGAAACAAAAGCTAGATGGTTATTCAAATTTCTAAGGGATGCTCTAGTCCTAACGGGTTGGGATGGATCATCTAGAATTAGTTCCTTAGGATGCCCATGAGCATACCTCCAAGCTTTAGTTAGCCCATGATCCACTATAGGCTCTTGGTTTGATGATTCTCCTTCAATCAACTTTTGATTATCATCTTGTAATCCCATCTCATCTATCTTTTCTTCAAGTATTTCAATATCATCATCAAAATTAACCTTCTTACTAGATGAGATGTCACTAGAGTCATCAAAAACAACATGTATAGATTCTTCTATAACTAGGGTTCTTTTATTAAAGATTCTATAGGCTTTACTAGTTGTAGAATAACCTAGGAATATTCCTTCATCAGATTTTGGATCAAATTTCCCTAGATTATCTTTCCCATTATTATGTACAAAACACCTACATCCGAAAACATGAAAATAGTTAACCTTTGGTTTTCTGTTTTTCCACAGTTCATATGGTGTTTTCTTTATGATGGGTCTTAATAGAACTCTATTTAATACATGGCAAGAAGTATTAATGGCTTCTCCCCAAAAGTACTTAGGGAGGTTACTTTCACATAACATCGTTCTAGCCATTTCCTCTAGGGTTCTATTTTTTCTTTCCACAACTCCATTTTGTTGTGGTGTCCTAGGTGCTGAGAAATTATGGGTTATCCCCTTTTTACTACAAAATTCATCAAATAATTGATTTTCGAATTCGGTACCATGGTCACTTCTAATAGCTATAACTGAGGACTCTCTAGCATTTGTTACTTCCTTATGGAACTTCTTAAACATAGAAAATGCTTGATCCTTATGCGCTAGAAACATGACCCATGTGTACCTAGAGTAATCATCTACTATAACTAGACCATATTTATTTCCATCTAGGCTTGTTGTTCTAGTTGGACCAAATAGGTCCATGTGTAGTAATTCTAGAGGCCTAGAAGTAGAGACACATTTTATGGATTTAAAAGAGTTTCTAGATTGTTTGCCAAATTGACATGCTTCACATATTTTGTTCTTTTCAAATTTTAATTTTGGCAAACCTATCACGGAGTCTCTTTTAACTAGTTTAGTTATTGTGTCCATGCTTGCATGACCTAACTTACGGTGCCATAACCAACTAGCATCATTTTCTTTAGTTTCATTAACAACTAAACATTGGTTATGTTTTGTAAGGTCTTCTAGATCTACCACATATACATTTCCACGTCTCATCCCTTTAAAAACTAAACTATTATCATTAGTATTTGTTATAATGCACAGTGATGGTTTAAACATAACATCATATCCTTTGTCACATAATTGACTAATGCTTAACAAGTTATGCTTAAGACCATCAACATATCTAACATTATCTATAAAAGTAGAAGGGGTGATTTGAACTTTACCAATACCAATGATGTGACCTTGGTTGTTGTCTCCAAATGTCACAGCACCTCCCTTCTTAGCTTCAAGGGTGAAAAATTGGTCTTTATCACCCGTCATGTGCCTTGAGCAGCCACTATCCAAATACCAGCAATTTTTGTTGACCTTGGCTGCAAGACACTCCTACACAAGCAAATCATGTCATCTTAGGTACCCAAGTTTTCTTGGGTCCTTCATGGTTAGTCAAGTTGGTTCCTTTTGGAACCCATACCCTTTTATTTTTTCTTTTAGTTTTACTTTTCCTAAAATTACATGCATTTGCTTTATGTCCTACTATTCCACAACAAAAGCAAGTTATTTTCTTAATTTTAGTTTCCCCAGCTTTAACAAAGAAGTTACTAAGAAGTTTTTGCTTATTCCTTGGTTTATACCCTAAACCCGCTTTATTAAATACGGCTCGTTGATTATTAAGTATCATGTTTAACTTTTCAGAACTATATGTGAATTTTTCAACTAAGGGTTTGTATTTGTTTAGTTCTTTAGTTAATGTCTGATTTTCGGTTTTTAGATCATTTAGCTCTTTAGTTAGATCCTTGTTTAAGACTTGTTTATGGTTTTTGAGATCTAAAAATTCCTTTGTTAGTTTCTCAATATCTTTCGTTAAGGTGTTAGTCTTCTTAATTAGGAGTTGGTTGCTTGTCTTAAGTTCTAGATTTTCTTTGGTGAGATTATCTTTATCCTTAATTAATGAATCATGCTTATGAATATAACTTTGGTTAGTTACTTTTAGTTCTCTGTTTTTAACATTTATATTCTTATACTCAATCATTAATTCATTGAACGCATCATAAAGTTCATCAAATGTAAAATCAAAATGCGTATCGGAGATTACCTCATTTTCGTTGGCCATGAAACAGAAATTGGCCTTCTCTTCTTGTTCTTCATCCGATGATGAAGATGATGCGTCGGAGTCCGATAGGGTGGTGACAAGTGCCTTCTTCTTCTTGTACTTACTCCCCTTCTTCAGTAAGGGGCACTCTGCTCTTATGTGTCCCGGCTTCTTGCACTCGTAACACCCAATCCCCTCATTTTCCCTTTCCTTACCTTTGTCTCTGCGGTAGGAATTTGAGGGACCTCTCCTTTGATGATACGTCTTCTTGTGGTTGATAAACTTCTTGAACTTGCGCACAAGAAGTGCCTCACCACCATCTTCCTCATCTTCTTCCTCTTCACTGCTGCTGCTGCAAGATAGGTCCTTGTTAGAAGAAGTAGATTTTAAAGCTATTACCTTTTTCTTATGGGAGGACTCTTCCTCGTTGTGTTGTTTCATGGTAAGCTCATGCGTCATCAGGGATCCAAGGAGCTCTTCAAGTTGAAGCTTGTTCAAGTCTTTAGCTTCTTGGATTGCCGTCACTTTAGCTTCCCACGACCTTGGTAGACACCGAAGGATTTTCCTGACAAGTTCACTGTTAGTATAGTTCTTGCCAAGGCTTTTTAGGCCATTGACAATATCAGTAAACCTAGTGAACATGCATGTAATTGTTTCGTTAGAGTCCATTTTAAATAGTTCATATTTATGAACCAAAATATTTATTTTCGACTCTTTCACTTGATTCGTGCCCTCATGGGTCACTTCAAGTCTGTCCCAAATTTCTTTTGCAGAATTACAAGTTGAAACTCTATTGAATTCATTACGGTCTAAGGCACAATAAAACACATTCATTGCTTTAGAGTTTAGTTGTGCCTTCCTCATGTCATGTTCATCCCAATCCGTTTCTAGTTTGGGTACCTTAACACCCTCTACATATGTGGATGGGATGTATGGGCCATTTACTACAATGGTCCACATCTCATAGTCTTGGGCTTGGATGAATATTCTCATCCTAGCCTTCCAGTATGAGTAGTCGGATCCATTGAAGAAAGGAGGTCTTTGGGTGGACTGACCCTCAATGTGAGAAGATCCAAATGGGGTTGTCATTTTGATCTTTTAACTCTTGAGTGGAAGAGTTTTTGGCTCTGATACCACTTGTTGCCCAGATAGACAACCCAAGAGGGGGGGTGAATTGGGTTTTTAAATTAACTTAGCTAATTAAAACTTTGTGGATGATTAACTAAATACTATAGCCAGTTATTTAATTAAAGCTAAGTGCTGTGAGTAATGTGTGGGGAAGAAGATGAGAGACAATGCACTACAAACACAAAGTTTTATAGTGGTTCGGAGCTAACCCTTGCTCCTACGTCCACTCCCCAAGTCTCACTTGGGAATTTCACTATAACCCCCTTGGATTACAGCCGGTTGTTTTGCAAGCTCACAACCGAACTTGTTGTTTTACGAGCTCACAACGAACTCGGTCGGTTTTTCCAGGCTCACCGACTAGAACCACTCCGATTGTTTTCCCGGGATCACAATCAAACCCTTACACTCGTTGGTTTTAAACCGGCTCACCAACCAACCTTAATCCCCTTGATTCAATCCCCCGATTGAATCAAGTAAATACACGAGATAGAAGAAAACAGAAAATAGCTTCTCAAAAAGCAGATTTAAAACAATATAATCGTAAAGGAGTTAGAAGCCCTCACACGCTTTTAAGATGGTGAAGAGGTGTGGCTTCTGGAACTCCGGTCTCCTCTTGAAAGAGTGATCGACTTGAAAGCAGGAGGAGGAAGCTTTGAATGCTGGGAAGATGTTGGTGGAGCAGTAAATGCAGATCTTCCCTTTTTCTCGTTGAAGAGCACTTAGAGAGCTTGCAGACTTGAATGCTAGGAGTGGAATGTGTGTTCTCTACCTTGCTACAGTCTTCTGTGGCTATTTAAGCCAACCCCCACGGAAACTAGCCGTTACTCTGCTTTTTCTGGCCGTTCTGTACACTCTGCGCAGCCTGACAATGTAACCGTTGGTGGGTTGGAGTCGACTCGCGCGATCAGGAGTCGACTCGGCTGTAGCAGGAGTCGACTCGAGCTTTTCCGGAGTCGACTCGGCAACTGTTCCCAGTTTGAATTAAAGTAGTCGTCTTGACTGGGAGTCGACTCGTCTTGACCCGGAGTCGACTCGCCAACTTCTGGCGCTGACCTGGCAATTTTGGAGTCGGCTCATCCTCTGTAGTCCGTGGATCCAAATTTGAATTTTGTCCACTCGAGTCGACTCGACTGTCCTGGGAGTCGACTCGAATCTCAGAGCCCGAACTCCCGATTCTCTGTCTTTTGGCTCATCCAGTCTTGAAATCGACTCGAACTTCCTTGGAGTCGACTCGGCTCTCAGTTTCCGAAAGTTGGTCTTCTGCCTTTTGACGTGAAGCTTGTCTTGGAGTCGACTCGAGCTGTCTGGGAGTCGACTCGAATCTCAGAGGTAGTAACATGGTCTTCTGTCTGTCGATGGTCGCACAGTCTCGGAGTCGACTCGCGTACTGCGGGAGTCGACTCGAATCTCAGAGTCCATAAAACGCTCTCTGACTTTTTCTTTGTGTACCGCTGGGAGTCGACTCGCGTTCCACTGGAGTCGACTCGAATCTCAGAGTCCATAAAACGCTCTCTGACTTTTTTTGTGTGTACCGCTGGGAGTCGACTCGCGTTCCACTGGAGTCGACTCGAATCTCAGACCTGAAAAACTGCTCTTCTGTCCTTCTGTCTGTTTTCAGTCGGAGTCGACTCGTACTGATCAGGAGTCGACTCGAGCTCGTGCCAGTGACCTTGATACGCTTGGAGTCGACTCGTGATACTCGGGAGTCGACTCGAGTCTCAGACATTGGTTCATGCAGACTTCTTAACTTATCCAAAATACTATGAACCAAGTCTAGAAACACTTGGACAGGATTTTCACTGAAACACTCAATTGAATTCATTAGTAATCACAAGATATACTCAATTGCTTTGAGCTCATCAAAATCAAATGGGGTTTTAATCAATCACTCCACACTTTTTCTTGCGCACACCTGGAAGGAGAAGGAGGAAGGGGGTGGATGGCTGAATCAAGGGATCTTCAATATCTTTTAGCCCTCATGCCAACCCTCTTTTTATAGGCATCTTATGCCTATCTAAACAAGAAATAATTTCAATGAGAAATCACTCCTTGATTCATTCCTCCAAATTCTACCACACCCCTTACTTAATTCTTGCACACCCGTTACTTAATTCTTCTACACCCCTTACTTAAAAGAGACTGGAGAGAATCAAGAGCTCTTCTTGCACCGTGTGGCAAGCCAAGAGGAGAAACAGGAGGGGCGGATGCCCCTCCCTTGTGGCGTGCGGAATCAAACAAGGGGCGCACGCCCCTCCCTTATTTCCCTTTTCACACGCATGAAGGAACCCTTCCTTCCATGCTATGATTTCCTAATCTAATTCGAAAACATGTGATCCCTCTTGTTTGATTTAATCCTAATCCAATCAGGACCCAATGTGTCCTCCAATTTGATTTATGTAAATCCTAATCTAATTAGGATCTAAATTGGATTTCATTAATTAAGTTTCTTATCTAATAAGAAGTTCTAATTCTTCAAGCCCAATTGAATCAATCAAAATTACAACTCAATTGCAAATCCTTCTTTTTTAACTCAATAATTCTTAGTGGGTTAAAGTAATTGTCAATCAAATTGATAATCAAGATCTATTGCGATTCTAAATCGCAATCTAACCATCGGAATGATCAAAACCTCTAATGTGCATGATCCCATAGGTTCTATTCTGTCGGTAGTGAGATATTGTCGGGTTACCCCCTGCATGCGTTGCGATGATCGCAGCAAAAGTACACGCATGGGGTCGTTCATCTCATAAACATCCCGAGGAATGTAGATTTCAAAAAAAATTCTGAGTTCTCTAACTCAAAAAGTTATGAAATCTAAAAAAATGATTAAAATTAATTACTTGATTAATTTCAGATCTATATTAAAACTTGTAAAGATCAAATCTTTACCTTGTGCGGGCAGATGACCACTACGAACTGATGATCGTGGATATGTATTAAGGTTCGCTTGAAGCCGCACACGTGTCCGGCCTCTACGGGTATCCACACAAAGATCTTGCTCGATCAAGGTCGTGATCTCACCAGGGTGTTAACTCCCTTGCAGAGATCTCTTTTGATGGTTGAAACTCCTCTAAGCAATTAACTCTTGATTGCTTCCAAGAGAAGGAAGAAGGAGAAGGAAGAAACGCTTTCTTTCCTTTACCATGGATGAAGAAGGAGGGAAGAGAGGAACACCTTTCTCTCTTTGTTTTCTTCCATGCATCTGATGAAGAGGAGGAAGAATAAGACATCCTTGCTGCCCCTCTTTTGCCTTGCAGGTGGAAGAAGGAAGAGAGGGAGAGATGGAGGCCGCATGCCTAAAAGGAACCACCAAGAATAATCCCAAGGGGGGCTGGCCCCCTTTTTATTCTTTTCTTTGAAGCCCTAGGCGTGGAAAAAATTGATCGGTTCTTTCAATTTCAAAAATAAACCATGCAATAGCACGTATCCTGTAGGATAGTGATTACGGATGTCGGTCCACAGGGATTGAAGAATAAGTTATTTTTCTTTTAAAAAAATAAATCAAGAAGAAGGATTTGCTAACTTGATTTAACTAAATTAAACTATGAGTGCGAATTGAAATTTATCAGAGTAGATAGATCTAGAGTTTGGAATCCACCACATAGCATTGCATTAGGGACTATGTTCTTAATTTTTGTCTTTTGGAGAGGCATGCAATTTGGCTACAAGCCTTTTAAAATAAAAACCTAAAGAGTTTTAGGAAGATCCATCTTCGGTATAGCATGAAGTGTCTACCTAAGTATGCTAATCTAGGGTGCAGCACACCTCATCTTCCTAGGCATGGATCATCTTAGACTACTTTAGCAAACATGAATAGTAAATGGCATTGCTCAAGGTTTAAACATCATAAAAAAATATTTTATTGAAGATAAGAATTTAAATAAGCTCCAAAATAATAAAGAAAATAAGAACTACAATGCCTTGATACATTGCTAGGGCTTCATCCAACCCTAGACTAGACGTTTAGCCGAGCATGGCTTCCGGACAACCTCCCATCTTCAAATGAAATTGATCACCTCCCATTATTCCCAAAATATCCAAAACTATTCTCTTTCCCCCTCCTTTCTCTCTTTTTTTATTTCTTTTTCTCTTCTTCCCTCTCGGCTTTCTTCTTCTTTTCACCGAAACAGGGGGTCTCCCCTGTTTTCTCCCCGAGCTCCCCCCTCCTCTCTTTGCTTGTCCTTCTTTTATAGATCGCCGAGAACCCAGCGATGGATCCCCAGCGAGGAGGAGGGCTTGATGCTGGGAATGATCTCGGGCTTGATTCCTGTTGCACGCGAGATCGCTGGAGAAGGGCGTGATGCTGGGAATGATCTCGGGCTTGATTGCAGAGACTGGTGAATGCGGAAGGGAGAAGAGTCAGAGGCAAGGTCATCCGAGATTTGGGGATCTTAAATTCGGAGGAGATGCGGACGGTGAGATCGTCGGTGGATTCGGCTGCTGGGAATGAATCCGGATGAAGACGGAGGAGCTGGATGTGGTGGGCACGCGGTTGTTGCGGCTGGAACGGGCTGATGGTGCTGGTGCACTGCGTGGAGCACGGAGGAGATTGATCTTCTACTCGGTTGCTGGCTGCACGCATGGAGGATTCCGTGGGTCTCGTGGCTGGAACGGGCTGATCGGAGGAAGTGAGTCTCGGCGGTTGGAGCGGCTCGTTGATTGCAGCGAAGGAGTGGTCGCTGGCGGAACATCCGAGGATGAAGACGATGCCACAGTTGGATGCGGAAGATGCCCGGCTGATTTCCCTCTTGGGTTTGGCACGCGGCTGAGGGAGGATCGGGTTGCTTTGATGGGGGGAAAATTCGAATCATCGACATGAGTTTCCCTGGTTCAGCGTTGTGAATAAAAAATTCTGTTGGATGGCTATTGATCTGGGAAGGATAGGGTAGTTGGCTTTGGATGGTTGTTGATTTATCCTCGAGTCCAATGTCATTTAATTCTTACTAAACCGCTTCAGACTGAACTCAACCAGATAAAATAAATAAGACCGTGACTTAATAAAAGGGTTAATCAAATATTTTTCCATACAATTATAACTTTCAATCTAATCAGGACTAAAGCCCATTTAATTATAACCTTAGCTGGGTCAACACAATCTCCTTATATATTTTTCTGTAGTTTTCATGAAAGATTGCAACCAAGAGAGAGACAAGTTCAGAATCTGGTTTAAGTAAAGAATTATTATTATTTTTTTTTCACCATATTTTAAATTTATTTCAACGAGTATTCAATTTTATGGTAAAATATGTATTTATCAGTTTAAGAACATTGATAAGTGCCATGGAAAGATAACTAGACTATAAATTATTAAGCACTTATCACACCCCCAAACTTATGTTTTGCTAGTCCTCGAGCAAAATAAAATTAGAAAAGAGAAACTCTAACTCACTTTCGCAGGAATCGCGATTGCATTTACCGTATGTAATAAGGCTTTAAACTCCTAGGTAGCCCTAGTGGACGAGTTTTGTCTCGTGAGGATTTCCAGCTCAGATACCCACAAACTGCTGTAAATCATTTATTATTATTGTTATTATTAAAATCTAATTTAGGATACATAAATGATAAGAATTTTAAAGCACACACGATTTTATTTACTAAGTCAGCCCAAATTCTAGGTTAGTATGCAATCTAAGTTGAAGTCATTAAGTTTCTGTTTAGGGAGTTGTAGACTTATTTATACTGGAGTGCT